>NW_012267305.1:4295394-4350006 GCF_000151885.1 Dipodomys ordii
CCCTCAGTAGCTGAATGGATCAAGAAAATGTGGTATATATACACAATGGAATTCTATGCCTCCATCAGAAAGAATGACATTGCCCCATTTGTTAGGAATTGGAAAGACTTGGAAAAATTATATTAAGTGAAGTAAGACAGGCCCAAAGAAACATAGATTCCATGGTTTCCCTTATTTGCAATAACTAGTATATGTTTTAGTCAAGCAGAAAAAGTCAGATAAGTTGATGTTAGGGGAATGAACCCCAAGATAAGTATTCAAATGATTTTTTGGTTTTTTGTCCTTTCATGTAGTTGTTTCTATCATATTTATAAGATGATTTCTATGTTGCTTTGCATGTCCCTCCCCCACAGTATAACCCATACTTTCTCTGTTTTTGATGTTGTTATAATTTGTGGAGGGGAAGGGGAAAAAAAACAAATCATTTAACTAGGGATACAGGTGGACCTATTGCAACAATGAGATGTACAAGTTGTTATGTTGAAAAATGAGCTTAACAACTTTTGTGGGGGGGTGGGGGTGGGCCAGGTGGGGGGAGGGGAGGAGTATGGGAAGGGATGGGAAGGGGAAACAAAGAGGAGGCAACAATGTTTGATAAGAAATGTACTCATTTTCTTAACCATGTAATTGTAACTCCTCTGTATGGTATTCTCACAATAAAAAAAAAAAACAACCAAAATAAACTGTCATTTGAGTTCAAATGTTTTCTAAGAGTACTCAGACTGCGGGGGGGAAAAAAGCAAAATTGAGCTTTAAAAGCAGCCCACAAAAACAAATGAGCATCACCTGTTTCAAGGTTTCTTATTTGCCTGTCCCGAGGCTTGAACTAAGGACCTAAGCACTATCTCTGAGCTTCTTTTGCTCAAGTCTAGTGCTCTACCACTTGAGCCACAGCACCACTTTTGGCCTTTTCTGTGTATGTGGTCCTGAGAAATTCAACCTATGGCTTCATGAATACTAGGCAAGCACTCCACCTCTAAGCCACATTTCCAGCCACTGTTTCAAGGTTTCTAAAGGATTGTTTAAATTCAAATGAAAGTAAAACTAAATTGTCCCAAATATTGATTCTTGTAAGTCTGTCAGATGTAACTTTGGCTTTTAATAGGTTCCAGGTAAGACCATGCTTAGGGACTGTTTCTATTTGATCTCCTTGTCGCTCCAAGGAGTAAAAGGGCTTTTGGTAAAAACCCATTGATTTGAGGACTGCAGTTTAGAAGGCAGCCCAGGGAAAAGGGTCCCTACAAGACTTTCATCTCTAGTTGGCCAGTCTACTGAGGTATGTGGAGTTGTACTGTGGCTCAATGTGGCAGAGAACTAGCCTTGAGTGGTCGAGCTCAGGGACACTTCTCAGGCTCTGAATTCAAGACCAGTAACCAACCAAGGGAAATGCCATGGGGCATTATCCCAGCATGGAGAAGACACTCCTTGACCAAAGCCATGAAGGGCAGTTAAAACATTACTCAAGTGAGTGAGGAGATGGTCATATTCTAGAGTCACTTGGGTTTGGCCCTTCAAAATCAATCAGAGCAAGGAGGTCATAGAAAAATAGTCTGTCAGCATGTCTATCCACTGTCGATTTTTCTCTACTTTGTAACTGAGCAGGAACTTACACCCTTGCTTGTCAGTCATTTGTTATACTGGGTAGTAAAATACTACAGCCATAAAAAGGAGGATAATTTAAAATCCTAACCCCCCTGTATCTGCTCAAAGCCCTAATTGGCAATGAATTGTGGACTGACACTAGTCACATAAATTCATCTGTTTAAAAGTTGTTTGTACCCAATAAAGCATAGATCTGAGATCATGTTTCTCCTGAGAGCTGCCTAAAAGCCCACACACATGTAACTAAGGCATAGTGAGAGTCAGTAAAGGTCAAGTTTCCCAGGCATCCCGGAAAACGCTTTTGTGCAAAAGACTAGCCCATAAAAGTCTGTACAGTTGTTGAAAGTTAAATGTTGTGTGTAGTTTCCAGTTTAGAGTTGAAATATTGCTCCTATTAACATCTGATCCTGACAATCACTTTGTAAAATAGGCAAAATCATTAGGTCCCTGCCTAGGCAGGACCAGCATCCTTGACTCAGGTTGAAAAAGTTACAGAAGATCGATTTTCACCCTTCAACTCCACTTAAAATCCAGGGACCAAAGTCATCTTTGGAAAAGATGAGGCAGGATAGATTAAAGAAGTAGGCATGTGAAAGAGTTGTATAGTTACAGGATTTGGGCTTCAGTGTCTGCCCAGAAAATCCTAGCCTTATTTTTAAAAAATTTGGCTAATAAAAGTTGTCATCTTGGTAAATTGCCGCAGGGCACTGCCTAAAAGCTGCCTTGAAAACCAGTGGGGCGCCTGCCTGAAAAAGTGTATGTGCACAGAGAAAGCCACCAGACAAACATTGGGAGATTTCACTGAAGTCAGGCCCCTGCCCTTGGCTAAGGATTTGCTTTCCTGAATTCAGCCTTACTCTTCTCATTGTTGGCATTTGGAAAAGCTACTGATTTTTGTGGGTTAATTTGATAGCATGCAACTGTGCCAAAATTTCAGATCAGCTCTAGTAACTTGGGAATCTATGGCGTTCTTTAATTACAGAGTCATGTCATCTGCAAAAGGGATATAGTTTTATGTCTTCTTTCCCTATTAGGATCCCCATTATGTTGTCTCTTGTCTTACTTCTTTAGCTAGGAATTCCAGTACTATATAGTGGAGAGAGCAGATATCCTTGTCTCATTCACGATTTTACATTTTCACCATTAAGTATAATGCTGGCTGTAGGTTTGTCATATACAGCATTTATTGTATTGAGGAATGTTCCATGGATTCCTAATTTTTCCAAAACCTTCATCATGAAGGGGTGCGGGATCTTGTTAAATGCTTTTTCTTCATCTACAGAGATGATCAGTGGCTGGCGCCTATAATCAGGAACTCAAGGAATGCAGTGTTTTGACATTTTTCAAGTTCCAAGATCACTGTGCATTCTGCCTCCTACTTTCTACATTTCAAAACTTCCTTCATTGTAATTATTTTTGCTGTATTGGAAAGTTTTTGAGTGTTAAATGGTAGACTTGAGGGAAGTGAGGCTAATCTATTCTGACTAGAACCAGAAGAAAAAAAGTTTCAAGGAATACTTTAAATCTTTAATTTAATTATAAAATGTCAAATCATTTCTTTTCATATTGTTCCAATTAGGTTTAATCTCATTAGGATTTTCTTTTCACCCTAGCATATTTGCATGTCAATTTGCAAATGAACTCATTTCCATATCATATGGCAACAATAGTAAATTTTCCCTCCAGCTTTTAAGACTAGTTTTGCTGAGCATGTATAAAATTTAATTCTGGTCCCCAAACAACAGTAAGCCAGAATAAATTTGATTATTCTATTCTACAGTGGAAATGAATAAACAATTCATCCTTCTCCTCAAATGTTTTTTAGCAATAAATGTTTTCCCAATCCTTCAATAATGGTACTGTAATATTAATGTGTTTTCCAACTGATGGGAAATAACCTGAACAATTTCAACTTTCCCCTCCCATCCCATTCTCTCTCATTCTTCTTTCCTCTTTCCCATCCTGCTCCTTCTCATCTTCTTCTCCTCCTCTTCTTTGTTCTATTCATCTTTAGTTATTTTTGTTATTGTTATTATGTGCTAGTATAGGAATAAATGAACTTACATTAGCAAGAAACTTTACGCATGATGGAGAAGCACATACCTAAGCATTTACCTTCTCCATGTCATTCCCAGTCAGACTCTGCTTTAAAATGTACCAATGGTGAAATGACTAGGTTGCTTTTAGATCATTTTGACAACAAAGCTATTGATTTCCAGGAAGTAGAGCTGCTGTTTCCCCAATCTTTATCTAGATTGATTTTCTGGAGTTTCTGAAACCAGAACCTAATAACCTTTATGATTGCTGCTCATTTCACTCCTAGTGGTTGCCTTCTCTTTTTCATGTATGTACCAGGTCTTTTAACTATTAGCCTTCCCGTAACTGAAATTAGAACAAAAGTGGTGGCGAGTGATGAAGGTTTGTAATATAATTAATAGTTTCTCTTTTTGAAACAGTAGTTAGAGTAAGTGATACGTTTAATGGATGCTGGAGAAAGTTGTATGGCTTGAATAATTTTGTTCCACCCAGAATTCATGTGGATATTTAATTTGCAGCTCATCAATATCAAGAGGTATGCACATTGAAAGGCGATTCAGTTAGGAATTATTATATCAGTAGGACAGAATCCTTATCAATGAAACTAGCACAGTTATTTTTAAAAGACAAAAGATGAAGATCACACTATATTACCTTTTGGTCCCTTCTGCTATGTGAGCACAATGTTTCCCATCAGAGAAGAAAGTCACAAGACACTATCTTGGATGTAGACAGCAAACATTACTAGACATTAGTAACAGTGCCTTAGCCATGGATACTAAGCCTTCTAAATATGTGTGTGTGTGTGTGTGTATTCTGCTGTTTATAAATTACCTGGCTCAGATGTTTTTATTAATGGGTAAAATGCAAAATCTGTGATAGAAAAAAATAGTTGATTATTAAAAATAAGACAAAGTACTTAAGGCAAAACCTCTGTGTAGAAAGTCCAGGTGAAACAAAGTTAAACATCAACTTACTGAAATGTGATAAATAACAGCAGAATTTAGGAAAATCCCTGAAACCCAGAAGGTGATTTGGCCTTGGACTTGGCAAACAAGAAGCTTAGGCTGTTGAAATGTGTTTTAATAAACAAGAAGTTTAGGACGTGTAAAATGTGTTTGAAATGAATTTTTTGTAAATAGGAAGCTTGGGATGTGTTTTGGTAAACATTAGTTAAACCCCTAACAAAGGAAAAATGTGTAATGTGGTATTTGCTTCCAACTTATTGCTTTGTTTGCTAGAAATTGCTATTTGTGATTATTGACTTTCTGTCATGTACATCACCACCTGCATGTGCCTCTGTCACCTATACTTACACTGCTATGACCTCTTTCTTTCATTTACAAGCCATGCTGTGAGAAAGCTTGATCACTACCTGATGAGGGGGTGTAGTCACCATAAGGCTAACAAAGACTCCTTGCCTTTTTATCTGAGTCAGTGGATATATTTGCAGGAACTATATTTGCAGGAACCGGGACTCCATAAAAGCAGCAAAAGAGGTTAAAATGAAAGCTATCAAAAACATCTATATTGATTAAATTTCAGCCCCGGAATCTCAGTCCTCTTGGTTAGCGAAAATTATAAGCATGAGCTATTGTGCCCTAGCTTCATACAAATAATTTTTGACAAAAATCTGCTTGTTTTAATGTATGTTTCTATAGAAGAAGGAACAGTATTTTACTTCTATATTATTTTGTGACATCAGAGAATGTGACAAACTCTTCTGTATACTTGGAAAAATAGAAAGAGCACTAAATATTACAATTTATTTTTACTTCAAGAACATGTCAGATTCTCAGTAACCTCCCAGGTACAGATGGAAAGATCGAGGTTTAAAATCAACTTACAAACCCCTGCCTTCGCTGTATTTGATGTAGGTATAATTTGTGGAGGGGAAGGGGAAAAACAATTTGTTTAAATAAGGATACAGTTGGACCCGTTGCAACAATGAGAAGTACTAGTCGTTATGTCGAAAAGTAACTTTACAACTTTGGTGGGGGGTGGGAAGGGATGGGAAGGGGAAACAAAGGAGGAGGCTACAATGCTTGATAAGAAATGTACTCACTATCTTGCCCATGTAATTGTAACCCCTTTGTACAGTATTTTCACAACAAAAATAAAATAAAATAAACTTACATGTAGGAAGGTGGAAGGAGGAGGATCATGGTTAGAGTTATGGAAACAATATGCAATAAGTAACCATTTTTTCACAGGCAATTAAAACCCTCTGTTAGTGAAAGAATTTCTTATAACCATTCCAAATATGTGGAATAGTAGTAAAACTCTGAATTGCCTACAACAATTGTCAAAAGTTGGCTATGGATGGTAGGCAATGATAGGTGAAAAGTCCTAAGTAATGCTACAGAAACAGGAGTTGTGATAAGACCAGATTGATTAAATTCTGAAATAGCATGTAAAGATACTTCAATGTCGTTATGGACCAAATGGAGAAGTAATGACCAAAGCAAACATCCGGGCTCTTAAAGTCTTCTCAGCAGCCACTACTGTAATATAAATATTTATAAAGATGGTACAACCAAGGATTAAAATAATGTACACATGTTTCTTACAGGGTTTCATAGAAAAATGTACAGAAGAGCTTATCTAAAAGTAAGTTAAATCACTGAGAAGTTTTAAGAATTGGAAGTTTCTTATGTCATTTACTTAAGCCTTAAATAATTTTTATAATCATTAAGTCTGTGGATGTCAAGCCAGTTTTTCGTTGCTGCCTAAAGGTATATTCTCAAGAGTTGCAAAGCATTCTTTGTTTCAAAATTCTGTGGCAATAGGCAAGATTGATATCAAACTGAATAATTCATCAATGAAACTTTGCACATAGCCATTAGCACTAATTCTGAAGAAGACAAATTCAGAAAACTGGTCCCAATCTTTGCTCCTAATTTTAGCATTCATCTTGAACTGTTCCAAATTCAAATTTTATATTTTTGAAAAAAATCAGTTACTTCATAAAAAACTAAATCTGTAGGTGCATTTATACTATTGAAAAGACATCTATCATATCATTTTCCATATTAAGTATACATGGATTAAAAATGGTTGCATGATTTTAATAGAAATTTAGCTACATTCATTTTGTATAAAACTACATTTTGCATAAGAAAGTCTTAATGTATAATTTTGGTGCACAGAATAAGCTTACATGTGTTAATATTTATAGTGTAAAGCTATCAGATCACATAAATTTTTTCTCCATAATTTATTACTGACAGAAATAAGTATCTTTTTTGTTCATTTTTCAGTTGTAGGGCTTGAACTCAGGGCCTGGGGCTGTCCCAGAGCTCTTTTGCTCAAGGCTAGCACTCTACCATTTTGAGCCACAGTGCCACTTTCCATTTTCTGGTGGTTAGTTGGTCATAAGACTCTCACATACTTTCTTGCTAGGCTGGCTCTGAACTGCAATCCTCAAATCTCAGTCCCCCTAATAGCTCAGATTAAAGGCTTGAGCCACCAGTGCCCAGCTAGAAATTATTTTCTCCCATCATCCAGATTAATTCTCAAAATCTTTGAATGAACATCCTAAATATACATGTATAACTGCATATTAGAACCAGTATAATGTACTGTTTACCAAATATTAATCCAATACTTTTATGCCAAATGAGAATATGTTATATACTGGCACTGGTGGCTCATGCCCGTAGTCCTAGCTACTCAGGAGGCTAAGATATGAGGATGATGGCTTGAAGCAAGCCTGGGCAAGAAAGCCAATGAGACTCTTTTCTAGAATTAATCACCAGAAAACCAGGAGTGGCTCTGTGGCTCAAAGTGGTAGATAACCAACCTTGAACAAAATGCTCAAGAATAGTGCCAAGGCTTTGAGTTTCAACCTCACAACTGACCAAAAAAAAATTATTGCTGATTACTCTGAATTTCTTGTGATATTTTACAGTGGAAGGTACACATCAATATCATTATAATGGAAATAAATTAAAATAAAATAATAAACATTCATAAGTAGTAATTTAAGTCAAATCTTTTGTCAATTACTGGAGGTCAAAACTTTTCAATATAGAATTACTCTGTGATCCAGCAATTCCACTCCTGGGCATTTATTCAAAAGATTACAAACCAGGATACAGTAAAGCTACCACCAATGAACCAAGATTCCCCTCAATGGACAAATGGATCAAGAAAATGTAGTATATATAAACAATGGAATTGTTCTCACCCAGTAGAAAGAATGATGTTGTACCATGTGCAAAGAAATGAAGGGTCTGAAAAAATAACTTAAGTGAAGTAAGTCAAGTCCAGTGATACAAAGTTTGCAAGGTTTCTCTCAAATATGGAAGCTAAAACTAGTTTATAAACATATAAGTAAATATGTTGGGTGGTATGCAGTTGTGTAAAAGTGTAGTCATTTTCTTGATCCATTTGTCCATCTTGGTTCATTAAATATGTTGCTGCAATGAACATGGTTTTGCTGGTAGCTTTACCATATTTCCATTTACAGATACTTTAATATTTACTTTCTGGTTTGAAAAGTGCAATGTAATTGAACTCCCATAATTTTCCTTCCATCAGAAAATATTCTTTTCCACATTTTGAACCAAATTCTAAGTTTTTCTGTACATCCTTGTTCTAGACTTTCAGGTACCTATTATCTAATCCATTGGCAATGCTATTCACTCAATTCTTTTTTTGATTGGCAGGATTGGGATTTTAACTCCGGGCTTTGCACTTGCTCAGCAGGTGTTGTACTGCTCTTTAATCATTTCTTCACATGAGTAGCACGTTCTTGTTATTTAGATCTCGTGACAGTCTTTATTTCACATTAATTCAAGTCTCAGAAAAATAGTATTTCATCAATTCATCTAATTAAGCGACTTTTCTAGCTATCCATGTTTCACTAAGATAATCAACTTTCCTTTCATCACTTGTGCATTAAATGACAATTCCTTTGAACAACCACTTAAATGTTCATGTTTATCCTCAGTTTGGTTTACACGTAGTCTAACAATAGTGATGGAAACTTTATAAACACATGAAGGTAATATTTTCCCTACCACAACCATCTTTCTAGACCAAGGAGAGGGACAATTAGGTATTCTGTTTTAAATGAATAAAAGAAAAGATATAAAAGTTCTTAAAACTTAAAGTTATTTTAAAAAAGAAAGTCATCTCAACAATATTTTGGCCAATTGACTTCAACAATTCATCCAAAAAATACACCACAATCAAACAGGCTTCATTTCAGGGATGCAAAGCTGGTTCAATATACGCAAATCAATTAATATAATTCATCATATCAACAAGAGCAAGGATAAGAACCACATGGTTATCTCAATAGATGCAGAAAAAGCATTTGACAAGATCCAAAACCCCTTTATGATGAAGGTTCTGGAAAAACTAGGAATCCATGGAACAATCCTCAATACAATAAAGGCTGTACATGACAAACCTAAAGCCAGCATGATACTTAATGGTGAAAAACTAAAGCCATTTCTTCTTAACTCAGGAACGAGACAAGGATGTCCACTCTCTCCATTTCTCTTGAATCTAGTTTTAGAATGCCTAGCTACAGCAATAAGACAAGATTTAAACATAAAAGGGATCCAAATAGAAAAAGATGAAGCAAAACTCTCCCTCTTAGCAGATGACATGATTTTGTATTTAAAGAATCCCACGGGCTCCACTCCCAAATTACTCAAGCTGATTCAAAACATTGGCAAAGTAGAGGATATAAAATTAACCCTCAAAAATCAATGGCTTTTCTGTATGCCAACAATGAGCAAAGCGTGGCTAAAATCAGGAAAGCAACTCCATTCGTAATAGCCCCACAAAAATTATCTTACCCATGTAATTGTAACGCCTCTGTACAGTATTTTCACAATTAAAAAAAATCATAAAAAAATACCTAGGAATTAACCAAAGAAGTAAAGGATCTTTATGATGAAAAATTTTAAAACCTGAAAAAGGAAATCAAAACAGAACTTAGAAAATGCTCAACCTCTCTAGCCATAAAAGAAATGCAAATCAAAACAACATTGAGATACCACCTCACCCCAGTTAGAATAGCTATAATCAAGAACTCTAATAACAACAGATGCTGGAGGGGATGCGGACACAAGGGAACCCTATTGCATTGTTGGTGGGAGGGTTATGTCGATAACCGAACTATAAAATTTTGGCCTGGGGGGGAGGAGGGGTGGGGGTGAGAGATGTGAAGGGATAGGAAGGGGAAACAAAGGAGGAGGCAACAATGATTGGTAAGAAATGTACTCATTACCTTGCTCATGTAATTGTAACCCCTCTGTGAAAAAAATGCCCAGTGAGATAGTGCAGTGCACAGCAGCCTAACCAGCCGGCTTAGCACATACCTTAGTCAAAGATTTAGAAGAGCTCACATGGGAAAAAGCAGGAACAAGAAGGCACAGTTGGGGGCTGGGAAGGTGGCTCGGTGGTAGAGCGCTTGCCTTGCATGACTGAGGCCCTGGGTTCGATTCCTCAGCACCACATAAGCAAAATGAAAAAAGCCGGAGGTGGTGCTGTGGCTCAAGTGGTAGAGTGCTAGCCTTGAGCTGAAGAGCTGAGGGACAGTGCCCAGGCCTAGAGTTCAGACCCCACGACCGGACCCAAAAAACCAAAAAAAAAAAAAAGAAGGCACAGTTGAGCCGGCAATGGTCAGGTGTAGAAACAATTTGCCACACCGTGGGACAGTTGGAAGCAAACTGGGAACCCTGAGTATTGCCCAAAGGACATCACCCTCCCTGGAGAACATCTGTCTGAGAACCCCTTCCCGACCTGAGAAGTGTGCTATTTTTGAATGTGGCAAAGAGGTCACAGGAGCACCTGCCCAGAAACACTTGCTAGAGAAATGGCACCATTTATGCAAAGGGCAAAGGAATCTGATACCTTTGTACCACCCTCTCTGGTGGCCAACAAAAGACCAACTCAGTGGGGCAGCCCTGCCTCACAGCAGTGAGCAACAACAAGCCTGGCATTTAAGCCAAATTCCATCATGTCCTGCAGTCAGCTGAGCAAAAATCCAGACAGATCTTAAAAACCTATTGTTTTTCCCAGGCTTTACTAAGACTGGGAACCCAGGTTCCAGTCTTCCCCCCACCACATTAGGGAACTCTACAGACTCCAGTTAATCCTCAGTCTCATTTACACCCCCATCTAGTGCTCTGAATAATCTAGGCTGCAGGTAAGAGTTGCCTCCTAATTAGAACTAAGGAGCCTCACCCCCCAGTGCTGCCTAATCTAGGCTTGGAGGAGAGCTATGGAGAGTGCAATTTTATAAGGCAGCACATATTTTTGATAACACAAACTGGTTAGAGAATTCATGTATTTCCCTTTGATTTATAAGCTACAGAGAGACCTTAAAATCCTAGCTACTTCTCAATTGTACTGAGAATGGGAATCTGTGTAACAGCCACAATCTCATATAAGGTTTCAGAATTCAATTATACTCCAGGCCCCTGCCTTTAAATAGTGCAGAACCCAATCTACAAGCATCAGAGATGCCCCTTACCTGTGAACTAAGGAAACGCAGCTCCTGGTGCTGTCTATAAGAACAACTGCAGATCTCAGCTACTAAAGCAGAGATTCCACTAAGATACAGGATATTGCAAGTTGGGAGCCACAAGCTCCCCCAAATAAACTAGAGTACTCATTTTTTTGGTCTAGATATATAGTCTAAGATGATTACTAAACCTATTTCTTAGTTGTAGACATGTCTAATTTCATTGGACTCCCTTCTTTTTTGATTGGTCAACACTTTTTAAGCATTTTCCTTCTCTTTCTTTTTTATTTCATTTTCCTGACTTTATGTTTCTTTATTTCTTTTACTTTTAGTTTCCCCCTTTTTTCTAATCCTTTTCTTTCTGTTCATCTTTTGATCCATTTTTGTTTGTATGCTTGTCTTTTGTTTCCATTTTGATTTTGTCTATTTAGCTCATCCTATTTTATGGTTTGGTTTTATTTATCCTGACCTCACAACTGATTTGCTCACTGGCTACAAATATACATAGTATTTTAGTACCATAATACTTCTCCACAAACAAAGGAAGGCATATGAATACCTCTCTATTATTTAAAACATCTTATCTATGCAATTGGCTATGCAATTGTAGGGTTCTATGTTTGTTTTTTACTTTATATTGTGTCTCATTGTGGTTTTAATTTTGGGTGCTTTGCATGCCCTTGGTATAATTTTGCATTGGCCTCATACTGACTCTTACATTCATCAGTTACAAATACACCTAATCTCCATTTTTCACCACAAGACACTTCTCTACCCAAAAATAAACATGCATTTAGGTAGAGGAATACTTAACAATTGACAGGCTTTTATGAAGGCAATATTAGTGTTAAAGAGTCTGATATATACACTG
Organism: Dipodomys ordii; assembly: GCF_000151885.1. Classification (NCBI taxonomy): domain Eukaryota; kingdom Metazoa; phylum Chordata; class Mammalia; order Rodentia; family Heteromyidae; genus Dipodomys; species Dipodomys ordii. Next base: position 4,307,391 of record NW_012267305.1, read on the forward strand.
TCAACTTGGTTTTTTCCAGTGGTATAGACTGTAAAGTCTCTCTTCTTTGTTTCCTCCATTGAAGCCATTACCTATCTGTTATTTCATCCTTCTTCAGCTAAATATTGTATAACATTAAACTGCTATCACCTATAGTTTTTTCTGAGAAACTATACCACTCCAAACTTCTACTTTCTAACAACCTGAATTTACTTTTTCAACTGATAGATGTGTTAAAAGCACAGCATCTCAACACAACTAAATCTAATCATGCACTCAATGCTCTCAAGAAGATCTGAACCCAGACAAATAAATCACAGCTCCCTAAATATTAAAAAAATGGTTTCCAAATGGGGAGAACAAACCATAGAAACAAAAGAAAAATGGTAATTCAAGGAAGCTTAATTCCCACAGAAAATAATCAGGTAATAGAGAAGAAAATCAAAGACATAGAATATAATTCTCAAAATACTTTAAAAACACTGTGCTGATAATTATGATTAATGAAAAGATAGAAAGCCTACACAAGGCAATTCATGAGCATGATGAGATTAATCAAATATTATTAGAAAAATTCATGGAGTACACAAACAGAAATCTAAATTAATTCCTAGAGAAGGAAAGGGAGTCCAATGAAAAAATAGTCACCCCATCTAAGGAATATGAAAGAAGACAAAGTTAAATCAAGGAAGTAAAGAGCCCATACAAGATCTAAAAGAAAGCTTCAATAAGCAGATAAAAGCCATCAAAATGATCAATTAGAATTCAGAGAAATAAAAACATAAAGAATGTATTGATAGAGGAGTATATGACTTAGAAGACAAAGTCTCAAGAATCAAAGAAAGATTAGATATAATAGAGAAAGAGGAAACAATTATTCAGAACAAATTCAAGAAATAAGATAGACCTTGCAAAACTTCAGACAAGATTAAAGATAAAGGGAAGCCAAATAGGGAAAAAAGAAATAAAACTCTCCCTCTTTGCACATGACATGATCCTGTATTCAAAGAACCCTATAGATTCCTTATCCTGTATACTTGAGATGAATCTGAATCTGAAACTTTGACAAAGTAGAAAGATGTAAAATTAACCCACAAAAATTACTAGCCTTGTTCCTGAGGTTCTGCATGGCAAAGGACATAGTTAGCAAGATCAATAGAAAGCCCATGGATTGGTAGAAGATCTATACTAGCCATCCAATGGACAAGGGTCTCATATCTAAAATATACTTGGAACTCAAAAAATTAAATCCCCCAACAACAAATCCTCAAAGAAACAACTGCCCAATAAATAAGTTGGCTAATGACTTGAAGAGAAACTTCTCTGAAGAAGAAAGAAGGATGGCCAATATACACATGAAGAAATGCTCAACCTCCCTAGCCATAAAAGAAATGCAAATCAAAACAACATTGAGATCCCACCTCACCCCAGTTAGAATGGCAAAAATCAAGAACTCTAATAACAACAGATGCTGGAGGGGATGTGGGCAGAAGGGAACCTTACTTCATTGTTGGTGGGAGTGTAAACTTGTTCAATCACTTTGGAAAGTAGTATGGAGGTTCCTCAAAAGACTTCACATAGAACTCCCCTATGACCCAGCAGTCCTACTTTTGGGCATTTACCCAAATGTTTACAAACAAGACCACACTAAAGCTACCAGCACAACTATGTTTATTGCAGCATTATTTACCATAGCTAAGATCTGGAACCAACCCAGATGCCCCTCAGTAGATGAATGGATCAAGAAAATGTGGTATATATGCACAATGGAATTCTATGCCTCCATCAGAAAGAAATGTCATTGCCACATTTGTTAGGAAATAGAAAGACTTGGAAGAAATAAGTAAGCCCGGACCAAAGAAACATAGGCCCCATGGTTTCCCTTATTTGCAATAACTAGTATATGTCTGAGACAAGCAGAAAAGGTCAGGTAAGTTGATGTTAGGCGAAATGAACCCCAAGATAAGGATTCAAATGTTTTTTTCTTTTTTTGCGATTGTTTCTAACATATTATAAGATGATTTCTTTGTTGCTTTGTATGTCCCTCCCCCACGGTATAACCCCTGCTTTCACTGTATTTGATGTTGGTATAATTCGTGGAGGAGAAGGGGAAAAACACATCGTTTAAATAAGGATACAGGTGGACCTGTTGCAACAATGAGAAGTACAAGTTGTCATGTCAAAAACGAACTTTACAATTTGGGGGGGAGGATTGGGGGGGGAGAGAGGCTGGGAAGGGATGGGAAGGGGAATTATATTGCCTGTGTAATTGTAACCCCTCTGTACAGTATTTTCACAATAAAAAAATGAACTTTACAATTTAGGCGAGGGGGGGGCCGAGGGGGTAGGGGAGAAGGTAAGGGGTGGGAGTGTAGTTGAGGAGGGAGGGATGGAATGGTAGGGGGGAAACAAAGGAGGAGGCAACAATGCTGGATAAGAAATGTACTCATTACCTTGATCATGTAACTGTAACTGCTTTGCACAGTATTTTCACAATAAAAACTTGTTTTAAAAAAGAAACTGTGGAATTTATGGCTTTTCAAATATCGTAACTGCATTTTTCTCCAAATAAAAATATTCTTCAAATAAAAAAATGACTCAGATCAAAAAGAAGTTCCAAAAGATGGCAAGGTTTTTCTGAATTTCAAAATCATGCAACTATCACAGGATGGAAAATGAGACTGCTACTTGTTTCGTGGTTCCTTATTATGTAAAATAAACAGTTATATGATCTCATTCACAGATAATACATAATGAAATTAGTATTTAAGTGCTCTCAAAATCTGTAAATAAATAGATAGTAGCTTCATACATTATCACAAAATACTGAAAATAACCTACATGTACAAAAGTAGTTGAATGCATATGTGAACTGTGTTACATTCTCAGAAATAAAAGAAAACAAACATTTAATATAGATAAAATGTATTATAAATGAAGGGTAACACTCAGAATTGTATGCATTGGGTGATTAAATTTATATGACTTTTTAGAAACTGCAAAATTTCAGACATGTCTAAAGCACTAGTCTGCTAAAAAAAAAAAAAAAGGTTAAATCATTTACCAGACAATGACAGGGAGTGCTCTAGGGTATGATGAAATTTTTCACTGCCAGTCATGGGGCTTGAACTCAGGGTCTTGGCACTGTTCCTGAGTTTTGTTGAACTCAGAGTCTTGGCATTGCTTTAGAGCTTTTCTTGGTAAAGGATAGCCCTCTACCACTTGCGCCACACCATCACTTCTGACTTTTGGTGGTTAAATGGAGTCTCATGGACTTTTCAGCTCAGGCTGGCGTTGAACTGTGCACCTCAATTCTTAGCCTTCTAAGTAGCTAGGATTACAAATGTGAAGTCACTGACACCCAGCTGATATTTTGTATCATAATTGTGGAAGCAATTATATGAAAATATGCAATTGTGAAATATCATAGAAGTATATATATAAAGAATAATCTATATATATTTTGAAGTGAATCTGCATCACAAAAGAAATGTCAAATAAAAATAAGGCATTATGACATTTGGGTATAATATATAAGAAGTTCTAACCAAAAGAAACATGCTGACACTAATATTGGATAAAAGAAAGTAATATCCAAACATAAATTATGACACAATTATGCATATGTCTGGCCTTACATGAAACTTTGAAAAATTATAGGAAATAAAACATATACTCTTTAAATAAAATACACTCCTACATTAATTTGCTATATATTAGTAGCAAATATAGAATGATAAATTTTCATATATTCCAAAATTTAACTGGCATACACACTCATATATATGCAATTTATTCACAAGGAAGAAATAATACTTGCATTTATTTAGATACTATTTTCTCATATATAATGCAAAACTCATATCAAAACAGAATTCATCTAATGTAATAATCAGAAGAAAAAATGTTGTTTAAAATGTTATGTTAGTAAAAAAGAATGAAAATCAATGATTTAATCTTAGTATTTAGCTCAAGAAACTATAAAAGAGCAGTTAATTGTCCAATTATATTTATGTAATTTTCTAGAAACTGAAAAATTGTACAAACATAATAAACCATTAGTATCCTTTATATAGATGAGTTGTTTACCAAACAATATAGCTATAGAAAACAAGGAAAGGAGATTAATGAGATAATAAGTTTAAAATAGAAAACATCCAAACTCTAATTATATTTTACCTATTAAAATGAAAACCACTACCAGCTCTTCTTCAGAAACAATGAGGTATAAATATATGACACAAATGAAGATGAAAAAATCAATATTAGAAAGAAAATATTTCCTATAACTGTTTAATAAAATTTTGTAATACAAATTGTATATCCCCAATTACACAGTTTCCAGTTGCTTACTGAAATGTCAAAGCCTAGGCTGATCATTATTCTGTTGAATCTAAAATCTCTAAACACATTTTTTAACCAAATAGTAGTCAAGAGACTGGTTCGAGTTGATGGTGACATCTTTTTATTTAGATTTCGTAGTGGTTTGCCTGCAGGAAAAGAGTAAATATACAATGTTTTCAAATAGCTCTTAAAATTAAAAAATAATCCTTTACATGTAGATGAATATTCAATATTTTTAAGGTTTTTTTTCAGTCCTGGGGTCTGGGCCCTATCACTTGAGTGGCACTTCAGGCTTTTTCTGCTTATGTGGTGCTGAGGAATTTAACCGAGAGCCACATGCATGCGAAGCAAGCACTCTACCACTGAGCCACCTTCCCAGCCCCAGAATTTTTATTATAATTTGATTTTAATTCTGGAAAATTATAGCATATATTCATTTTTTATAAAAGTTGTAACAAAAGCCAGGCACCAGTGGCTGTTATCCTAGCTACCAAGGAGGCTGAGATCTGAGGATCATGGTTCAAAGCCAGACTAGTCAGGAAAGTCTGTGAGACTCTTATCTCCATTTAACCACCAGAAAACTGGAAGTGGCACTTTGGCTCAGGTGATAATGCCCTCGCCTTTAGCTGAAGAATTGAAGGACAGAGCCCAGGCCCATAGTTCAAGCCCCATGACCAAAAGAAAAAAAAGTGGTTACAAAATTTTAATATGAATTACAAAGCATGGAAAATTGGTATATCAAATTTAAGCTACTTGATTTACAATATCCACTCTTAATCTTCTGCTGCTGCTTAACAAAACTCTGATAGCAATTGAAAAATTCCTCTCCTAGGATTTTTTTTTGTATTTGCATGATTGATGGTACAAGTATTTTAAAATTGTGTTTAAACTTTGATAATCCCAAGGGATCTAATCATCTCCCGAATTCTTTCTTCACATAATCTTAAGGGTAAATTGTTTATGATTCTAGATATCCCCAATATTCTTTGTAGCTTTACATGCAAGCATTTAATTACCCAAACTTCTTACAAGTGTAGTCATATTCCATATTTTCCCATAGATTTAGACTTTTCCACTGAACTCATTTCACAAATATAATGCTGTCTGTATGGAACTGATCACTAATTCCTTGTAACTTCTGATAAATATAATTTTTTTCATTATTAACAGCATGAATGGATACTGACCTGTATGTCTTGTCACTTGAAAATGTTCCATCCAATAGGATTTACATGGCCATTATCCATCAAGGAATCTTAGGAATCCGTCTTTGCCTTCTTGGTATACTCCATAAGATACAGAAGCATAGATTTAGGAAGTAAATTGTCAAAAACAGGAACAAAACCATCCAACTTATTATTATTGCAAAAAGCAGTTGCTCTTTTCTTTTAAGATCTAAATTCTCGTTCATGATTATATTTGTGGGTGGATATTATAACAGATTATGGCGTGAAGAGAAAATCCTACAGATTTCACTTGGAAGTCACCTTACTCCTTCCAGTTAATACAACCTTGTAAGGGATATGCCTGGGGTTACACCAATTTGACTACTCAACTCACTGTCACACAGCTTTGTCCATTATCATGTCATGAGTAGGGAGGGGAGCAGGAACCAAGGCAACCTGTGAGAGTTACCCACAAAGTTTAGCTATGAGTAAAACCTCTCCCTTAATTGGTCACATTCATACAGAAGAATATTTCCTTCCTTTTCTTCCTATTCCTCCATAATGTACTGATCATTATGTGAGTTGTAAAGATCTAGTTTAAAATTGTATTCATTCGCCATTTTTTTTGACCAACACATCATGGAAGACGATGGCGGCGAAGCAATCTGGAATCACCCTCGCCCTCTCTAATCAAATAGGGATTTAGGGTCCTAACACACTTCTCCCCAAGAGATCAACAACAAAAAATACTATAAACAATCACAGGAATGGGGGGATTTATAAGTAGTACACACAAAGGATGGAAAACTGTGAGAAGTCTTCCTCCAACTCCCATCACGTGCCAGCAACCGCGGCTAGGAGGCAAGAGGGACCCTGTGGCTGCCCAGGACTCGGTGACCTGACCAGCAAGACTGCGGCACCCACACGCACCCAGATGCAGAAAGCTTCCCTTGTGCCAGGACCCAGTCCGTGCAGACAGTGACAGCAGCAATGCGGACTCACGGCGTACAAACCAGAGACTTTCCACAGTGCTGCCAGTCAGCCCACAACCAACTCCCGGACCAGTGAGTACATGCAAGTGATCACCTGACACGAGACGGGCGCTGGTGGTGACCCACAGAGATTGGCCTGGACCCCGCCCTCGCACCCAAGAAGGGACACCGTACTTGTAGAGGACAAAGAATCTGGAGCCCCTCTTCATCCCCATTCCCCATCTGTCAGCTTCCAGCAGAAGATGAGCTGGACTTATTTAGGGTGAGTGCTCACTTGAACCCAACATCTTCTACGGCCCTGGCTATCGGCAGAGAAGCTTGACCTGCTAGAAGGCCCTATTGACAAACCTGCGTGCCTCCAGGGCAACATGCCCCGTCCAAAGCTCATATGTATCCTGGAAGCCTGAATCAAGACACCCAGCCCCCACCCCAAAATCAACTAAGCCCCACCAGCCTGCAGAGAGCTCGCTGACTTGAGGCTGAGCTCCTTCAAGCGAGCCCGCGGCCAAGTGTGTACAGGCAAGCCGGCTGCCAAGTGCTGGCCATCTTGGGGGCAAAAAGCAACACCTGGCCCAAGCATAGGCAAACTCCTAAAGACCCAAGCCAGCTGCTTCTGCAGCGCATGCCCACCCCAGCAGCCTGAATCTAACTCCCAGCCCTGGCCCCACCCCAGACTTAGTGTCAACAAGCAGTGGCCAGAGCCGGCCACCCACGGGGTGACAACCAAGCCAAAGCTCAGACCAATCACCAGGGTCAAATGGGGACTGCGAGCCTGGGGTCCAATGCCACTCACCCAGCACTGGGGCCTAATGTCCCCCACAGACCTGGCTGCCCACAGAGAAGCTAGAAGGCAGCAAACTCCCATGCACTCATGGGAGCCTCCCCTTCCCAAGCTCACCCCAGGCCCTAGATGCCTGAATCTAGCCCTCTCTGCCCCTATTTGAAACAATACCAAGTTCCTGCCAACCCACAGAGGGCTTGCTGGCCCAGGGGCCAAGCGCGGGATATTTCACCCACTTAGCCAAGTGTAGGTGCCACTTGTTGGATGCCAGCAAGTCAAGCTGGGGCCATGGCCTTGAAAATCCCTGAACCCAAATGCGTAAATCACAATGAAAGATTACAACATTAATGCTTATGGCTTCAGTGTGGCCTAGTTTGAGGTCAATTTGATAAATGCCCAGGACTGGGATTGCTGGGTCATAGGGAAGCTATATGTTTAGTCTTTTGAAGAACCTCCATACTGCTTTCCCGAGTGGTTGAATGAGTTTGCATTCCAACCAACAGTGGCCACATCCCTGCTTGCATTTGTTATTGTTAGTTTTCTTTATTTTTTCCTTTCAACATCTAGAACTTTATTTCTATTTTTATAATTTTATTGTCAAGGTGATGTACATAGGGATTGCAGTTACATAAGTAAGGTAGAGAGTACATGTCTTTTTGGGGGGGTGGTTGGTCCGGTTGTGGGGCCTGGGCGCTGTCCCTCAGCTCTTTACCTCAAGGCTAGCACTCTACCACTTGAGCCACAGAGCCACTTCTGGCTTTTTGCTTATGTGGTGCTGAGGAATCGAACCCAGGGCATGCAAGGCAAGTGTTCTACTACTGAGCCACCTTCACAACCCTGGAGTACATTTCTTGTTGAACTGGTTACCCCTTACCTCATTTTTCTCCCACTTGTCCTTCCCCCCAACCCTCCCCACATAAGTTTTCTTACTATTAGCAATTCTAAATGGAGTGAGGTGGAATTTCAATGTTGTTTTGATTTACATTTCTTTTATGGCCAGAAATGTTGAACATTTCTTCATGTGTCTGTTGGCCATTTTTATTTCTTCTGAGAAATCTCTCCTAAGTCTTTAGCCCACTTATTAGTGGAGTGGTTGTTTCTTTGAGGATTTGTTTTTGGGGGGTTTAATTTTTTTAGTACTAAGTATATCTTAAATATCAGGCCCTTGCCTGATGCACAGCTAGTAAAAGTCTTCTCTCATTCTGTGGGCTTTCTATTTATCTTGTTAGTTATGTCCTTTGCCATGCAGAAACTCTTAAATTTGATGTAATCCCATTTATCCAGTTTTTCTTTTATTTTATTGTGGTTCTGGATATTTACTTTTGAAGTTCGACCCCTGCCAAGGAGACCCAGTGTTTCTCCAAGACCTTCCAGTACTGTTTTCATGCTATCTGACCTTAAATTCAGGTCCTTGATGTACTTAGAATTGATTTGGGTACAGGGTGATATACAAGGATCTAGCTTCAGTTTTCTGTCCACACCATAACTTACAACCTATTTTTCTGGCTTACCTAATATTTTTTAAATGGCTATAGTTCTGTGGGTTCATTTCTGGGCCTTCCATTGTGTTCCATTGGTCCTCAGGCCTATTCTTCTGTCAATATCAAGCTGTTTTAGGGTTTTGTTTTGTTTTGCCTTTTGTCAGTCATGGAGCTTGACCTCTGGGACAGGGCCCTGGCCCTTGATCTATTCATCTCAAGGATAGTGCTCTACCACTTTGAGCCACAGTTCTATTTCCAGTTTTCTGGTGGATTATTGGAGATGAGTCTCATGGACTTTCCTTCCTGGGCTGGCTTTGAACAGCAATTCCCAGATCTCAGCCTCCTGAATAGCTAGGATTACAGGTGTGAGCCACTGGCTCCCAGCTACCAAGCTGTTTTTATTGCTATGTCTTTGTAATAGAGTTGATGTTTGGTATTGATCTTCCCCCAACACTGTTCTTATGGCTAAGGATGGTCTTTACTATCCCTGGTCTTTTATTATTCCATATGAGTTTCTGGATTGTTTTCTCTAAATCATTGAAGAATGTTGTTGGGATATTGATAGGTATTGCATTAAATTTGTAAATAGCCATTTTCACAATGTTAATCCTAACAATCCAGGAGCTTGGAAAGGTTTTTCTATTTTCTTAAGTCTGATTTAATTTATTTTTTCTGATTTTTAATGCTTTCATAATAGAGGTCCTTCGCATCTTTGTTTAAGTTAATTCCTAAGGTGTTTTATTTTGAGGCTATTATAAATGGAATTGTTTTCCTGTTGCAGTCTCAATTTTCTCATTGTTGACATACATAAAATCTACTGATACTTTTTGGCTTGATTTTATACTCCGTTACTTTGTCAAAGTTTCAGATCAGCTCAAGTAACTTGGGGGTGGAGTCTATAAGGTTCTTTAAATACAGTACCATGACTTCTGCAAAGAGGGATGCTTTGATTTCTTCTTTCTCTATTTGGATCCCTTTTATGTTTTTCTCTTGCCTTATTGCTCTTAATATGAATTCTAGAACTATATTGGAGAGCAGTGGAGAGAGTGGACATCCTTGTCTCATTCTTGATTTTAGAGGAAATGGTTTTAATTTGTCACCATTAAGCGTAATGCTGGCTGTAGGTTTGCCATATACAACCTTTCTTATAGTGAGGAATGTTCCATGGATTTCTTATTTCTCCAGAGATTTTATCAAAAAATGGTGTTGAATCTTCTCAAATGCTTTTTCTGCATCTATGAGATGATCGTGTGGTTATTTATTTATTTATTTTATTGTAAAGGTGGTATACAGTTACATAAGTTAATGAGTACATTTCTTTTTGAACAGTGACACCTCTTCCCTCCCAACCCCCCATGGCCACCTTGTATAGTTCCTTTTCAACATTGTGGCTAGTGAGTATCACTACTGCATTTGTTCACCCTTTCCCCACCTTTTCTGTGCTCACTTCTACCCCTCTAAACAGATCAAATTCCATAGAAGACCAAGGGTACAGAAATCAAAAACTGCGACAAAGGAGAAATAATATTAAAAAAATTTCTTGTTTCCCTTTCTTGGAGTTAATTTCAATAAAGATCATCCAGTTCATGTCCTTGTTTCTATTGATGTGTTACATTACATTAATTGACTTAAGTATATTGAACCAGCTTTGCATCATTGGAATGAATCCCATTTGGTCATTGTATAATTTTTTGGTTAGTTGGTGAACTCTGTTGGCCATAATTTATTGAGAAGTTTTAAATCAATTTTTTTCTATTTTGAATTATTCATTTGACTCCATCCAAAACCAACCATTCTGTTAAGCTATAACTCACTATAAAGTTTTTATCACTTCTTTGTAATAATACAAAATATATCCAAATCATTAATATTTCTTCTTTTAGACTTCTCAAAATTTAATTTTAATGTCAGAGTATGCTTAAGTAAATATAAAGTATGCACTTTGAAATCAATTTTATGTAACCCTAAATGCTCTATGAAATTATACTAGGGAAAGATCTGATCATGTACTTTGTGAATAATTCATGTTAAATACTAGTAAATCCATGCAAGAGTTAGGTCAGTATATAGCATGCTGGTGGATTTTCCATATTCCAAGGCTCATCTTCCCCCATTTAACCAGCTTTAAAGTGAATAGAGATGTATAAACTTGTATATCAGAATACTTACTAAAATATAAATTTCACAGTATAAAGTTCCTGTATCTAAATTGAAAGATTTAAAGTTTTTAGTACATTTATAATGTCATGAAACTATTACCAAAGCAATTTTAGAAAAATTTTATCACTTCCCAAAAGAAATCCCGTACTGCTTAGCAGTCATTTTCTATCCTCACAATTAAAACATGAACAATTATTTTACACCTTATTCTCTAGAAATATCTCTTTTAGACATTTTATATGCATGATTTTATACTCTGTGGCCTTTGAAATCCATATTTGATCATTTATTATTTCCAACTTGATACACATTTCAGCATGAACCTGTATTTGATCCCTTTTACTGTGAAAAAAATCATTCTATGAATACAAAAAAACTTATCCATTAAAAGTGTATAAACTCTGGATTTTTAATATTTTCTGGCTATTATGCCTTTTGCTACTCTGAATATTCTCATGAAAGTCTTTTTCTGTAAAATAATTTACATTTCTTTTATGGATCAAGTAGGTATTTAATTCTCATGTTTCTAGTGAGTATCCTAAATTTCAGTTAAGTGATGTGCACAGTTTTACATACATAGTTAAAATAAAAGCAGGATTTTAACCCATATCTTCTTTTGTTTACATGCTTATATTAACATATGTTAATAGTAAAAGAGATAATTATTGTGAATTTTTAATTAATTTCTTGTAACAGCTTCCCTTATCCATCTGCCCTCTTTTTATAAAACATATTTTAACATCTTTAAGTAGTTGTACAAAGATCTATCATTCAACAAATTAGTTTATGAAAATAATGCATCTTTGTCAGTACCACCCTGTTTAATATACTCATCCATCCTTCGCAATCTTCCCTTTCCCTCATAATTTTTAACTTTGTAGGATACGCATTGAATATTTTTGCATTTGTTTACATATTTTTATTTTTTATTATCTTCAATAGTTGTACAAAGGAGTGGCCATTTAACAAAGCAGTTTATAAATACAATGCATCTTGATCAATTTCAGCCCTTTCAATATTCTTATCATTCCCTCATCTACCTACCCCTTTACTCACTTTTAATTTTTTAGGATATACATCAAAGTTTTTGCTGCATTCTCCCCCTCTTCTCCTCTTTACTCATCTTCCCATTTCACCTTGATTCCATATCATGTTCATTACAGCATTATTCACCATAGCTAAGGTATGGAGTCAGCCCAGATCCCCTTGGATGGACAAATAGCCAGCCATAGAATGATATTGTACTGTATGGGAAAAAAAACCTGGAAAAAAATGTGTTGAGTGAAGTATGTCAGGCCCAGAACGACACAGAATTAATGTTTTCCCTTATATGTGGAAGCTAGATTTATCTTATAAATTATATGTAAATACTTTGGATATTATGTAAATGTGTACAAGGATATTAACTAAGCTATGATATATCTAGGACAATTTTTCACTTCATTAAAATTAATAATGATGGGGCTGGGAAGGTGGCTCTGTGGTAGAGCGCTTGCCTTGCATGCATGAGGCCCTCGGTTCGATTCTTCAGCACCACATAAGCAAAAAGACAAAAGCCTTAAATGGCGCTGTGGCTCAAGTGGTAGAGTGCTAGCCTTGAGGTGAAGAGCTGAGGGACAGTGCCCAGGCCCAGAGTTCAGGCCCCATGACCGGACCCCCCCAGAAAAAATTAATAATGAACATTTTGAGAAGCTTCTAGATTATTTTAAGCAATGGCTTCATTATTTTACATTCCTATAAACAGTATATGAAATTTCAGATTTCCTCACATTCTAGACAACACTTATTATTTGAACTTTTCTAATTACAGCAATAGTAGTATTTTTAATAGTAGTGTTATTAAATAATATATTAATTATTTTGATTTGCATTTCTTTGATGATTATGCTGACAATTCACCTGTTTATTGGCTCTTTATTTAATGTTCTTTAAAGAAAGATTTGTTCAAATCCTCTACCCAGTTTTTAACTAATTTGTGTTTATGTTGAGTGGTAATTATTTAAATATAATGTAAGCAAATTTCTAGCATATATCTTCAGATATCCTTTGGATAAAATTTTTATGACATCAATTTACCTATTTTTTGTCATTCTCCTTTTGATGCCATTTGTATGAATTCATTACCTATCTCAGTGTAACAGTCTTGCTTCCATTTTCCCTGTGAAGACTTTTTATACTTTCAATTCTCATATTCCATACATTTGGAATCAATTGATGTATTTAGTATGAAATAGGACTCTACTTTTATTCTTTTGTATATTAAATTTCTGAAAAGCCATTTTATAAAAACACTATCATCTTAAATGTTTTCATTTGTCATTTTTAAGTAGCCCCTTTAAAATCACTATCAAAAAATAAAATCTGTGTGTCTTATTATCTTCTAGCAATAAAAATCTATTCTTTATCCTGAAAGTTCTTATCCTGCTTCAACTTATTACACCTGTCAGATCAGTAACTTGCAGAAAAATGTAATCAAGACAATATTTGGTGGACATATGGTAGTACCTAAGCTGAAAACAAAGTTCATGTGGACTTGGCATCAAATCCTTCCACTAATAGTCTCTTAGGAGGACAGAGGAGTGTGATCTAAGGAATTATATTGATGGGAATACAGAGTAAATGTTTATGGAGATATAAATAAATCCTCCCTGTAACAAACAAAAATAAAGTAACACTTCCATGTATTAAGTAACAGTTCCATGTGCCAGAATTCTGGACACAATATTACTATATTCTACTTAGGGAGCTGGGAAGGTAGCTCAGTGGTAGAGTGCTTGTCCTTGCATGCGTGAGGCCATGGGTTCGATTCCTCAGCACCACATAAGCAGAAAAAGCTCAAGTGGTAAGAGTGCTAGCCTTGAGCTGGAGAGCTGAGGGATAGTGCCCAGGCCCAGAGTTCAGGCCCACAACTGACAAAACAAAAGCAAAAACAAAAAAATATATCTACTTAGATTTCATAGGGCTAAAATGTAGATGCAGTTAGAGCTGTGTTTTCTCCTTTGTGCTTGTGGAGAGAATTCACTAAGATCAGTCAACTAATTCAAATTATTTCAACTGCAGATCTTAGGTCTCAAGTTTTTTGCTGTTAGTAAACTACAGATTCAACATGTACAAAGTGATGGTTTTTCCTTGCCATGTGGCTACCTGAGACAATTTGTAGCAGTGCTATTTTCATCTAGGACAAGCTATCTGGCTATCTCTGTCTAGATAGTTCTGAAATCCCTTTGATTTTAATCTAAGATGTAGGTTAAAAGGTCCAAAGCAAGTAGATGAGGCCTACCTAATCAACCCTTCCTGTGCTGGATAACATAAAGTAAATAACAGAGTAAATACCATCATATTAACAGTCACAAGGATTCTACAGGATATGTCTTACATGAGATGGAAATCTTGGGAGACCTTTTAGAATTCATCCTAATATACTATGGTATATACTAGGAACCCCTGAGTTCCTCAGTTTGAATATCTTGAACTATATTGGATCTTTGTTGATCCAGATTCTAACATAACACTTGTAATAAATTTCTCTCACAGTAATTTTGTCCACCTTTAGTTTTCATTAATTTTATTAAAGTCCAAGAAGAGTAGCAATTTAACAAACACTATTTTAGGGTATCTGAAAGTTCAAAGTTCTTTGTCTACTGAAATGAGTATCATTACTCTTCTATTTCTATTCACCATAACTACTTACACTTATTGAGCATCCTGAGTATAAGTAGAATATGCATTGGTTTCGAAGACAGGTACACTTGGTTGGAATCTTGTTGTCATTGTCTCATTTATTAACCATGTAATGTTGATCAATATTGAACAAGAAAGGGTCTCACATTTCTTACCTGTGAAACTATGATAATAGTAATAATAATGATAGTAATAATACCTACTGCAGAATACTGGACATAATATACCAAAAGAGTCTGGTGTCTTCTAAACTCTTGCATAGATAAAAATGATTAACAAAGGGGCTGGGAAGGTGGCTCAGTGGTAGAGCACTTGCCTTGCATGCCTGAGGCCCTGGGTTCGATTCCTCAGCACCACATAAGCAAAAAGAAAAAAGCCAGAAGTGGCGCTGTGGCTCAAGTGGTAGAGTGGTAGCCTTGAGCTGAAGAGCTGAGGGACAATGGCCAGGCCCAGAGTTCAGGCCCATGACTGGACCCCCCAAAAAATGATTAACAAAATTTCATTAGATGATGAAAATTTATGCTATAAAATTTAATTGAATCCTAATCAGAATTTTCTATATTTATATTCTTTTTTTAACTCCTTATAGATTGTTAGTTCATTCAGAGGGGCTTTGCCTCTTTAGCAGTCATATGACTTTTGTAGAAGAGAAGGCCATGTAAGGTAGCCCCAATATCTGCTATATTATAAACTTTGGGAGCTCAGGAGTTTGCAGTAAACTTCCAAAAGAGCATTAAATCATGTTACATAGTTTGTAATTAGTTTGTTATATAATGTATCTCCTGGGAAAACGGCCAGGATCAGTTTCAATCCTAAAAAGTCTACTACTATGTGAATGACACAAATATATGTCTAATTTATCCATTAGCATGGATTTATAGTATTGAATACATTATATATGTGATGGGGCCACATGCATTGTTTATCTGGCCCATGAGCTATTACTGAGTTTTCTTGCTTATACTATTGATATATACAAAAAGTCCACCACATGGATGATATAATTGCAAAGAATAATGTTATTGGTATATAATACTTATTTATTTAATAACTTCTTATTAATGCTTTTGAATGATAGACAACTTTTCATCTGAATTTAGAAAATTCACTACTGTCTATTTAAATTGGGATCATCTTTTTCATAAAAAGACTTTACTTGTACAAGGATTGAACTGTGGTTTTGTTTATATTTTGATTCATACCATCAACTTAATTTCAGAGATCAGAAAACTTGAGGGAAAATGAGGGGGAAATACAAAGGGAAAGATTAGGCAGACAGAGAAACTGTGCGAGTGGCCTGGTGCCAATAATAACTCTCTTCTTCCTGGAAATCCAAGGAAACCAAGAAAATGGCTCCAATGGTGGCAAAGCCCCAAACAATCATGTAGCAACCCATGTATGATACAAACATATTTGCTCTTACTCTTAGAGTGAGATAGTGATCCCACCAGATTTCAGGGGAGATGAAACTTGCCCACAAGGATATACGAGTGGGACAACATGGGCATTGCATATGGGCTACTGATTCCTGTATCCCCACACTCTCTTCCACTGAGAAGCCACTATTCTCTCTATCCTCTTCTCTCTTTCCCTGGAAGCAGGAGGACGAGACCTTATATGGCATAAGACATGATTTCTAGCTGAGCATACTAGCTGGGGGTTTAAACCAATCATCCAGTAGCTAAGAGGCTTGTGAGCAGTTTCCCTGGCACCTTACAACCATTTTCAAAGAACTTTGCCTCTTCCCCTACTTTTTCTGCCTGAGAATTCTTTATTTGGCGGAGAAAAGACTCCTAGACGGCATCAAAAAACGTGTTAATGTTCTATTAGATCTATTGACAGAAACCCCTAAAATGTATTGAAAACCTAGAGAATTACATAGATTCAGTTGCAATATACAGTGCCAATCTATAGAAAAACAAATAATTGTATTGAGCACAATTTATACCACAACTATTTTAGTTTTTATTTTATAATTATAAATAATTTTTTCATGTAAATTTCAAGATAATTTTTATAAACTAAAAAATTGCTGCCGGGCACCGGTGGCTCACACCTGTAATGCTAGCTACTGAGGAGGCTGAGATATGAAGATTACAGTTCAAAACCAGCCCAGGCAGAAAAGTCCGTGAGACTTTTATCTCCAATAAACCACTAGAAAACCGGAAATGGCACTGTGGCTCAAGGCACTGGCCTTGAGCTGAAGAGCATAGGGATAGTGCCCAAGCACAGAGTTCAAGCCCTACGACCCACCAAAAAAAATTGCTTTGTATGTTTGACAAATCATTGTCTCCTTTGTTTTGGTTAATCTGACATACCTTGCTGCCTAAGAGTCCCAACAGCTTTGTAGTGTCAAAATGTGTGCATCAAATGCCTAATGACTATAATGTATAATGTACACAATAAGGAGAAACAGTCACATTCTACATTGACTTTGGAAATTCTTTGGAAGCATCCAGTGAGTTTTGAAATTTTCAGTGTGTCAATATGCAGGCTTTTCAAGAAATAAAAATATAAAAAGTTCTTGGTTATTCACTAGCTTTAGCCTCAATAAAATTTTGGACTCATGGACATACAAGATACTACTGGAAAGGCCTGGTAATATTCTTCCCAAGCCACATGCTGTGAACTTGGTTTTGAAATTCTATCATCCAGAACTACAGAAGAATATATGTAATTGTAGACCATCCAATTTGTGATACTTGGTTATGGCAGCCCTTGCAAACTAATGCACTATATATGGGCAAAGTAGGTTTCATATGAATACATGCACTGTTTGTGTAGTTCAGTAGCCAAGTGCTTAAGTATAATTAATGACATTTTAGGTTTGATCTCTGGCAGTGGGGGAGGGAGGAGGAAGGGAGGAAGGGAGGAAGGAAGGAAGGAAGGAAGGAAGGAAGGAAGGAAGGAAGGAAGGAAGGAAGGAAGGAAGGGTGGAAGAAAGGAAGGAAGGAAGAAAGAAAGAAAGGAAGGAAGAAAGAAAGAAGGAAAGAAAGAAGAAGTTAAAGAATTAAGTTAATTACATTTCAGCATTGTGAGATTATTTACATTGAGAGGTGTGGAAACAGGAAAATCAAGAATTCATTTTGGCTTTTAGAAAGAAAACTAATTCCACTTTTGCTTGGTAAGAAACATTCAAGTACACCAACAGATGTAGGAAAGAGAGCTGTTCACATGCAAATAAAGCTGGGTTACCTTTTTATATTGAGGGATATACAAAGTAATTTCTTATCATCAGTATAATAAAATGGATCAAAATCAAACTGTCAGTCATTTGGAAGAAAATTCCATAAGCCATAATGCATCACTTTTAATAAATGGTACTTCACCAGTATGCCTGGTGGCCATATATATGTATGTATATATAGATAGACAGACAGATTAGATAGGTAGATAGATGATAGATAGATAGATAGATAGATAGAATATAGAAATATTTGTGGATAATAAAAATATCAGGTATTCACTTTTCATGAAATTTAGAATTCGTATAAGTGCTTGTAACCTTTAAATATATTTTGCATGTATTTATAGTAATATAAAGATGAATATGTTCATGGAGCAATTGGAAAGCTGTTACACATATAAAGTAATTGAATTTAATTTGTGAGAATTCCTGACATTCTCTTAATTCATTTTAATGCTGATTGATCTCTTGACTAAGTCATCAATCAAAATAAGACAATATCCTGCCTACAATTCTTTCTATCAAAAATAATTATGAATGACTGTGACTTTTTACTTTCAATTATTTGCTTATTTCTCTGATATTAAGTACAATTATGGGTAGTTTTCAAATTTGAGTTTTTTATGCTCATTACAATAGGATTCCTACGTGAACATAATTATATCAGAATCACAGTCCACACTTTTCATTTAATTTCAGCAATGATTATTTTATGCCTGCTCTTCAGCAGTAAACAAACACAATCTAATCTTCCACAACACAATTTATGGAACTAGATTTCATAATGTTAGGTGAAATAAACCAGTCATAGGAATAAAAATATCACATTATCCCAGTCATATTAGGGGTATATAAGTTGATGTCATAGAAGTAGAGAATAGAGCAGTGTTTACTAGAGGATTAGAATTGATGCAGGAGGAAAGATTGGGAAACAATTGACATCAATGTGTATTAATTTGTATTATTTTTTTTGGACGTGGGGCTTGAACTCTGGACCTGTGTGCTGTCCCTCAGCTCTTCAGCTCAAGGCGAGCACTCTACCATTTGAGCCACAGTGCCAGTTTTCTGGTGGTTAATTGGAGATAAGAGTCTCATGGACTTTCCTGCCCAGGCTGGCTTTGAATATCGATCCTCAGATCTCAGCCTCCTGGATTTTTTGGTCATGGGGCTTTAACTCAGGTCCTGGGCGCTGTTCTTGAGCTCTTTTCCTACTGCTCTAGCACTCTGAGACTCAGTGCCACCTCTGGTTTTCTAGTAGCTAACTGGAGTCTCACAAACTTTCCTGCTGGTCCTGGATTTGACCTGTGATCCTCAGTTCTCAGCCTCTTGAGTAGCTAGGATTAGAGGCATGAGCCACCAGTGCCTGGTTCCTCATTAGTATTTCTTCACAATGAAGAATTCCTTAAGATGTTAATATCAGATACCATATAAAAGTAAGACAACTATATTACTGTATATCAAAATATTTTACTAATGTTCATCACAAAAGATCATTAGGAGGTAACAAAATACAGATCATGACATCCAAGGAAAAAAGAGTAGTATCTAAAACAGGCGAATAGATACAAAAGTAACAAGAAATGCTAATTAAGAGAATATTTACTTAGAACTCAAAATATTAAGTCACCCAAAAACAAATCATCAAAGAAACAACTGTTCCAATAATAAGTGGGCTAAAGACTTAAAGAGAAACTTCTCTGAAGTGGAAATAAGAATGGCCAGTAGACACATGAAGAAATGCACAATTTCTCTAACCATAAAAGAAATGAAAATCAAAACAACATTGAGATTCCACCTCACCCCAGTTATCTAATAATGACAGATATAGGAGGGGATGTGGCCAAAAGGGAACCCAGCAATCCCACTTGTGGGCATTTACCCAAATGATAACAAACAAGGCCATAATAAAGCTTCCAGCAAAACTATGTTTATTGCAGCATTATTCACCATAGCTAACATATGGAACCAACCCAGATGCCCCTCAGCAGATGAGTGGATCAAGAAAATGTGATATATATGTGTGTGTGTGTGTGTGTGTGTGTGTGCAATGGAATTCAATGATTCCAACAAAAGAATGACACCGCCCCATTTGTTAGGAAATGGAATGACTTGGGAAAAATTGCATTAAATGAAGTTATCCAGTCTCAAAGAAATGTAGGTCCCATGGTTTCCCTTATCTGCAATAATTAGTATACATATAGGATAATCTTATCAGATGAGCTGAAAAGCTAAAAAAAAAAAAACTATGTACAAATGACCCGATAAGATGATGCTAAGGAGCAGTAGAGTTTCTCCTATTCCTTCCTGTAATGTTTTCAGGATGTCTGTTTTGACTTAGAGGTCTTTGATCCATTTCGAGTTGATTCTGGTGCAGGGTGATATATAAGGATCTAATGTTAGCTTTCCACAGATCTTTAACCAGTTTTTCCAGCACCATTGGCCCCCTGATCGAAGATTAGGTGGCTATAGCTCTGTGGGTTCATTTCTGGGTCTTCAGTTCTATTCCATTGGTCTTCAGGTCTATTCTTGCGCCAGTACCAAGCTGTTTTGATTACTATGGCTTTGTAGTAGAGTTTGTTACTTCTCCAGCACTGTTCTTTCTGCTAAGGATTATTTTTGCTATTAGGGGTCTTTTATTGTTCCATATGAAATTTTGTATTGCTTCTTCTATTTTATTGAAGAATGAGGTTGGGATATTGATGGGTATTGCATTGAATTTGCAGATAGCCTTTGGCAATACTGCTATTTTCAAGATGTTAACCTTCTTATCCAGGAGCATGGGAGGTTTTTCCACTTCTTTAATTCTGCTTTAACTTCCTTTTTCAGGTTTTTAAAGTTTTCATCATAGAGGTCTTTCACTTAAGTTTTTTCCTCGGTATTTTATTTTTATTGGGCTATTACAAAAGGAGTTGCTTTCTTGATTTCCACTGTGCTCTTCTCATTATTGGGAAACAGGATAGTCATTGATTTTTGAGGGTTAATTTTATACCTTGCTACATTGCCAAAGTTTTGAATCAGCTTGAGTAGCTTGGGAGTGGAGGCCGTGGGATTCGTTAAATACAAGATCATGTCATCTGCAAAGAGGGGGAGTTTTACTTCAGCTTTCCCTATTTGGATCCCCTTTATGCTTGCATCTTGTCTAATTTCTCTAGCTAGGCATTCTAATACGAAGTTGAAGTGGAGTGGAGAGAGTGGACATCCTTGTCTTGTTCCTGAGTTTAATGAAAATGGCTATAGCTTTTCTCCGTTAAGTATAATGCTGGCTTTAGGTTTGTCATATACAGCCTCTATTGTATTGAGGAATGTTCCATGGATTCCTAGTTTCTCCAAAGCTTCATCATGAAGGAGTGTTGGATCTTGCCAAATGCTTTTTCTGCATCTACTGAAATAGTCATGTGGTTCTTATCCTTGCTCTTGTTGATGTGATGTATTACATTAATTGATTAGTGTATATTGAACCAGCTTTGCATCCCTGGAATTAATCCTGTTTGCTCATGGTGTATGATTTTTTGATGAGTTGTTGAAGTCGATTGGCCAAAATTTTGTTTAGAAGTTTTGCATCAATGTTCATCAAATAAATGGACACAAGAGGTCTGTCTTTATTGTTACTGTTTTAAATGTACCATATGATTTTATTTTTTGTTGATGTTGTTTCCTTTGTCTGTTCTTTCCCCTATGGCACATCCCCTGTTGTCACTGTACTTGATTTTGGTGCCCTGCATCTTGTATATACATATGTCTAATCTGGGGATGTGAAGCAGAATAACAAAACGCTGAAACAAGGACACAGGGTGACCCATTTCAACAAGGATACCCATAGGACAGTATATTGGAAATGAACTTTACAACTTTGGGCAGCGAGGGGGAGGGAGGCTGGGTAGGAGTGTGGGAGGTAGGGGAGGGAAGGGATAGTGGGACAACAACGAAGAAGGGAAGGGGTAACAATATTCGACAAGAAATGTCCTCATTGCCTTACTCATGTAACTGTAACCCCTCTGTACAACATCTTAACAATAAAATTAATAAAATAGAGAATACATATTGAATATACTTTGTATAACGTATTTATTATCATGTATAATATATATCATATATAATATATGAGGAAATATTTCTAGTGCCTTACTATTATTTGGAAAAAATAAATTTAAATACTACTAATGTGAAGTTCCACAACCACCAGTTTGGCAAAACAAACAAAAATATACCACAATAAAAGTATGATGTAGAATTGTGTGCCAGATTTTACCATGTGTTGGTTAACAGAGGGATGAGGGTGAAATAAATGATGAAAGAGGGTGAATAAGGTCAAAGTGCTTTTATGAATATATGAAAAGCAAATAATGAAGAATAATGAATGTGTCTTTTGAAACCTAGGATGAGTGAGAGTTGTGAAGGGTGTAAATTTGATCAGGGGACATTATAAGTATGAAGACACCACAATGATTAATGCTTTGTATCACAAAATATGCTAATTGATATAAACATATTAAAATAAATTAAATTTGAGGATATAGAAACTCATGTTAGAAGGAATGTGTAAATTGATGCTGCTGGAGAACATTTTACTTACATATGGTCTGGTTGTAGAAACAAGTGCCATGTTTCAACAAATATACTACTAGATATTTGGCACA
Source organism: Dipodomys ordii (assembly GCF_000151885.1). Lineage (NCBI taxonomy): Eukaryota > Metazoa > Chordata > Mammalia > Rodentia > Heteromyidae > Dipodomys > Dipodomys ordii. The sequence continues at coordinate 4,329,799 of NW_012267305.1, forward strand.
GTGAAATCCTTGTACATATTTTAAATCCTGTTCTATCATCTTCGTCAAATATCTGCCTGCATATCCAGAAAAAAGAACAATATCTAACAACAGATAAATAAAATAATTTATATATAAACAATCCACATTATATAGCTTGAAAATAAACTAATTCTAGTTTAACCAATATGAAAAAATTCTTAGAATAATGCAACCATTCAATGTTGCTTCACAAAGGAGGAAAGGGGAACAAGAAACACTAAAGAGGGTTGAATTTAATAAAAGTACATTATATGTATATATGCTAATATTATAGTGGAATTTGTTTATGCAATTAACATATACTAATAGAAAAAGTATGGATAATTCTTAAAATCATAACCCTGAGTAAATAAAGGTCTGTAAAACTACATAGGCTTATGTGGGGTTTTATTACTATTATATTTTCATGAAAACATATTAGTATTTTAGTCATGTGTAAGATTTTATCTTTTGTTCATTTTGGTTTTCTGAGGCAGTGTCTTTCTACAGAGCCTGGGTTGGCTTCAAATTCACATCCAGTTCTCTTACCACAGCTTCCCTAGTGCTGGTATTTTAGTCATGTATCATTATGGCTGACTTTTACAGAAGATATTAAATCATACAAAATAATAGCCTATGTTTTATATAAATGCTTATAGATAAATAATACAATTATTATTGGAAAATTGGATTTGGATGATATACAACTACCCCATAAGTAGAATAGGAGAAACTACTTGGGTTAATGATTTTATTAGTTTTCAAACGTAGACACAAATGAAGCAAAAATTTGATTTCTTTTAAATATGGATGCATGTTCAATTCATTTTATATACTTTTATGATCATATCAAATATTAGTAACAGAAAGAAAATGAAGATGAAAATGGGAGACTTTTGCACAGTGTGGAGCATTTAACATGCTGCTCTGCTAGCAAATAAACACTGTAATTTAATCACTAGAGTCCAATTTAGATTAATATTTCTCCTAAACATGCATAATATGTACATAAACATCCTGTCAATAGTTTGAGTTAGTCTAAGCTTAAACAACAGAGAAAGAAAAATATACAAAACCCAAAGAATCAGTTTGGAGAATTGACTGCTGGTTGACTTGACTAGTTTATTCAGTCAGAATTATTAAATGGCACTCCTGGGGCAGGATTTTTGCAGATTTGTTAAGATTTAAGTGACATTAAGTAAGTATTCTCATTAGATTAGCTTTAGAATAATCTTGCATTAAATAATGGTCATTTATCACAAGGTCAAAAGTTGAAAATAATTGAAGATCCCTTCCCCCATAAAATACTGATTTATAAAATAGTATAAGCATATTAAAGTATTTTTAGCTAAAACAAAGGAAAATACTGATTGATTTTCATGAAAATAACTGAGTTTCTCTAAACTTCAGCTGATGAAACAATGTGAGATCATGGAAATAATTAGGAAAAGATCACTGTTGTTGTAATATTCATTGATTGATTGTGGTATGATAAACAAAAAGAGGAGTCAAGAGCGTTTTTTTTCTAATAAATGACACTTGCAGAGCTACATCTGGCTACGGAATTGATACTTGTATACCATCAGTGATTTGTAAAGAGTCTCTGTTCCTACTTATATTCATTCATTCATTCATTCAAAAGCCTTTAATGAATGTCAGCCATTGCTATTGGTATATCTACTAGATTATTTATTGGGTCTTAAAATCAGGTAACCTTTATTTTATTTTCCATGATTTTCCTGAGCCAGGAATTTCAGGGGACATTTTATGGACAATTGTGATTCTATATTTCTCATCCAGATGTCAATCAGAGTTGCAGACATCTCAAAGCTTAACTGTGGTTGGGAAGTATATTTACAATTTTGCTTGAAAGTTTAAGAGTGCAGGTCTATCACAGGGCTGCTTGAGTGTTATACATGATAGCTGGATTATTCCAAGTGAAATAATGATGTAGAAGACAATGATTATTCATAGTTCTAATGAAGTCACATGCTATCATTGTTGCCATATCCTATTGGTTAAATAGTCCTAACCTTAATTTCACAGTGGAGAGAACAACAGAGAGAGACAAAGACCATTGTGGGAGTGTCTTGTAGCTTATCTTCTAGACCTTTCTTCCCAGCACACATCATGTAAGTCTGATGCAATATGATAAATCCTGTTGAATACCAATTTTAATCTACAATTGATTATCCCTAGATAAAACTGAACTTTACCCCATTTTTAAGACCTAAAATGGAACAAACACACAAAACATAAACCCATTCACCTTATCCTAATTTTGCTCTAGGATAAAGCCAATAAATCTTAAAAGTTGCATTTTACTGATGTTTCTATCATTATGGGCAAGAAAGAGGTTAAAATTTTAATATCAATCTTAGAAAACTTGACATTTGAGGTCGCCACTGAAAAAAGTCAAAGAGAATGCTTCAGGGCAGCATTATATATCAAAACTTCTGGCACATTGAAGCAAAAATATTTGTGGAATCATTTAAAATTTAACCTAGACTTCCATTTGCTTACTGATAACACTATTCCAATTACAGTGTTGTATTTTTCTCCGTAGGAGATTAAGTTCCTGGCTGTTGCAAAACTATTATTATTATTATTACTATTATTATTATTAATCCCTAAATGCTGGATTACACAAAAATCAAGTTTGAATATAACTATTTTCTCAGCAGTCTCTTCTAATTGACCAACTTCTTCAAATGGGCAAAAGGAAAAAATAGACCTTGATTTCACCTGTTTACACTCTCCAGACTAATAGAAGGGTTTGCAATATTGAAAATGGCAGATCTCAAGAATAATATTTGACCAGCTAAAGACACTTCAAATGGGAGAGAGGGTGGTAATTATTCAGTGGAGAAGTGCTTGATTATGTTTTGAAGAACTTAGCCTGACAGGATTATTCTGAAAATAAGAAAGCAAAATGCAACAATTTTGCAATATACATAGAAAATAGGGTTGTTAATGCCTTTATACCAATGAAAATTTTGACGACAGCCCCATATTAGCCCTACTTATCCTTTTGGTATACAATTTTTAAAATGTTTATTTTATTGTTAAGCTGTTGTACGGAGGGGTTACAATTACACAAGTAAGGCAATGAGAACATTACTTGTTGATCACTTCCCTTCCTTGTTGTAGTCCCACTATTCCTTCCCTCCCCCAGCTCCCACACTCCTACCCTCCTCCCCCCTTTGCCACCTGAAGTTGTAAAGTTCATTTTCAATATACTGGACACTAGAGGTCTGTCTTTATTGTTGCCGTTTAAAATGTACCATGTGATTTTATTATTTTTGTTGTATCCTTTGTATGTTCTTTCCATTACATCATATACCCTGTTGTCACTGTACTCGATTTTTATATCCTGCATCTTGTATATACATTTGTCTATTCTGGGGAGAGGAAGGAAAATAACAAAATGCTGAAACAAGGACACAAGATGACCCAATGCAATGAAGATATCTACTGGACAGTATATTGGAACCAATTTTTTACTGCCAAGAATCTGAGTAACAAGTGATTTAGGGTCCAGTCAGTAGACTCCCAATGTTAATTTAGTTCTTAGTGGGAACACTCAGAGGTAAATTGAAGAGAAGGCAACAGAGTCTTCTTCAAAACCCAGCATAATCTGTTACATTGGCATGTGTCAAAGTTCGTATGAGTGCGTGCGTGTGCTCATGCGTATGTGTGTGTGTGTGTGTGTGTGTGTGTGTGTGTGGGAGTGGGGGGTACTGGGGCTTGAATTCAGAACCTGGGTGCTTTTTTGTTCAAGGCTACACCCTATCCATTGAATGACAAAAAAAGCTCAGAGAAAGCACCCAGTCTCTGAGTTCAAGTCCCAGACTGTCAAACACACACACACACACACACACACACACACACACACACACACACACACACACACACAAACAGAGTTGACAGAACGCCAGGTGCCAGTGGCTCATACTTGTAATCCTAGCTATTCAGGAGACTGAAATCTGAGGGTTGTAGTTCAAAGACAGCCTGGGAAAAATTCAATATCTTTTATGGTAAATTTTATACAAAATAGCTATAAAAAGAATGAACTTTCATTAAGATGCACTGTACACATAAATGACCATGTTAAATTTTAAACCTCTTGTTCAAGTATTTGTAGATAAAAAAAAACTGCCAGCCCCCCTTGAAAAAATGAATCTTCACACCATATGGGTTATATATTGTGAACCTTCAGTTAATACTGTACACAGTTGAAAGTTTTCCTAATAGAATCAGTAGAAAACAACAGATGACTATGTTCAGCACTTCCATTCAACATAATATTCTCAGATCTATGCAACAGACCTGACATAACCATCAAAACAAAGGAGAAAAAAGTGCAAAAAATAGCACTATGAAAATCTAAAAATAACTTCTGTACCACTGAATAAACTATCAACATAGTGAAAAACACTACCTACAGAACTGGATAAGTATTTACAAACCATGTTTCTGATTAGGAATTAGTATCAGAAATATATAAGGAACTCCTAGCAACTCAATAACAAGAAAGTAACTAATGAAATGGTGACAAGAGGACCTGAATAGATATTCTGTAAAAGAAAGCCTAGAGATAGCCAACAGATAAATGTGTGTGTGTGTGTATATATATGAAAAGATGTTCAATATCACTAGTTGTCAAAGAAATACAGATCAAAACTATAATAAAATATCACATCACACACGTTAGAATGACTATTATAAAATCATAAATATCACAAGTGCTGGTGAGGATGATGAGAAAACCTAGGTATAGAAAAACAATCATATGTTATCTCACTTATATATGGGTGCTGAAAAGGGAACTTAGAGAAGTAGAAAGTAGAATGATGCTTGCCAAGGATATTTGGGAGACTAAGAATATTTTCAGATGCTGGTCCACAAATACAAAATTCCACTAATATTGGAGGAAAAATTCAATAAACTAATATTACAATATATTGACTATAGTTAGAAGTAATGCATGATATTCAGAAAAATCATTAAGGATGATGATTTTAGGAGTTCTGCCAAAAATTGTCTAAATCAACATTACATATGCACATATATACACATACACAGGGGTGTGTGTTTAAGGCTCTACATAGATAAGGGCACAGCATAAAACTTTCTTAAGAGTTTTATTTATTTGAATAAACCTTGATTTAGAAGCTGAGAAGACTACTCCAGTTTATTTTGAGATTTAGACAGCCATATGAACACTGAAATGATTTAATTAGAGCATTCTTGCTATGTGCTCTAAACTCCAACCTAACTTTGGGCAACTTTAGTCTATTTTTTCTGAGTCCCTGTTTCTGTCTTTCTGCATTTCTCCAGGACTCTGTGCATCTGTCTGTGTTTCTTCCTCCCTGTTTCTCTCTGTGTGTCTTATTCTGTGTGTCTCACTCTTGCTCGTCTTTCCCTTTTCCTCTCTTCCTCTCTCTCTGATATCTACTCTCCCTCAATGTACCCATTTATGTGTAAGGTCGTGTGGTTGAATAAGAATCCAGAGGCATTCCATTTTTAACTGCTGTGTTGCGTGATGTAAGCCAGTGGTTCTCAATTGGACACTATTTTCCACCAGGGAAAATTTGGCAATGTCTAGAGACAATTTTTTACTTGCAGATTTTTCCTGTTGTTGTTGACATGATGGAGCATATAATGATTCAAGGCCAGAGATGCTGTTCAACATTTTACCCTGTGTAGGAAGCCACCACCCCTATGACAAGGAACTATCCAACTCAAATTAGAAATAATGCCACGATTAATAAAGTCTAACTGAAGAAAATCGCTTTCTTGCTGTGATTTGGCCTCACCTGCAAAATATGTAAATCTTATATCAAAGACTCTCACCTAACAAGCTTAATGACATGACAAGCTATGCTAAAATTATTAATTACAATTCACTATGAGTCAGAAACAGTATTTTCAAACACATTTCAGAAGAATTTGATATCTAGACAGAGCAAGTAACTTGGTTGACAATGATGCCATAGAATAGAATGTGAGTCTCTGGAGTCTCCATTCAACAAGATTGTCAACCTCCTCACCATGCTTCCAAGAGGAAAGAGGACATTTTAAGCAATGCTCAGCTGGAAATAATTCTGAAGTTTTGATCACAAACCACAGTCAAACCTGTTTTGATTATGTATATTCTATAGAGAAAGATTTTCCTCTCATTTTTTGGGTTCCCTTCAAAGACCTCTGGCACTTGAGTACATCAAACAATCCATTTTATTTGTTACTTTATGATGTTAACTCAAGTTTTTCTTTATAAATCCCAAGCTGTGGCATTCTTTAATAATAGATTTCATAGATCAACATTTTGAGTTTTATAGATCAGTATCAAAAGATTTATTATCCATGTTGATCTCTGAAATTATAATATAGGATAGCATATTTTATTCATCAAGTACTGACTTGATTAATCTTTTATCAGAATTTACCTTATACATAAGATATTATACATGTAACAGTCATTTTAAATAATATAGATTTAATTACATAGGTTCCCCTGACTCTAGCATAATACCAGAGATACAGATGAAAGTGTTTAGAAGTCTGTCATATCTAACTATTTTTCTTTGACAGACTTACAGGTAGCACAAGTTACCAATTATCATTTCTGTGTTGGATTTGATTTGTCATTTTCAAGGATATACCAATTGTAAAAAGAGTTAAGAGAATGATTAGAGACTTTTCAGGGATAATTGTGTCAAATACTAAGTTTCAAATTGAAAGTCACTCAACTTAACCAAAAGTACACTGGAAAAAGTAGGTGAAACATCATTGTTTCTCTTCTGCTTTATTTTTGAGTGGAAGCTAATTTGAGGTATTGTAAAGAAACAAAGACAGAAACAAACTATTCAGTTCCAACATTAATAATTGAAAAAAGTCAATTCTGTGTCAAACAGGCATTTAACTACACAAATGTCTGACAAGGACATGGAGCAAAGAAGGATGATATTGTGTTACACTTTGTTATCTAATTCTCTTGGGAAGAAGAGTAGTTCACTGAGGGATGAGCTTGTTGGGCTAACAAAGATGTGGCTAAAAGCTACAGTTACAAATAAAAAAGACACAAGTTTGCTCAAGGGAAAAGCTGTCACTGAATTTGTGATGAAAGATTGATGCAAGTATACTTAAATAGTTTCTAAGGTCTAATATTGTATTTTAGAGATTGACTTAGGTAAATACTGAGTGCTTATTACTTAAGAAACAGGGGCTAACAGAAGAAAAATAATACATTTAACCAATATTAAAAGAGTAAACAGCTAACTAACCACATAACATAATGGATATGTCATTACACTAATTACATTGTTTATAGTGCATTTTCATTTTATGTGCTTGCCTTGTACCAAGGCTTAAATTCAGGGCTTCACACTGTCACTCAACAGGCATGTTTATGGCTGATACTCCACAAATTGAACCAAACCTCTAGGAAGCACAGCATTTCTGCTGCTGTGTTGGAAATAATGTCTCCTAGATGATGCTGTCTAGACTAGCTTTGAACCTAGATACTTATATCATAGTTTCCTGAGTAGCTAGGATTAAAAACATGAGCCGTTACATATTGACTTAAAACACCACTCCATGAATAAAATAAAAACATTTGTGAGAATAAAACTAGAAGTTCCAATGTTAAAATATATTAATGTAAAGAATAAAGGAAAGACAGCTGGTGGTTCATACCAGTAACAATAAGTATGTAGGAGGCAGAACTCTGAGATTTTCAGTATGAAGTCAGCCCAGGCAGGAAAGACCATGACACTCTTATTTTGAAAAAAAATTACCACTACTACCACAAAAAAAACCCAGCACAACTATGTTTATTGCAACATTATTTACCTTAGCTAAGATATGGAACCAGCCCAGATGCCCCTCAGTAGATGAATGGATCAAGAAAATGTGGTTTATATACACAATGGAATTCTATGTCTCCATCAGAAAGAATGACATTGCCCCATTTGTTAGGAAATGGAAAGACTTGGAAAAAATTATATTAAGTGAAGTAAGCCAGGCCCAAAGAAACATAGGTCCCATGATTTCCCTTATTTGCAATAACTAGTATATGTCTGAGACAAGCAGAAACGGTCAGATAAGTTGATGTTAGGCGAAATGAACCCCAAGATAAGCACTTGAATTGTTTTTCTTTCTGGCTATTGTTTCTGACATAGTTAAAAGATGATTTCTTTGTTGCTTTGTATGTCCCTCCCCCATGGTATAACCCCTGTTTTCACTGTATCTGATGGTGGTATAATTTTGGGAGGGAAAGGGAAAAAACAAATTGTTTAAATAAGGATATAGGTGGACCTATTGCAACAATGAGATGTACAAGACATTATGTCGACAAACGAACTTTACAACTTTGAGGGCGGGGAGCTGGGAGGGCAGGGATGGGAAGGGGAAACAAAGAGGAGGCAACAATTCTTGATAAGAAATGTACTCATTACCTTGCTCATTTAATTGTAACTCCTCTGTATGGTATTTTCACAATAAAAAACTTATTATTAAAAATATAATTAGGAAAATAATCTCTCTATCATATTACTTGCCTGAAATTTAACAGAAAATAACTAAGCCTGGATTCAAACCAATTTGAATGGAAAATCTAATCACTTATAATAATGCTATAGAAGGCATCCAAGTCTGTCTTGATTCACGAGGCAAAATAGTTCTTATAAAAGGAAACTTGAGGACCAATAGGAGATGTGACACACACAAATAATTTGCGGTATGCATCCCTCAAGTCCAGCTCTGTATGCTGAATTCATAGATTGAATGGTACCAGCCTATAAACGTCACCTTGGAGAAAGAAAGTCAATCAAAATAAGCTACCTAGCCCTTTCAAAAACACTTCAAAAAATTTTTAATCACCTAAGGTACTATAAAAAGTCACTTCTAAGGAATATAATGTTGATAAATGAAGATGTAGCCTTGTGATGAGTTAAATTAACAAAAAATTGAAACAAGCAAATGTGTAATAACTGGAAAATGGGTAATTAAATTATGCTGAGGTCACATGTAAGAGACAGTATTGTGAGCCATACATATCAGCATGGATACTTGAAGCATAACTTTGGCTGAAAAGAACAAGCTGCAGATGACTGTTCATTGTCACAGGAGTTCATGAAGATTAAAATCCTAAGCAATTTTGTTAGGCTTTGACTTAGTCTTTCTAAAGACTTATTCTATTTGCCTCTTAATAAGACAAAGGACAAAGGGGGAAACCGATGCAACAATGATACACAAGAGACAATATATTGGAAATTATCTGTACAATTGGGGGACAGCATGATGTGGGGAAGCAAAAGTGGGAAAAAATGAGAGCAGAGATAACAAGTTCAACAAGAAATATACTCACTATCTTACTTACATAACTGTAACCCCTCTGCACATCACCTTGACAATAAGGAAAATAAAACTATTCTAATATACTTCAGTTAATTCATTTATAACCACTTAGGTGATACCCAATGTTTTTAATTCTAGATTTATACCCACATTCTAATTCCCACTAATGAGGGAAACCATGCAACCTGTGCTTCTCTAGATCTGGCTTACTTCACTGAACATAATTCTCTCCATGTCTCTCTATTTTCTTACAATTTTTCAATGTTATTCTTTCTGATGGAAGAGTAGAATTCCATTATATATATATGCATATTTTCCTGACCACTTATTCATGGAAGTTTATCTGGGCTGATTCCATATTTGGCTAGGGTAAATAATGTTGTAATAAACATGATTGTAGTGGTGGTTTTAGTGTAACATTGTGCTCTATTGGATAACTTCTCACTTGTGGAATGGCTGGGTTGTGGCTAAAATGAGTACTAAGAAATGGATACTTGCAAGGGGGAGGGGTCAAGAGGAAAGCAGTAGAGGAAGTAATGGGATAAATAAGTACAATGCAGGAAAAATGTATATGACACAGAACTGAAAAATAAAGGAAGGGGTATGTGGAAAGGGAATGAAAATGTTGAAGGGAAAACACAGATCAAGATGCATTGTACATATAAAATGTTCTGTTAAATGGCAAAAATATTGAATAAATAACTCAAAAATTAAGAAAAGTAAGGGAAAGAGTAGGGTGGATGAGAATGTCACAAGGGGTGACATGATCAAGAAACACTGTATTCATAAACTGCTTTATTGAATGAAAACTTCTTTGTATAGCTACTTAAAGAAAAATTTAAAAATATATTTTTATAAACCTAAGCAATATATTGACTAAATATATACTTGAGATTTACTATCTTTTTCTTTTTACCTTTTTATGTTGTTCATGGGGCTTGAACTCTGGGCCCAGGAGCTGTCCCTCAGCTTTTCAGCTCAAGGCTAGTGCTCTGCCATTTGAGCCACAGCCCACTTCCAATTTTCTGGTGGTTAATTGGAGATAAGAGTTTCACGGCTTTTCCAGCCCAGGCTGGCTTTGAACCGTGATCTTCAGATCTCAGCCTCCTGAGTAGCTAGGATTATAGTCATGAGCCACCAGCACCTGGCAACTAAATGTATCCCTAAGGGTAAATACAATAAAATAGGAATGCAAAGAAGACAGGTATTTTCACAATTAAAAAAAAGAAAGAAGACAGGCATTTGTAATTTATACCTGTAATTCTGCCTATTCAGGAGGCTAAAATCAGGAGGTTTGAAAAAGGTATAGGCAGAAAGGTCTATGAGATTCTATTTCCAAAATTGAAGAGCAAAATCAGAACCGGAGGTTTGAGTGAGAGAGCACCAGCTTAGCGAGCATGAGGCCCTGAGTACAAACCCTAACACCAACAAGCAAAAAACAAATAGTAAACCAAACAAAAAGCTGGTTCTTTGAAAAAATAAACAAAATTGAAGGCCCGTTGGCAAGATTAATTAAAAAAAGAAGAGAGGAAACCCATATTAACAGGATTAGGGATGCCACGGGAAAAATCACAACACATACCTAAGATATCCAAACAATTCTAACGGACTACTTTCAAAAGTTATATTCTCTAAAGGAAGAAAACCTGGCAGAAATGGATGCATTTTTAGAGAAATACAAGTTGCCCAAATTGAGCAAAGAAGAAGTAAACCAATTAAATAAGTCAATATCCTACAACGAGATACAGGAAGCTATCAAAAGTCTTCCAACAACAAAAAAAGCCCAGGACCAGATGGATTCACAGCAGAATTCTATAAGACCTTTAAAGAAGAACTAATACCGATACTCCTCAAGCTCTTCAGAGAAACAGAGAAGGAGGGAGCTATCCCAAACTCATTCTTCGAAGCCAATATCACACTCATCCCCAAACCAGACAAAGACCCAACCAAAAAGGAGAATTACAGGCCAATTTCCTTGATGAACACAGATGCAAAGATCCTTAACAAGATTCTAGCTAACAGAATCCAGAAACACATTTAAAAAATCATACACTATGACCTGGTTGGCTTCATCCCAGAGATGCAGGGATGGTTTATCATATGTAAGTCAATAAATGTAATTCAACACATCAACAGAGCCAAGGTCAAGAATCACATGATTATTGCCACAGATGCAGAAAAGGCCTTTGATAAAATTCAACATTCATTCATGCTAAAAGCTCTGGAGAAAATAGGAATAGAAGGAACATTTCCAAAAACAATAAAAGCCATTTATGACAGACCAATAGCCAATATTATACTTAATGGAGAAAAGCTACAACCAATTCTCCTAAAATCAGGAACAAGACAAAGATTCCCACTGTGTCCACTCCTCTTCAATATAGTCCTGGAACACTTAGTCAGGGCAATAAGGCAAGAAAAGGACATTAAAGGGATCCGCATAGGGAAAGAAGAAGTTAAACTATCCCTTTTTGCAGACGACATGATACTATACTCTCACGATCCCCAAAACTCCATCCCCAAACTCTTAGAAATCATAAATCACTTTGGCAAAGTAGCAGGATACAAAATAAACCCACAAAAATCAGTTGCCTTCCTGTACACTGACAATGTACAAGAAGAGAGGGAAATAAAAGGAGCAATCCCATTCACAATAACCTCTCCAAAAATAAAATATTTAGGAATTAACCTAACCAAAGATGTAAAAGAACTATTTAATGAAAACTATAAAAAGTTAAAGAAAGAAATTGCAGAAGACACTAGGAAATGGAAAGACCTCCCATGCTCTTCGATAGGCCGACAATATAGTAAAGATGGTAATACTTCCAAAATTAATATACAAATTCAATGCAATTCCTATTAAAATCCCAATGATGTACATCATTGAAATACAGAAAACAGTCCAAAAATTCATATGGAACAACAAAAGACCTAGAATAGCCAAAACAATTCTAGGGGATAAAGACAATATGGGAGGGCTATCCATGCGAACTTCAAACTCTACTACAGAGCTATAATAACAAAGACAGCATGGTACTGGCACAAAAACAGACCCGAAGACCAATGGAACAGAATGGAAGATCCAGAAATAAATCCACAGGCCTACAGCCAGCTGATATTCGACAAAGGAGCCAAAGACATACAATGGAAGAAACACAGCCTCTTCAACCACTGGTGCTGGGAAAACTGGGCAGCCACATGCAGAAAACTAAAAGTGGACCCCAGCCTATCACCATGCACCAACATCAACTCAAAATGGATTAAAGACCTTAACATTAAACCTGAATCTCTGAAACTACTGCAGGACAGAGTAGGAGAGACACTTGAACTAATAGGCACAGGAAGGAACTTCCTGAACAGAGTCCCAGGGTCACAACAAGTTGGAGAGAGACTCGACAAATGGGACTACCTTAAAATAAAAAGCTTCTGCACAGCTAAATCTATTCGCAACCAAGCTAGAAAGACAACCAACTAATTGGGAAAAAATATTTACCAGCAATATATCAGACAAGGGGTTAACATCCTGTATATACAGGGAACTCAAGAAACTAATCCCTCCCAAACCTAACAAACCAATTACTAAATGGGCAAGGGAACTAAAGAGGGACTTCTCAAATGAAGAAATAAAAATGGCAAAGAAACACATGAGGAAATGTTCATCATCCCTGGTGGTGAAGGAAATGCAAATAAAGACAACCCTGAGATACCACCTTACCCCAGTCAGAATGTCCCACATCCACAAATCAGCCAACGACAAATGCTGGAGGGGATGTGGAGAAAGAGGAACCCTATTACACTGCTGGTGGGAATGTACACTTATACAACCACTTTGGAAAGCAGTCTGGAGGGTCCTTAGAAAGCTAAAGATTGACCTCCCTTACGACCCAGTCATACCACTTCTAGGCATCTACCCTGAACAACAGGAACCAATATACAAGGACACGTGCACCTCCATGTTTATTGCAGTACTGTTCACAATAGCTAGGATATGGAAACAACCCTGATGCCCCAACACAGATGAAGGGATCCAAAAATTGTGGTATCTATACACAATGGAATATTATGCAGCCATTGGAAATGACAAAATAATGGCATTTGCAGGGAAATGGATGGAGCTAGAAGGAATCATGTTGAGTGAGGTAAGCCAAGAGCAAAGAGACAAACGGTACATGGTCTCCCTGATAAATGGATGCTAAATCCAACATGTTAGGTGATAAGACAAAACTAACAGGACTCAAGAAACAAAGAACTCCCGCTCATCTGGTCGAACCACTACTAAATATCCCCATGCTGCTGATCACATGTATGGTGTATATGTGTACACCTTTATATGTTATAGACTGTGACAGACAATTTGCTCCAGGAAAGTTAGAATGAACTTGTGACTTTAAAAGAGCATCATTATTCCACAATACTGTGAAATTCGGGAAATTATGTAATCACTTAATCACAATCAAAAAAAAAAAACCTCGGGGAAGGTAGGGAGAGAAGGGATGGTAGGGGGAAAACAATGGAGGGGGTAACAATGCTCAATAGGAAGTGTACTTATTACCTTACTCATGTAACTGTAACCCTCTGTATAGTATCTTTACAATAAAAAAAACTAAATAAATAAATTGTTGACTACCTAGCTTTTTATGATTGCTTTAAATAGGGTTCCCTAAAGTAATTGCCCAAATCTACTTTCCATCAGTCACTACAACTCACAAAAAGTAAATAAATGTGGTGTGTTTGTCAAGCACTTATGGTTGGATGAAACATGAATGGGATGGGACAGTGTACAGAGACCCCTGATCGCATATCTGAGTGATTCTTCTGTTAGCTAGAATCTTGTTAAGGATCTTTGCATCTGTGTTCATCAAGGAAATTGGCCTGCAATTCTCCTTTTTGGTTGGGTCTTTGTCTGGTTTGGGGATGAGTGTGATATTGGCTTCGAAGAATGAGTTTGGGATAGCTCCCTCCTTCTCTGTTTCTCTGAAGAGCTTGAGGAGTATCGGTATTAGTTCTTCTTTAAAGGTCTTATAGAATTCTGCTGTGAATCCATCTGGTCCTGGGCTTTTTTTGTTGTTGGAAGACTTTTGATAGCTTCCTGTATCTCGTTGTAGGATATTGGCTTATTTAATTGGTTTACTTCTTCTTTGCTCAATTTGGGCAACTTGTATTTCTCTAAAAATGCATCCATTTCTGCCAGGTTTTCTTCCTTTAGAGAATATAACTTTTGAAAGTAGTCCGTTAGAATTGTTTGGATATCTTAGGTATGTGTTGTGATTTTTCCCGTGGCATCCCTAATCCTGTTAATATGGGTTTCCTCTCTTCTTTTTTTTAATTAATCTTGCAACGGGCCTTCAATTTTGTTTATTTTTTCAAAGAACCAGTTTTTTGTTTGGTTTATTTTGGTTATGGTTTTCTGATTTTCTAATTGGTTAATCTCTGCTCTTAATTTGGTTATCCTTGTCTTTCTGTACTGATTTTAATGAAAAGTTTATTTTGTCAGATATCAGGATAGCTACACCTGCTTTCTTACTGGGGGCATTTGATTGGTAGATCCTTGTCCAACCCTTCACTCTGAATTTGTTTGTATGTTTGGCTGAGAGGTAGGTCTCCTGAAGGCAACAGATGGATGGGTCTTGTTTTCTGATCCAGTCTGCAGTTCTTTGTCTTTTGATTGGCGAATTAAGCCCATTAATATTAAGAGAAAGTATAGAGAGATGCATTGTTGTCCCTGTCATTCCGTTTTCCTAAGTTTTTCTTCTTTCCTTTACTCCTGTGCTTTCTCAGTTAGACTTTGATTAATGTCTGTCTGGGGCTGATCCCAGTTGCTTTCTTCAGGTTGTGTCCCCCCTCTTAGAATTCTTTGTAATGCTGGCTTAATGTTTATGTATTCATTTAGTTTTTCTTTGCTATTAAAAGTTTTCAGTTCTCCATCGAATGTGAATGCTTGCTTTGCCAGGTTTATCAGTCTAGGTTGGCAGTTATTGGCTTTCAGGGCTCGTATGGTGCTTTCCCAGGCTTTTCTTGCATTCATTGTTTGTGTGGAGAGATCTGCAGTGATTCTAACATTTTTCCCATTGTAGTATAGCTCCTTCTTCATTTTTGCTGAATGCAAGATTGTTTCCTTATTATTCAGATCTATCATTTTTACTATAATGTGTCTAGAAGTGTTTCTCCTGGGATCTTGCTTGTTGGGTGTTCTATATGCTTCTGTTATGTAGGTAAGATGTTCTTTTTTGAAGTGAGGAAAATTTTCACTGATTGTCTTGTTGAATAGGTGTTGCATTCCCTTGCTCTGAAATTCCTCACCTTTGTCCACTCCAATTATATGAAGGTTAAATTTCTTGGCATTATCTGCTTGCTCTTGAACTACCCTTTGGCTTAATTTGAGTGATTTTTCCGTATCTGTCACTTTTTGGTCCAGTTGGTGTATTCTGTCTTCTGTGTCTGACACTCTTCCATTTCGTTCACTCTGTTGACCGTAGCTCCTATTGTGGTTTGCATGGAGGAAATGGATTCCTTTATGGATTTGATGTTGGTTCTCAAAGTACTGATCTCACCTCTTAGTGAGGTGACATCAGTATGTATTACCTCTAATTTGGCATTTATCTCACTTTTTACTGAGGTTTGTGCAACTTCTATTTTTGCATGCATCTCTTGTTTGATATCTTGTATCTCTTTTGATGGTTCATCCTTGTGCTCTTTCAATTTCTGATCAATTTCTCGCTTTATTTCTTGAGTCATTGCCTCTAGCAACCCTTGGATGTACTTTTGTCTTCCATTACTGCTTTGCTCTCACTGGGGCTCTCACCTGCGTGGCTGCTGGCTATTGAGGATAGCTTGCTATCCTGCGTGGTAATAAACCTTGTAATTTTTCTCTGTGATTTTCGCATGGGGGTTCAGGAGACTAATCTGCAATTTTGTTTTGGTGTGTCTGTCTTTGCTTGGTTGCTGAATCTGTATTGGTAGAGAGTCTGTGCCTGATCTGGGTTCTGTTGGGAGCCTACCTCCAGCTGCTGGTCTGACCCACTTAGCATTCTCGGCTCTCTGCAGTAGATCGCTGGCAATTCCTGCCTTTGGGAGGGTTGAGCAGTCTAGACTGCTCGTGTTTGCTCCTATGGGTGCTCTTGGCAAGATCAGATGCTCTGGATGCACTCTCCCAGATGCTGGAGTCTGCTATGGGCTCCTGTTGGTTTTTTGTTTGTTTGTTTGTTTGTTTTGGGCTGGTTGTGGGCTTGAACTCTAGGTTTGGGTGCTGTCCCTCAGCTCTTCAGCTCAAGGCTGGCACCCTACCATTTGAGCCACAGCACCACTTCTGACCCTTTTTGCTTTTGTGATGCTGAAGAATCAGGTCCAGGGTCTCATGCATCCAAGACTATCACTCTACTGCTGAGCTGCCTTATCAGCCTGAGCTCCTGCCTACTATCAGGTGCTGGCAGCCTGTGTTGCCCAATTCCCAGCCTAGAGTATATGGGTGGGGTTTTGGTGGGGTTTGGGCTTCTCTTGTCCTGAGCCTCTAGGTCTTTTATTGTCACAGGCATGCTTCCAAGGGGGTGCAGTTCCCTGTTTTTCTCCCCTCTGCTGAGGCGTATGCTCAGCTTTTGACTTCAGTTGGGAGGAGTTGGTTGTGTTGTTCAGGGGCTGGATCCCCAGGCCTGGTCCTGGCCCCTGCCTGGAGTGCGCTCGTTGGGCCTGTGCTGCTGTGTATACCACCTAGGTTATGCAGCCTGGGGTACACAGTTCAAATTTCTTCTACTGTTGGTTGTCTTGACCCAGGGGCGCTGTTCCTGGTTTGGGTGTTTAAGCTCCCTTCCAGAGGTGCTCTTGCTCTAGCCTGGCCAGCCAAGTGTGCTCCACAGGCTGGTGGAGCTCTCGAACAGTTCCCAGTTTTAGTGGGTCCTGTGGTCCGGGTGTTGGGGTAGGGAGTCTGGGTCAATGTCTGGGGATTCCCTCCAGCTCTGGTCTCCCTTGAGGGATACACTGTCCCCTGTGGGGTACTCACCCCGGAGCTAGTTGTTTCTGTGTGGTGTATGTCGTCAGTTGCTGTTGCAATCCGAGTTCAGTTGGGGTGGTTGCGGGCTGGGCTGGGCGGTGGTGGCTCTGTGTGATTCTCGTCTGACTCTGCCTCTGTCAAAGCTGTCCGGTCCACAGTGTCCACGCTCAGGCGGCTTCTGCGCAGGTGATCTGCAGGCAGCCCCCTGTGCCTCTGGGACCCGGGCGGCCCCTGCAGGGTCTTTGTGACTGACACTGGTGCCTCAGGTGGCTTCTGAGCAGGTTGTCTGCAGACAGCTCCCTTTGTCCTGCTGCCGGTGCTGGGAGGCTTTGGAGGGATGGAGCCTCACTGCTTGAATGGAGAGTGAGGGGTGGGGGTGGGATCTTCGTGGAGACTCCCTGCTGGTAGGTTTCTCTGTTTGTGGCTATCAGCAGGTCTGCAAACCAGTACCTCAGGCGGTTTCTGTGTGGGTGATCTGCAGGTGGCCCCCTGTGTCTCTGGAGCTCCAGCAGCCCCCGCTGGCCCGGCTGGCAGTGGCTTGGCGTGCTGCCCCGGAGCCAGTTGGGGGAGGGGGTCTTTGCTCTTCTCTGTTCTGAAATTCTTCTTTTCCTCTCTTTCTTTTTTGTTATTTTCCACCTCCTGTTCTTCTCTGAGTGTTAGTCTTTTTGTTGTTGTCAATCTCTTGGGGAGATTAAGCATTGGAACTCGAACTTTCTTTTTGGTTAGGGAGAGCTGTGGCATTTCCCTACTGCCCCGTCGCCATCTTGGTCCCCCTCCTCGATTTTTTTGGATGAATTGTTGAAGTCAATTGGTGATAAGTTCCTAAGTCTTCATTTTTTATTAGCATTCCTAGCACATATGAGAGACATAATTTGTAAAGACAATGAGGAATTTTGCTTGCCATTCACATGGCAGTATTGTGGGAGAGGCAACACAAATAAGTCATCAGCAGTTCAAAATGTACATATTTGAATACATAACTGTTCTTCTGCCCATATATGTATAAATGACAGTTTCAATAATAGTTTTGCACCAATTTCTAAATCTTATGCAAATTTCTACTACATTAAGAATGACTTTGCCTTAAGAATGAGTGTTAATCCAAAAATAATGTCATCTTAGTTATTTCAAAATTTTATTTTTTCAGCCAGGTACCTGCGGCTCATTCCTCTAATCCAAGCTACTCCAAAGGATGATAGCTGAGGATTGTGGTTCAAATCCAACATTGACAGGACTCTGGGAGACTCGTCTTCAATAAACTACTCAGAAAAAGTAATGCTGTGGTGCTATGGCTCAAGTGGTAGAACACTAAGAAAAAAGAGGCTCAGGGACAACACCCAGACCCTGAGTCCAAACCCCAGGATCAGAAAAAAATTGAAATAAAAAAATCACTGCTTACACGTTTTTATACAGACATCATGGCCTCAATGTTTTAAAAAATGGGATAAAAACAGAAATATTGGAGTTAAGAGGCCACCAAATACAGCTGTTTCAAAACCAGAGAAAACAAGATCAATAGAGGGAAAACTAAGCAACAATCAACCAGCTGATAACCATAACCACTTTTTACAGTTAAACTACACATCAAAAGGAAATGCAAAATTAAGTTAAAATAATTTTGGAAGCTTCAATTGGTACAGAATGCAAAGTTTTGGAATTTCTGAGCAATTTATTTGGAATTTCCATTAATGAATTCTGACTGTACTTGTTCTTAATTATAATCAACTATTCATTTTTCACAAGAGCCAAATTTTCATATACATGGAAACTTCTCATTTTTATCTCATACAAATTGCGATTGTCCATATTTATGCTCTGATATTCTAAGGGTTTTCTTTATTTAAGGTTTTCTCATTTGAATAAAAGGTAATCAATATGTGCATACAAACCCTTGTAGATCTGTACTGTATATAGTTGGTCAAAACGTTCTGGCTGATACTAATGTTTCATTCTCTTTGCTGGACTTAGAATTTTATATCTTATTTTGGAAAATTTATTTGGTTTCTCCATTATGACAATTTTTGATAAGGATTAATGGGTTTTATAGTCTATGGTTTATAGTTGAGGTTTTTCAGCCCACTTTAAAAGATTCCTCCATATATGACTTGATACACAGGTTGACTTTCCTTCTAAGCATCATTACTATTTTTGTTTTCCCTTACAGAAGAGAGTTCTTCAGTCTCAGAACTTTCTGGAGCATTAAAAGAGTCGATGGAATTGTCAGATTGTTATTTGAAATAGAGTGGTGTGGTGTCAACATGAATAAAGGAATATAGAGGGAATTCTCTGAAGACTGTGGTAGAAAAATTACAGATCTTTCCAGTTCAATCAAAGGATCATCTGTATCTGAAAGAATCACGGGTAATGGTAGCAGTAGCAATGGCCCATAAGGTGGTAGAAAATAATCTGAATTATACACCATAAATGAAGCTATCTGGTCAGTTGTTTCCATATCTTTGAACTCAGGTCCTGATTTTCTGGAAAGCACCAAGTCCAACAACTGCCTGTCATTGTCACTATAGCCAGGCCAGTCCCTTTTGATCTCTTTGAAAATGCAGTCTTTTAAATTATAGGAGTGGCTGATCCTATTCAGACTGGCTATTAGTTCAAAACATTTACCCATTGCAACAATGAGATGTACAAGATGCTATGTGTAAGATCGGCTCCTGGATGGCGAGCAGACTACACCCTCCTCACAGCAAAGTCTCCACCCAGTACCTGTGTTACCTAGGCAACTGGGATACCTGGAAGAGGTCACATCTGCATCCGCTGAGGTCACATCCCAATTTGATGTGGCCACACCTTTCTCTGCCCATACCCTAGATAAGGCCTAGCCCAGGCCCAGATGCTCTCTCGCTGCTCTT
>NW_012267305.1:4352211-4354502 GCF_000151885.1 Dipodomys ordii
CCTTTCTCTGCCCATACCCTAGATAAGGCCTAGCCCAGGCCCAGATGCTCTCTCGCTGCTCTTTTCTAGCTCTCTCTGCTCTTTCTCTGCTCTCTCTGCTCTTTTCTAGCTCTTTCCCCTATCTTTCTTCTCTTTCCCAGCTTTCTCTCATTCCCAGCAGGTCTACTGAATAAACCTACCCCTTACCTGAATACCACGTGTGTGGTGCTGTTCTTACTCGGCTACCTCTTTTAAAAAACCTAACACTATGTCAAAAAATTAACTTTACAATTTAGGGGGGAAGGGGGGATGTGGTTGTGGAGAAGGGAGGGATGGGATGGTAGGGGAAAAACAAAGGAGGAGGCAACAATACTTGATAAGAAATGAACTCATTTCCTTGCTCATGTGATTGTAATCCTTCTGTACAGAATTTTCACAATAAAAAACTTATTAAAATATTTACCCAGAGAAAATATACTACATTTTGGGCTGGGAAGGTGGCTCAGTGGTAGAGTGCTTGCCTTGCATGCATGAGGCCCTGGGTTCCATTCCCCAGCACCACATAAGCAAAAAGAATAAAGCTGGAAGTGACGCTATGGCTCAAGTGGTAGAGCACTAGCCTTGAGCTGAAGAGCTGAGGGACAGCGCCCAGGCCCAGAGTTCAGGCCCCACGACTGGACCCCCCCCAAAAAAAATACTACATTTTGTCCAACCATTTTTCTGTAATCATGTGAGCAGCTCAGTTTTTCTTTTATAATCTTTCAATGCAAATAAGTGAATCACTCTTTCCCTATATTGCTTCATCTGTAATTTCCTAGAGATTCTTGCCTTGAAAACAGTGTAGGCCAGATTAATGGGATTTGTTCTCCTAGCAGGCAGTGGATCTGGACCTGCTCATGGACCTTTCTGAGTTGGAATCTCGCTCTTGATCCATGGTGTTTCAACATTTTCCCATGTACTCTTAGAATTACCTGCTGAGTATATTTCTAATGGAATTATCTGATAAGAGATATGTCCAGCTTTCACTAACTTTTTCAGTTGCGTCCTTTTGTGACTCCCTGAGCTATTTTGCTCAAAACTAGAACTCTATGACTGTGAGCCACAGTACCACTTCTGGTTTTCTGGTGGTTAATTTGAGATAAGAGTCTCACAGACATTTTCCTCCTGAATTGGCCCAAACCATGATCCTCAGATTTGAGGCTCCTCAGTACAGGATTACAGGCGTGAACCACTGGCGCTTGGCTTCTTTTTATTTTATGTACTATATTTATAAATATAAGATCCAGTACCAGAAAAAAAATCAGAAAAGCAAACGCTGACATCTTTGATCAAGATGGATTTAACCCTCCAAATCAATAAGAATGCAAAATTCCAAAGTCTGAGTTATTCTCCATTAGAGAATAGGAAACAATTATATTCAGTCCCTTTTTTATTTTTTATTTTTACTTTTTGGTCAGTCGTGGGGCTTGAAATCTGGGCCTGGGTGCTGTCCCTTAGCTCTTCAGCTCAAGGCTCTAGTGCTCTACCACTTGAGCCACAGCACCACTTCCAGTTTCCTGGTGGTTAATTGGAATTTAGAGTCTCAGGAGCTTTCCTGCCCTGGCTGGCATTAAATCACAATCCTCAAATCTCAGCTTTCTGAGTAGCTAGGATTGCAAGCATGAGCCTCTGGGTGTCTTCAGATTTTTTTTTGTCAAGGTGATGTTAAAAGTGGTTACAGTTACATAAGTAAATTAATAAGTATATTTCCTGTCAAACTTGTTACCCCTTCCTCATTTTTCTACCACTGTCCTTTCCTCCTAATCCCCCCCAGTTGTACATATTATTTCCAACATATTTTCTTGTGAATATCATTGTTGCATTGGTTCCCCCTTGTCCTTTATCTCATGATTTTATTGTTCCCCCTTTCCTTCCCTAATTCAAATAAATGTATATACAATACCAGGGTACCAAATCAAATACAGTGACAACAGGGGATATAGCATAGGGGGAAGAACATTCCAAAGGAAAAAATATCATATAGTACATTAAAACAACAACAAAGAAAAACCTCTGTGTCCATGTCTTGGAGTTCATTTCACTTACCATCATCTTATATGGTTATAGGTATGTAGCTATTTAGCTATTCTGCTTATCTGCTAAGATTATCCTAGTCATATACTAATTATTGCAAATAAGGGAAACCATGGGACCTATGTTTCTTTGGGTCTCGCTTACTTCACTTAATATATTTTATTCCATGTCTTTCCATTTCCTAACAAATGGAGCAATGTCATTCTTTCTGACAGAGGCATAGAATTCCATTGTGTATA
>NW_012267305.1:4355607-4363858 GCF_000151885.1 Dipodomys ordii
ACCCAGGCCCAGAGTTCAGGCCCCATGACCGGACCCAAAAAAAAAAATATGTCTCACAGTTCTGCTTGAGTACTTATGAATTACTCTAGTTTTTTTAATCATAGCAGGTTTTTTTCTAAATCAATTTGAAGGACTGCTTTGTTGAATAATTTAATCTGTGTAATAAAGTAATTCTTGACTATTTGCTCTATTTTGTCTACTTTATCCTCAACCTCTGATACTCTATTTTGAGCTTCTTCTGTTCTATAAAGAAAAAACAGTTGTTTTGAAAACAGGATGAATTCAAAGCATATTTGAGCAAATAACAAAAAAGCACAAACAGTTGAATGAGTTAAAATGGGTAATAAAGCCAAGTACTAGTGGCTCACACCTGTAATCTTAGCTACTCAGGAAGGTGAGATCTGAGGATCTTGTTTCAAAGCCAGCCTGTCCAGAAAAGTCCATAAGATTATTACCGCCAATTAATCAACAAAATTCCAGAAATGGCACTATGTCTCTTAGTTCTAGAACTTTATCCTAGAGCAAAAACTACAGTACAGTATCTAGGCACTGATTTCAATCTCAGGTACACCATACACACATACTAAGACTACTAATGAGTGAACATAGGCTAGGTTTTTACCTGATATGAGAGAATAATTCAAGAAAGAAATATAAATCTTGAAAAAAAATCAAGTTGAAATCCTGGGAAGAAGTAATTCAATTGTCCAAATAAAAGCTCAATTTAAAGCCTAGATAATAGAACAGAAGAATTTGAAAACAGAGTATCAGATGTTGAAGATGAAATAGACAAACTAATCAAAATAGTCAACGACACTAAAAGAAGAATACTACTCTCATTTTAAAATCATTATGAAATCATTTTTAAATCATTTTAAAATTCTTCACTCAGTCACTTTCGATGTGTCCAACCTTTTTTGAAAAACAAGTTAAATTTAAAACCACTAAATTTTTGTTTTGTAGTACAGTATTAAGGAAAATATGGATATAATGCTCATGTAAGTACTAATTCACTACTATTTGTGTAGTAAAAATATAATTTTATATTTCTTTGTGATAATGTATATCTACTCATAAGTGTTTTTCATTTATTTTTGCAAAATTAAATATGCACAGTATGAAATTGACTATTGACACACTTATTCAACCAATAAAAATAATGTGTGCAAAATGTTAATTCACTGCTTCAAAGAATACTAATAGTGTGACATTGTAAATGAGAATGTTTTCCCTCAGAAAATGAAAGGAAATAAAGGTTTATATTAAATTGCAAAGCAGTAGTAAGATGTCATAAATCCTAGATCTCTAAATATAGGAATTCAGATGATGAGAAGGATATTTGTTTTGTTTTGCTTTGTTTTACTTCATCTGGGCTCCTATTCAAATTGTAAAATACTTGGTGGTTTCACTAGATGACCTCTATGGATGCTTTTATTTCTGCAATACAATGAATGGCTATAAATATTTAATTTCAGTTTCTGAGTCATCTGTAAAAATAGTTTCAAAAAAAAGCTTTGCAGCAGGAAATCTTTCTTTACCATAGCAACTACCAGGATCATGTTACTTTGTGACACAGCAAAGCTGGGAGTTTGCAGCACAGATGAAGATGCTTATAATCCTACTACTGTCTATCATCAGAAATGCAGGCAGATGGCATCCCTGAATCAGAAATAGTTAAACAAAATACACATAGAGGGAAAACCATGGGATCTTTTTGTTCTACTTGACCAGAGGTCTGTCTGCTTTATCAAGCCAATAAGCATAGAATTTACCCTCATCAAGAGTTTTAAAGTTTTGTTATACAAAATTCAACAAGAAATATTTATTGCCTTTCTTATTGACTTACACTTCTATGAAATTAAAATTAACATCTAGTACTAAACAGTGTTAAAATGTTATGTCTTATGTAAATGCTATGTGAGTTTACATAAAACATTCTGACAGGATACATGGTGATAACTAGTAGGAGTTAAACTCCATTTATTCAATACCAACCATAAAAGCCGCTTTACTCATTTGCCTTATAATTATGAGAGATTTTAATCATTCTATTTCCATATATACCCTGATGATATAGATATAGATATATGAAAAAACATATGTAGAGAAAGATCACACAGTTTTTAAATTCTCTAACTTTTCCCATCCTTTCCAAAGTATAGTACAAACCATCAGAAACCTACTTTGATTTTCTTTTTTTTTTTTTGTCGGTTGTGGGACTTGAACTCTGGGCCTGGGTACTGTCCCTCAGCTCTTCAGCTCAAGGCGAGCGCTCTATCACTTGAGCTACAGTGCCACTTCCGGTTTTCTGGTGGTTTATTGGAGATAGGAGTCCCACGGTCTCTCCTGCCCGGGCTGGCTTTGAACCGCGATCCTCAGATCTCAGCCTCCTGAGTAGCTAGGATTATAGCCGTGAGCCACCAGCGCCTGGCTTGCAGACACATGCTCCTTTTGGCTTCGTTTTTCATATATGATAATATTAAAATATTTACCAGATTGCAATACCATTTATCTGTGAACACATCAATCTCATGCTCTTGCAATGTTAGATAGTAACAAATTTGTAAATCATCCCCCTGTAACAAAGAGTTATGAAGTTACCATATGGTTTAATTTTATTTATGATTATTGAGCTAATCCAATATCTCATTTTGTTCCAATTACAGTACTTTTATATTTTATAATAAATACCCTATCATACAAGTAATTGTTCTTTATGAAATAGTGCATTAAATAAATTTTAAAAAATTAAAAGCAAGATGAGCGCCAGTGGCTCACTACTGTAATCTCAGCAGGAGGCTGAGATCAGAGGATTGTGGTTCAAAGCCAGCCCTGGCAGGAAAGTCTGTGAGACTCTTATTTCCAATAAACTACTAGAAAACTGGAAGTGGTGCTGTGGCTCAAGTGGTAGAGCACTAGCCTTGAGCTGAAGAGCTGAGGGACAATGCCCAGGCCCAGAGGTCAAGCCCCATGACCAAAAAAAAAAATTAAAGCAACTAAATTAAAGTTATGGAGAATATGAGATTTTTTATTTCTAGGATTTTTAGTGTATACAGTTGTTTGTCAATGTCCCTGAAAATTGAGTATAGAATCCTGTTGATTACCCAAATTCAAAGATGCATTACATAAATCCTTTATGTGAAATATTGAAGTATTTTCACCTAAGCTATAATATACTTTAAATCATCTCTAGAATGCTAATAGTAGCTAATAATCATAGCTGCATTATTTAATGAATATTTCTAAAACTTTTCACAAATATTTTTGTTACACATTTGGTTGAATCTGAAAATAAAGAACTCACAGTCAGAGAAGGCTGACTGTATTTGGTTTTCTATGTTGAATTAAGAAATATACCAAATAAATGTAAATTTGTAAACAAAACTAAACTGAGGCTATTCAAGAAAAGCATTATGGAAAAGAGCCAGCTTGAGTGAAAAGTTCAAATGTGGGTAGTTTTTTTTTTTTTACCATGGGATAATAGAAGATAGACAATCTAGATAAAGAGAGAACATGAGCAAATATGAAATACTGATTTGCATGGCATGGTAGCAACATACAGTAAACTATTGTGTAGAGTATTAATTGTGCAGCATGTCAACTATAAGTTTTCTAAAAAGTTTTATGAGAAAGTAAGTATGCTGTGATAATTCATATAATCTGTGAATCATGACATACTTTTATGTCACATAAAAAAGTGATTTGCTTATATTTTATAAGATAATGGAAATTGACATACAAAGAGTTTACATAGAAGCCAAAACCCTCAATTAAAATTCATGGCAATAGGGCTGAGAAGGTGGCTCAGTGGTAGAGTGCTTGTCTAGCATGCATGAGGCCCTGGGTTCAATTCCTCAGCCCCACATATGTAGAAAAAGTTGGAGTGGCACTGTGGCTCAAGTGGTAGAGCACTAGCCTTGAGCTGAAAAGCTGAGGGACAGCGCACAAGCCCAGAGTTCAGGCCCCACAACCGGCCAAAAAAAATTGTAACAATAATTAAGGAAAGCAACTACAGTAGTATGTTCTGAATCAGTACAAGTGAGGATAGGGAAAAATAGCAGTAAAAAATCATTTTAACCTTTGATGATTAGGTATAAGTAATAAAAAGTATTCAAGGAGTTAGTAATGATTATAAGAGATTTTAAATTTAAAATGATTGTAGCTGGGGCTGGGAAGGTGGCTCAGTGGTAGAGCACTTGCCTTGCATGCATGAGGCCCTGGGTTCGATTCCGCAGCACCACATAAGCAAAAGAAAAAAGCTGGAAGTGGCGCTGTGGTTCAAGGGGTAGAGCACTAGCCTTGAGCTGAAGAGCTGAGGGACAGCACCCAGGCCCAGAGTTCAGGCCCCACGACTGGACCCAAAAATAAATAAATAAATAAAATAAAATGATTGTAGCTTTCTAAAGAAGCTGCAAAAACAACACAGTGGTACAGCAATGTTCTGTGTAATCATCACACAATTTCTTCCAATGGTTATATCATACATTATTTCAATACAGTGTTAAATCTAGGAAATCAATATATTTATCAAGTGTGATGATAGTACATTTTCATTTGTTTTTATATGTGGTGTAGAGTTATATGTAGTCCATCATTACAATCAATATACACACCTTTATAATTGCTAAGCATTACAAAAATTTCTTCCTGCTGATTCTTTGTAGTTACCACTACATTTTGAACCTAACTCTCTCAAACCCATAGCAACAATTAGTGGTTTCCCACTACCATAATTTAGTCAATACAGAATGTGACATAATGGAGTCCTAACAGGTCAACTCAATTCTAACACTATGTATGACAAGTCAATATCAGAGGTTAAAATCTATTAAAGGCAATAAAACATATACAGAAATAATTATAACCAAGGGAGTAGACAATTTCAAGATCTATGTATTCAGTTATTGAGCATATTTCTTGACCACATGTCATAATTTTTTCTTACTCTTAGGAGAACCAAGATGAATAGTTTGTGAACTTTTACATTACATAAGTTTTCTAAAGGATAACATTCATTTAAAATATAAATAATATAAAATCACACAGTTGTATTTAACACCACTTAAAATAAAATGTTTTGGCAACAGAATTTACCTCACATTTCTTAGTTTTACTGTCATAATTAAAAGCCGAAAAATTATTTTTACCATGATCATTACTTAAGAAGTGTGTCTATATGATGACATTAGTGAAAATGAGGTTAATGGATAGCATTCAGAAAGTGAGCCAAAGAAAACTTCATTCTGAAGCCTTTGGATGCTTCATTAATTTGTCTGTGCCTTCTATGAACAGGAGGAGACTATGTATGGGCCAAGGTCAAATAAAGACAGGGCACTTTTATTAAAGTTACTTATATACTCCCATTGCACTTATTTCTCAAAGGGTCTTTAATGAAAATCCAATTAATGGCAAATTATCATGTTATCAGTGCTTTTATTTAATTGTTCAATACCTCTTTCATAGCAGATGGTCTGTGGTGGGTATTGTTATATGATGATTGAAAATGAAAACAACCACAAAAAAACATGATATGATCTGTAGCCTTGTCTCCCACAAGCTTCTAATCAAAGGTTAGTTGGCTATTTTGTAATTTATTTATATTAGGGGTAGAATCATTTGACCTTACAATCTATGATAATTATTAGATGTACCACTCACAAATCTATACATTGGGAAGATTTTCTATCTAAATAGGAGACTCCTATCTCTTACACGGGGAATAGTTCCCCTGTATGTGACTGTAAGCAAGCTACCAACATTTTTTGCTTACCTTCTTATGTACACTAAGCTGGCCCATCTGTAACAGAAATCTGAGCTTCTCCCCACTCTTTAAACTAAGTATGGGGGTGTGGCATATGATTACGAACATACCATTAATGTGGGAACTTGGAGCAACCAGTAGATATAGTTTGGGAAACTACTGGCTCATGTCCAGTGATTCTGTCCTTCGTTTTTATTTGAGCATTTTAAGTTTTGGAAATGTATAGTCATTACTCTGTATCCACCTGATTTATTCAAGGTCCACAATGCAAACTAGCACAATTATGAGAGTAATCACACTATACCCACCATCCATCACTTCCCCTGAGAGAATATCCCACTGGAGACACAATGGTTCTTGCATTTATATCAATGCCTAAAATGGAAGCAGAAGTTTTGGAGGTACTAACTTGTCATTCACTTCTCTGACAATTTTACTGCCCAGTCACTCAAATAGACAAGACTTCAACTGCCAAGCATGTTAGTTCAAATCACATACATTCGAACTGGATAAATGAAAAATCATGGATTTTGAAGACGGGAGAGTGATTACACTATCAATATCAGAGAATAGCTCATTTATTACCTAGCTTATATGCTTCCACTCTACCAGGTAGACCTTTGTGCCACTGTAGGTTTCTAGAACCCAACATCTAGTGTGATCAAGAATCCACAAAATGAGTATTCTCTTTGTCTCAGTTTAAAATCATCCAAGTAAATAATGTTTAGTTTCCCACTTCTACTTCTTGCCTTTCTCTTGTAAATATAAAGTCATAAACCTATTTTTCTGGTCATTTCAGACAATTAGTAATCTCTATATTTGCCTATGGTAAAAACTATGCTACTCTGAACGTCTTGTTCATTTGTGTGATTATGTCCTCCTGTCCTCTATTACATACGGAGAATATCATATATATATATATATAAGTATTAACATACATTTATTAGAATGAAAACATGTTTAACTATTATCTATGGTGTGAAAAATAGCCAATATTTAAGTTAGTGACTTGGTATCCCCTTATATACATTCCTGTGTGGTATTTGGGCCCTCTTGTGGAATATAATCCTCAGAAATATTTCCAGGCATTTTATATTACATCTGTACTGAATGTCACTTCCCTAAACCTTTTTATTAATTTGTTTTGGTGGCATTAGATTTGAATTCAGAGCCTCAAACTTGCTAGGCAGGCAATTTACCACTTGAACCATGCCTCTAGGCCATTTTTGCTTTAATTACGCTTCTGTGTTTTCACTGTTCTCTCCTGTTTATTACAGTCATCCAAATAGTCCCTTTCTCTCTCCACTGAAGTCCTTTAAGAGTATTAATACATAAGATTAGTGTTTTTCCAAGAAGAAACATGAGCACTCTTTCTTCTTTGCTATGATGGCACAGCAAGAACACAGCTGTGGGCTGGGCAAGCCAGGAAGAAGACCCTTCCGAGGTACTAGATGAAGACCTTTCCCAGATACTGGATCTGCTTGTTCATTGTCTTCAATATCCTGTTCCTTGGAATTATAAAATATAAATAGTTATTTCAACCAATCAATGCTTATTTGCTGTATCTCCCTGAACTGGCAGCTAGCTAACTCCTGTAGCTCATTTGGTATGTAAGAATTAGTGCATTACTTTATCCTTGCATCTTTATTTCATTATAAATCTCAAAATTTTATGTGCTATTCAGGTTTAGGTCATGGTGACAAAATAATTCACATGAGGAGATTATAAGAAAGAAAGACTTTTTCCCTTCACCTCCTCAAATTTTGCCATCAAATACAGTGAAAACAGGGGTTATACCATGGAGGAGGGACATACAAAGCAACCAAAAAAATCACATGGTACCTTATAAATACATTAGAAACAATAACAAGGAAGAAAAAAACCACGTGTATCCCTATATTAGGGTTCATTTCACTTAACATCATCTTATCTGATTTCAGATTGACTCATTGCAGTAATGAGATGTACAAGACGCTATGTCAAAAAACGAACATTTACAATATAAGGGGGCATGGGGAGGTGGGGAGTGAGGAGGGTGTAGTTGAGGAGATGGGAGGGATGAGATGGTAGGGGAAAAACAAAGGAGGAGGCAACAATGCTTGATAGGACATGTACTCATTACCTTGCTCATGTAACTGTAACCCCTCTGTACAGTATTTTCACAATGAAAAAACTTATTAAAAATAAATAAAAGCACACGGTATATATAACCCCTGTTTTCACTGTATTTGATGTTGGTATAATTTGGGGAGGGGAAGGGAAAAAAGCAAATTGTTCAAATAGGGATACAGGTGGACCCATTGCAACAGTGAGATGTACAAAGTGCTATGTTGTTAAATGAACTTTACAGCTTTGGGAGGGTAGTGTGGTCGTGGAGATGGGAGGGCAGGGATGATAGGGGAAAAACAAAGGAGGAGGCAACAATGCTTGATAAGAAATGTACTCATTACCTTGCTCATGTAACTGTAACCCCTCTGTACAGTATTTTCA
>NW_012267305.1:4363908-4440629 GCF_000151885.1 Dipodomys ordii
AACAAAGGAGGAGGCAACAATGCTTGATAAGAAATGTACTCATTACCTTGCTCATGTAACTGTAACCCCTCTGTACAGTATTTTCACAATAAAAAATTTATTTAAAAAAAGAAAGAAAAACTTATTTTGCTTATTAGTTGCAGTTTCCGTACATAGTCAGTTGGCGTCATTGGCCTAAAGCCTGTGCTCAGTGTGTACATAATGGTGGAGAGTACATGAGGAAGGGAACTGCTTGTCACATTACTGGTAGGATGGAAAGCAGGAAGAACATGATACAGGGTCCCAATATTCACTTCTTAATCACGTACTCAGTTATCGAACTGTCTTTCACTGCTACAACACAAAAGTTCTAACTCCCTATTGGGTCACAGGCTTTTAAAGAAGCCTTTACCACATAGAACTTTGGGGTGCACTTACCCAAGCCATCATTTTTTCCTATTCTCGTTTTACCAGCAATTAATCTTAGTGTGGGATTTGGCAACAAAGAACATAGGTGGCACCTTATTCCTGTGAAAGAGAACTGTGTATAAAGTCTTCCTTTTGGAAGCAGTTGCCAAATCATATTAATAAGTCCTGGGTCAATTCCATAAGCTATGCGTTTTCATAGATAGTTTCACACTGAAAAATCTTAGTGGAATACAACCAAGATATCCTCATTCTATATTTTAAGGTCCCAAGTTTTTCTTTTCAGGACCCTGAAGTTAACATAACAATCTAGCAATGGGAAAATCGAAATGCAATAAAGTATCTCTAGAACTCTCAGAGTTTAAATTCTGAGCCTCATCAACTCTGTTTCTTATGCATCACAAAAGTCCATCTTTGTAGTAAATTATCAAATGATTCCTAGGTATTTCTCAACCACTCTGACTGTAGCTTTCATTTACAGGGTAGCAATGCAGCTTAATGATAATCAGCTAAACCTACTCTTGAGTACAGGTATTGACCTGCTATCTACCAGATTTTTCAAATGCAGGATTCTTCACTCCAGTAAATATACTTGTCTTTAGTGAGATATTCCAGGTTATTACTGTTGCAGTCTTCTGTATCTAGGGTTTTATGATTTGTTAGGGATTATCCGTACCTCATATTTCATATGGGAAAGGGTTTTTCTTTTGAGCTAGGTCAACCTAAAACATATCTTACCATGTGCACTTGAGCCAGGCCCAGACCTGCACTTCTGTGAGTGCAAGGTAGTAATGAGAAATTCTTAATCTAGCCAACTAAAAGGCTACATGTAAAGGGTAGTATTGAAAGAGTCCTATACCAGAGTAGGTGGCTAGGCTTTATTATTCTTGTGTTCTATGCTCAGCTTGGCACAACCCATAGAAAATGTAGCCTAGAAGCTAGGGGTGAGGGGTTAGGGGGTGTAGCTGAGGAAGGGAGAGAAGGGATAGTAGGGGAAAAACAAAGGAGGAGGCAAAAATGTACCTTGCTCATGCAACTGTAAACCCTCTGTACAGTATTTTCACAATAAAAAACTTAATTTAAAAAAAGAAGCTAGGGCCATAGTGAAAACAAAGATGCAACAGTTGTTCTACAGTGTTCTCTAAAGTAAGTTTTCTTTTTATGCCTTTTCATTGTTGTTTTAAGGTGATGTGCAGAAGGGTTACAGTTACATAAGTCAAATGATAAGTACATTTCTTTTTGGACAATGTCACTCTTTCTCTCAGTCTGTCCCAGTTTTTCCTTCCTGTCTCTACCCACAATGTATATCATTTTCAATATGGTGTCTAGTGAATGGTACATGTTTTCATCAGGAATTTTTTGACATTTTTTTCTAACAAGTAGACTTAAAAGTCTACATATATACTTATAAATATACATCCAAACACACATATATATGTACATATGTATATATGTATCCATATGTATGTGCACAATGTATTGGGATACATATACATAAGGTCTATGATGTAATGTTTGTATATGTATTGAGATATTCATTAGATTTCCCTGTTTCTCAAACCCATGTATCTGTTTTTTATTCCTCCCCACGCCCTTCCACCCAATCCTCCTCCCTCCACCACCAAAGTTTTCTTGAAGAGAGATTCAAGCAGTGCACTTACCTTTTTTCAACACCTGGAAAATGCTTAGTACTGCTTCCAAGAAGATTCTAAGTGCTGAACAATGGACTTATTTTAAGTTTGTTTTTCCTATTGGAAAACCTTGCTTCAAAATTAGTCTAACAACTTAATCATGAAGATAGAAATCAGTCAATATATAAGTATATAAGGCTCAATGCAGAGTGTTCAGATTAGAAAGCAGAAAATTGATAAATCTTGTCCTGAGAAAATAGACTAAGTCCAGAAGCAATACCATTACCAAGAAGGTTAGAATAAACTTTGAACATCCTAGTACAAATGAGTGAAGATTACACAGAACAAAAAATATTTCAGTATGCCCAAAGTCATATACAGGTTATATCACACTCACTCTCTTAACAATAGCTTTTGAAATTTATAAGTATTTTCTACAGATTACTGGAACCCAGTCCCCCAGCACAAGAACAGTGAATGAGCCTAACTGGTTAGGGTGGTAAGCAATCAATGTGAATATAAACCATTCACCCACCTGATTTTTAATCTAATAGTCACTTTTTTGCACATTAGAATTTTTTGCTTACTGAGAACATTGCTTCATTAATGAGCTATACTCACTTTCAATCTGCTATGGGTGTGCTGGACAGAGAAAACAAACCTATTATAGGGCTCCCATATAATGACAAGTCTTTAATTAATTCACTCAGCACATTTAATAAACACTAATTATCTGCTGTACTATGAGCTGCACTGGGAATATAGACCCCTGACTTCAAAAAAAAGAAATGAAACGTGTCTTTGGCTCACTGACCAGACAGCAATGAAGAGGCATGACTTGACCTCTAATTTCTTTCTATCTTATTGTTAAATGTAAATTTTGCTTTTTTATTTTTGTAACTTTCAAATGAGAAAATAGATTTGAAAATATTTGAAAACTATAATGTTTATAAATATTTTTGAAATAAATATAATTTACAACTTTTAGATAACTTTGTGCTTTTTATATGAGCTCTTGAACTTTGATAGTATAACTATTTGCATGATTCTACTTTAACATACGTAAAGATAATCTCATTTAGTGAAGATACTTTCAACTGGTAAACTACTGCTGAGATCACAAGTCTACCAGTGTCATAGATGGCTATTTGATATTTAAACACTTTTACAAGTATTAAACATAATGCATGCTCTACCTTGACTAATTCAGGCTAAGAATAATGTTGTAAAGCTTGTTTCAACTTCTTCAACTGGTTACCTTTCAAAAGAGAATTTTTTATTAAACTCATTTAGTAATTTAGATTTGTTCTCTGGTTACAAAATGTTAATGCAAGAAAGAAAAAAATCATTTGTGTCCTTATCTTGAAGTTCATTTCACCTAACATCAACTTATCTGACCATTTCTGCTTGTCTCAGACATATACTAGTTATAATTTGTTGTTTAAATAGGGATACAGCTGGACCCATTGCAACAATGAGATGTACAAGACATGTCAAAAATGAACTTTACAAATTTGGTGTGAGGCAGGGAGGGAGAGGGGTGGGGTGAGGTGGGAAGGGATGGGAAGGGGAAACAAAGGAGGAGGCAACAATGCCTGATAAGAAATGTACTCATTATCTTGCACATGTAATTGTAACCCCTCTGTACGGTATTTTCACAATAAAAAAAGAAAAGAAGAAAAAAATAAAATGTTAATGCAATTAGCATTTGGAAACAAATATATATGACCCTATGCACTTGTATCTAACCATATATATATATATATATATATATATATATATATATATATATATATATATGCTGAACACGTATGCATGTAGATGTGTATTGAACAGTTGTAAAGACCATAAAAGTGAATAAGTAAGTTGGAGTAAAGAATATATTCAAGGTGAGTTCTCTACTCAGATTTGCAAAGACTGAGATTCATTGTTGAAATTTATTTAAAATAGGATCATTTCATAGAAGAAAATACTGTAATGCAAATATCTTTGATAACATGTAAGAAACTTGTGGTGGTTACTGACTTCCTTTTTTCTGGTAGAAAATGCTTCAAAAGGCAAAAAAGCCCTTTGTGGACAAGACTTATCATAACATGGCAATTTGGAAGTAGGCATTTTTACTTCCAAGCAGTAATTTCATTCATTAACACATGCATATTTTGGCAAAGTAGGTGTGGACCATCCCATTAGGTTGTGGGATTATTGAGCTTTCATTGTGTCTGCTAAAGGTTCCACTTGTAATTTATAGTCAGTTATCTTGATCATAGTATGGGATCTTAGAGCTGAGCAAGCAACTTTGGCAAACATTGTAAGGCCCTGAGGTTGAGGAAGGATAATGGGAATTAAGTTGGCTAGAGGCCTGAGTACCTCAAGGGCATCTAAGACAAAATCAGTTCATTTTCAGCACTTATATAGATGTTAGTAACTTCATGCCTCTGTTTCTAAATGGAATAGGAAAATTTTGGCTGCCAGTGAACTTGTCATAGCAACAAAGAACAATTTCATTCATCTTGCCCAGGAATAGCTTCTGCTGTGTATGTGTACAGGGTGATAGAAGCTCGTTCAGATGAATATTGGTTTGGGAGCTTTGGGGATTATGAAAAGGGGCACAGCTGTGATTCTTCAGTGGGTAGGTGAATGAAGACAGCCATCTAAGAGGCGTAGAAGAGCCAGCTGGAATGAAAGCAGCATCAGTAAGGGCAGGAAAGATAAAGCTTTAAGACCCTGGGAACCAATATACACAAGCTTCCCTCTAACTGTCTGCTCCTAAGTAGATTTCCATTGGAGTCCATCCAGAAGAGATTTCAACCTATTATATATCCCGTTACACTAATGGCAAGGGAGAGAGTATTAGGAGAAGCTGCAGAAATAATAGAATAGAGTCAGAACACAGTGCATTTCTTTCTTCTTCTTAGTCTCTTAGTCCCTCATAGCTTACAATTTCCTCATAGCTTACAATTTCTAGGAATGTAGAATCTAAACTGCATCACATACATTCAAATTTCAGCTCTTATATTTACCAGCTGTATGTTCTATCATAACCTTACTGATACTACTTATAAAGTATGGATAATAGAAAAGGGAATGTAAGGGAAATATAAAGGAGGGTGTAACAATGCTCAATAGGAAATGGACTCATTACCTTGCTCATGTAACTGTAACTCCTCTGTACACTACCTTTACAATAAAAATATATACAAAAAATAAAACTCTGGAATTTTACACTAATTAAAAATAATATCTTAATTTTTTCCCAGAGTTGCCAAGGAAATGGATTGAATACCTGGTGAGTCATGAGTGTTCCAGAATATTTACAGTATTATATAATATTTTAGACATTTATCTGATCATGAAGCATAGCAAAAGGTGATAAAACCTCTCTATATGTATGAAAAATAAAATGGAAATATGATACAGACAGAGACAGATTGGGGGAGAGATAGGATGAAATATTTCTCGACTATTAAAGAAAGGTATTTTCCATGGTATTTTGGAAGTGTAGCATATTTTACACTTTATGTAATTAAGAACAGAATAAATGAATCTCAGTTAAGTACAGATAAAGACAGCGAAGTTAATGAGACAATTCTTAGCATAAACATAAGCAGTCATTATACACAGATGTAACTATTTTAAACTACATAAAAAACATACATAATTAAATTTAGTTCAAATTGTATTCATAAGTAAAACTGTTTTGTTCCTTCAATAACTATGTTTTAAAAAAGTTATTTTTTCACAGCAAGGGTACAATTATTTACAATGTCTTGCTTTATTTACTTTGGATTAAATATTTTAAAGTTTATGAAATATAAATTTCAGTATAAGTTTATTTTTCACTAAAACTCAACATGTAAGTCAACATATTACATTTTATTACATGTGGAATTAATATGACAGAATTATGTGTTGTAAAAGTTGAATAACTACAAATGTAACCTACAAAATAGAGGTTCTACCTCCATTTAAGTCAGGCTAAGAATACTGAGATTTATCCCTGCTACAGTTTGCTGTAAAGGTGCTTTGAATTAAAAAAGGCAAAATGAAATAATCAGCACATACATTCACATTTCAGTTCCCTCACTGATAGACAAAGATTGCACTCCAGATGAAGAATAAAAGGCACTGTCATTGTTCCTATCTCTAGTATGGTGGCCCGAAAGTTCTTTTTAAAAAACAAGTAAATCACAAAAACAAAGAGAAGGCCACAACTCTTTTAAAGCAGACTGATTTTTTTTGAACCAAGTGTGAGGAAATTCTCAACCAATTCCAAGACCTTGACACTGAACAGCAAAAGAAAACATTGATGGCCAGCGTCTTAACCAAGAGAACAACTTAGCCAAAGCTCCTTGGAGTGAGGACTAAAGCTCAGAGATTGAAACCATCTCATCCCTAAAGAAGTATGCAATCTTAATTGCATTACATTATGGAGCAATGTGTCTCAGGTAATATTCAAAACCAACAGAGCAATCACCTAGCAATTGGTAGAGGCTAATAGCCAGGCATGATACCTATAAAAAGCAAAACAACTTGATAGAGAGATAAAAAAAATAGAAAGTGTAGCTAAAACTAGTCATCTTTCATTACCAAACTGAATTTTTTTCTTTTCTATTAGAATGAACTACTTTTATGAAGAGTTTCATTTTGTCATGTCCATATATGCGTACAACATAGACCAGAATCAATCTCTATCCTTACCACTTCCCAGCTAATCTCAATCAGTTTTGTTGTTCCATTTTCACACTTGTACATAAAGTATAATGACCATAGTCTCCCTTCTTTATTGTCTTCTTAGTATTACACACACACACACACACACACCATATAGAACCTGTTTTTACATTCCTGTCAATGCCTTTTAGTGCATGTCATCTGTTCAGCTACATTGAAGTAGCCAAAAAAATCTTATTCACTATCTATCTAGGCCCTTCCCATATCTCTCTGTATAGAGTAATTAGCTTTCATTTTCATTTTATTTGTAAGGACAACCACCTCCAATTTTGATAAATGTGTACTTGAAATTTAAATGTAATCTTAAAATCATGAAAATTTCAGGAATTTCAATATATTTAAACTCATTTTTAATCATCTAGAAATAAGTTTACCACTGGGGACATGATAAATTACACAGACTAATCTTAGGAGAGAATCACAAAAACTCAATCACTATGAGCATATGATCATATAACATGCTGTTCCTCAAAATAACTCCAAAAATGGAAACAAAATATCTATTTTCACTTGTTGTTTTTGTTTTCTTTCCTTTTGTCTTGTTTGTTATTTTGTCTATCTTTGGGAGCATAAAGGGGCCACAGAAATGGTGGGACAAAGGGTGAACAATTACAGTAGTGATAACTCATTTGACAATATGTTGAAAATGAACTATATAACACGTAAGTGGGGAAGGAGGGCAAAACTCAGAGAGTAATGGAAAGAGTGACACTGTTCAAAAAGAAATGTACTTATACCCTGACTTATGTAACTGAACATCATCCTCTGTACATCACTTTTACAATGACAATATAAAAACAAATTAGTTTTCATTTATTCATTCTGGAAATCATTCACCAAAAATGATATAAAATTGCTAAAATATTTGTTTACATGACAATAATACATTTCTTTTACATTAAGTAAAATATAATTTATACAGACAGGATAACACTACACTCTTTAAAAGAACAGAAATTGCAGTGACTTACATTATGTTGTGTAACAGTTTTTAGAATTCAATAAGATTATTTTAATAATAATGAAATAAGAACTAATTGCTT
This sequence comes from Dipodomys ordii, assembly GCF_000151885.1. Classification (NCBI taxonomy): domain Eukaryota; kingdom Metazoa; phylum Chordata; class Mammalia; order Rodentia; family Heteromyidae; genus Dipodomys; species Dipodomys ordii. Next base: position 4,371,719 of record NW_012267305.1, read on the forward strand.
GTCACATAGTGGTATTTTGAGAATGCTAGATATGAAATAAGTACTGTGATACTGTCAGAAACATTCCTCAACTCTTGTACTAAAACATGTACATTAAATGTATAAGAGAAAGAAAGATAAACAAAATTTTCAATATGTTGTTCGGATGCCTAAAATTTTGTTTCATATGGCAGTAATATTTGTTACCTAGAAAATTGAAGTGAATCCTTACATATAATATCATCCAAGCAATATAATAATCAATCAATTTACTACTGTTATTTCACTTTAAACTTCCTTTGTGTGTATTACTAAACACACATTACTACATATAACAAAGTTACAAAATTGTCAGTACAATATTTTGGTGACAGGTTTTCCCTGAAGTGTCTCCCAAAATGAACTTGGACAATAGAAATGCCAGTAGAGAGAGAGCATTATTTCCACAGACATTCGTTTTAGGGATTTTTAAATCCCTAAAAAATGCCATTTCTCGAAGTAACATGTAATATTCCTTTTTACTTCCAGAAATATACACATTGATAGACATTGTGATAAACAAGTAACTTGTCTTTTATGACCAAAGTCCCATTTATGTAGTAGAACAATGTTATACATCCTTTAAAAATGAGTGTGCCTAGGAATAATTTTGTATATTTTTAGAGTACATAAATATTAAATAAAGAAGACAAATGCCAGAGAGGAATATAACATACTACAACTATCTTTAAGTTGAATTTAATATTGTCATTATATTTTCTCTCGCTACTTTTGAATGAAAGCTCACAAAAATGGAAAGAAAGGACTAGTTCCTAAAATGCAATTTATAAATGAAAATGGTGGTTTATTCTTCAAAATAACAAGTTCAAAATGTGATTGAAGAATGATTACTTATCTTTCACACACACATAAACACACACAGACTCACACACACACATATCATGTGGTCTAGAGAAAATCCGTGTACACTGACAAAATGTGAAAACAAAAGAAATATCAGTATAACATATAATAATAAACTCTTTAGACAGGAAGACTACATGGCTAGTGGACTCTAAAGACACTCAAGTTACAGAAGACAGAAATTTTTGCCTTGTATACACCACAAAGAAACACATTCTTCTAAAAACATAAGTGATATTTGCTGATAAATTTTTTGCTTAAAAGAGAAAAGAAAAGTAGAGACCAATGACTCACATCTGTAATTCTAGCATGTATAACACTGAGATATAAAGAATGGAAATTTGAAACCTAACCAGATAGAAAGTTTACTGGAATTCATCTCATAAGTAACCAGCAAATAGGGCTGTCAGTGGGACTCAAATGAGAATACCAGCACAAGTTACTCTCACCAACACAAGGCCTAAGGTTCAATCCCAGCACTACAAACAAATAAAATGTAAGCAAATACATAAATAAATGACAAAGTATTTCTAATAAAAGTGGACTTTTATTGGTTTGTTTTGAGGTCTGTTAGCAGAAAATCAAATAAATCTATAAGCAATAGTTAAGCTCCAATGACTAAAACTGTAATGAAGTGACAAAACAATCCAACATGGTATCAGAAAGATTTTAACTCTGATTTTTATTATTTTCTCTTGCAAACCTCATGTATGCATATGGCAATGTCTAAAGCAAGAGAGCACATCACTCACACTGGTTTTCTCTAAAGGGATAAAAAAACAAACTTACCTGTAAACGTTCTTTAAAACATTAAATCTCTCCCTGCATCATTTTTTAAAAGTATTTCATTATTGTCTTTAGGCAGTTGTCAAAAGGAGTCATCATTTAACAAAACAGTTTATGAATACAACACTATGTCTTGATCAATGCCACCCTTTTTATCATTATCCCCCATCCCTCCCCTCCCAGCCCTTCCTTCCCTCTTCTTAACTATGTAGGATGTACACTGGATTCTTGACTGCATTTTCCCACTCTTGTCCTCTTCATGTATCTACTCCTTTCCCTTTGACCCCACCTTCCACTTTCCAATACCCACTTCCTGTTGTTTTATTTTGCTGAACTTTGCCTTTGCTTTTCTAAGGAATTAACAGGATTTGAGTTCTCCCTGGAATCTACCATATTTCTCTTAATAAATTTGCATACTACTCAACATATTTACTTATGAGTTTGTAAGTAAAATCTTGCTCATGGGAAAACATGGATCCATTGCCTCTCTGGGACTGACTTACTTCACTTTGATTAGCTTTTTCAATTTTTAATTTAAATTTTCTAATAAACCTAATGTACAGAGGGGTTACAGTAACATATGCAAGGTAATGAGTACATTTCTTTTTGAACAGCGTTACTCTTCCCTCATTTTCTCCCACTGTCTCCCTGACACCCTACCACAAGAGGTAAAGTCCATTTCTATATAGTATCTAGTAAGTATCACTGTTGAATTAGTTCACCTTTTATCTCACTGTTTCTGTGATTCCTGTTCCATTCCCCAAATCAGATAAACTTATATACAAGACAAAGTATAAGAAACAAGAACGTGACAACAGGGGGGAAAAGGGAAGAAAAAGAAAGAAAAAAGAAGTATCTGCAAATAGTGTAATAAAACCCTCTTATTTCCATTTCTTGGAGTTCATTTCAATAAGAATCTTTTTATATAGTCATATGCACATAGCTCTTGAACCACTGTGATCCTATGCTAAGAATATACTAGATATATTTTCTTTGTTACAAATGAGGGAAACCATGCACCCTGTGTTCCTTTAGATCTGCCTTACTTAGCTTAATATACATTTTCCAACCCTTTCCATTTGCTTACAAATGGAGCAATGTCATTCTTTCTGATAGAAACAGAATTTCATTGTGTATACACCCCTCAGTAGATTAACTTTTTCCAAGTCTGCCCACTTCTTTCAAAATGGTACAATATTATTCTTTCTAATGGACAAGTAAAATTCTATTGTGAATACACATACCACATTTTCTAATACATTGTTGGTGGAACATAAACTTGTTTAACTATTCTGCAAACATAAACTTGTTTAACTATTCTGCAAAGCAGTGTAGAGGTTCCTTAAGAATTTAAACATATAACTACCCTATAATCCAGCAATTTTACTCCTGGGCACTTAGCCAAAAGATTACAAATCAGGATATAACAAACCCACCAGCACAACCGTGTTCGTTGCAGTCTATTCACTATAGGCAAGGTATGGAATTAGCCCAGGTACCCCTCAATAGACAAATGGTTCACATCTTATAAGTGGAAGTTTGGTTAAATACAGATTCCCGGCGGTAAGGGTTAGTTTATAGACTTGTGTATATAATTTTATGTCTGGCTTCTATATTGAATACTGGCAAAGAAATGGCATAATTTTAGACTGACCACATCCGCTTTTAGGCACTGATTGAGATCATCTTCCTCTTAGGGACACCAGATGCAATCCATAAGAATAATGGGTATCCAAATGGGCATCAGAATATGCTATAAAGCATGCAATAAAGAATCTGGATTCATTTTTGATGTTTGCTGATGATTTCAAGCCTTCCTCCTCAATTTCTTATATAAGTGGACAAATCTTAAAGCCTGACTGCTGCCTCCTTTGATATTGATAAGAAGTCAAACCATCTAGAGCTTAACCCACCCACTGAAATTTTCACCATAGCCCAACCCTTTAACTACAACAATGTCAAAGACAATCACTCCTTCTGATTCTCTTAAGCCATTTTCTGAGCCTTTGAAAGCTACCTTACTCACTCTATAAAGCTTCATTCCATCAACAATATATCCCTTCATGTAGTCTCATTGCCTGTCAGCATTGCCATTCTTAGTATTAAAAGAATGTTAGGTTTGGATCAATTCCTCCAACTGCAAGGTAGTTATAACAATGATGATAATAAATGCTTGCAGAACAGTAAAAAATGTTCTACAATACACAACATAAAGAAAGTAATGTCAGCTCTTAACTATGACCAGAGCATGACAATGACTTCAGTGATAAAGAAAATACCATTCTAATTGTTTATAGTGGTTAGAAATGAAAAGCTGATATGATCAATACCTATTTAAGAGGATTGGAAATAAATTTCAAACAGTGCAACAAAAAAGAAAAGATTATACTAAAATTTTATTTTATAAATATGATTAAAATAATTATAATAAGAAATGTAGCATTAAACTATGAATCTTGTTTAGCTAAAAGGCAAATAAAACTCTTGCGAATATATAATATCAATTATAGTCTGGGGAGATGGGAATTCTATTATACAAAAAATGGGAATGCAAAATCATACAATATTTTGAATAGTTACTTTGGTAGTTCTACCAGACTTTAAATTGCACATGTCTAAAATCTAACAAGAAAAAATATTAAAATACATAATTAGAATGTTAAAGAGGTGACATTGATCAAGAAGTACTGTATTCATAAACTGGTTTATTGAATGGCAAATTGTTTGTACAATTACTTAAAGATAATAAAAATATATTTTACATAGATAAATGAAATGCATATCCAGACATTGAGATTACAGAATCTGTATGAACAACAATTATATATAAGGAAAACTATGAGTTTGATTTTTCCTGCATTATACTATAACTCAGACGGACTTGACTCAAAACCAAGAAGGCGTTCCACAGCCTGCACAGTCCTTTCATGGGGTAGCAGGACAGTAGGGTCAGTAATAGTTTTTCCAGTCAATTGGGAAAATACTTGAAGATCAACTATGGTCAACTCTGTAGAGAGACTGACATAGCCAAAATTTCTGGAGATGGGTAAAAACAAAGAAGAAATGTAACGAGTTTCAATATCAGTGATGCAGTCGGCATTCCCACAGTGCAGTGACCTCCTCTGTGAACGATCTCAAAAGATCTTTGAACAACTGCACAACTGAAGATCACAACGCCACCCTTAGTCACTGCTAAATCACAATTACCATCACCAGGGAGAATCTAACAGTAATCTCATGTACCTCAGCCACCAGTTCCATCTCCAGGCCCTTCATACTAGAGACACAATGGTAGGTAGCATGCACTCCTGTGCTCAAGACCGTGGTGCCACAGTACCTTTGTGGACTGGAAATCTGGATCCTGCCATCATGGTTACTAAATATATTATTATACTGACATTCCAGACCTCAAAGTTTTCATCAGTCCATCCAGACCCACACACCAGTCTTGGCTAAGTAGCTGCTATATCTTACACACTGGTGCCAGTAGGTGTCACCACGATCTCTAAAGTAGCACCACAAACACTAACTGCATGTCCACATGCTGGACCCAGAGTCAAAAAGGAGCTCCTTTGTCATAACAGAATGACACTGAAGGCTTTCATCATTGAGGAGTCCAAGAGCTCTTTCAACTAATATAGACAGCCTTTGTGTAGCCCTTGGCTACAAGGGTCCCACAATGTTTGCTAATGTTCACATCCACTAAGAAGAAGCTTCAAGGAAACAACACCATTGTGTCTTCTCCAGAACTGAAATTACTACATCTCCCTCAGCAATTGACTTTTCACCTAACAATGCATCAAGGTCATTTTTCACTGAAACAATTCCACAAATTTTACGACAAATGATTACTCCTTTAAACATACAGAGTTGAATGTGAAGTTACATGAAATATACCCCCCCAAAAAATAACACAACCAAAGGAACACAATAATTTGCCAGTAATGACCTCTAAAGAAAAGGAAACCTATGAATTGCCTGACAAAGGATTCAAAATAATTGTATTAAGGAATTTCAGTAATCTACAAGAAAATACAGACATATAACCTGCTATGGTTTCAATATGTTCCCAAAGGCCCACATGTTAAAAAGACTTGCTCCCCAAGGTGATATTAAGTTTTATGAACCTTTATAACATTGTGAAATCTAGTGAATTTTTGTATATGATTTTAAATAATATTGCTATCCACTTAAGATAGAAATCTATATAATATTTTAGGTAGACACTACACTACCCATATTCCACTATCCATTTTGTAGTAAATTAAATGAAAAGAATCAAATTAGCATAGAAAGTTATCAATTAAAAATTAGGATAATGGATGAATAAGGGAAAAAAACAACTGCAAATAGAAAAATAATTGAGAAAATGGCAACAGTAAGAGCTCACATCAGTAACACCCTTGTGATCTATCAATTCTACTTCTGTCTATGAACACAAAGGAAATAAAATCAATAACTTGAAACAATATCTTCCTTCCCGTGTTTATTTCAATGTTATTTCCAAAAGCCACGTTAGGAAAACAAATATCCATCAATGAATAAATGGATTCGGGAATACATGCATATTCATATACACAAATATTATTAGAAAGGAAGGAAATGTTACTACTGGTGACACTGTGAATAAACCTTGAGTAAATGATAGTAAGTGATCTAAGCTACAGAAAGTCATATATTGCACTGGTTCCATTATATGTGGAATTGAATCTAGTGAAAATTAGAAAAAGAGAGAGCAGAGAGATTTCTGGGAATTACAGTGAGGAGATATGACTTAAGAGATCAAAAGTTTCAGTTATATGGGATTAAGGTATCTGGAGATTTAATGTATAAAAATGTAACTATGGTTTGCTATATTGTAAAGTTGCATGAGTAAAATTTGCTTAGAAGGTAAATATTAGATTTTCTCACCAGAAAAAAAGAAAATATAAATATGTAAGGTAATAGGTATGTCATTTAGTCTGAATGTGGTGGGTATTCTGCTGTGTGCGTGCCAAGTCAATGAATGTACATTGTAAACATATAACATTTTTAATGCTTAACTGATCTTCAGTAAATCTGAAAATTTATGTGTACTTTTTGAAGTGTAATTTCAATATAATTCCCAGGTAGATTCATGATAGCTGTATTAATAGAAGTCATTATAACTCCACATGCTTAGAAATATTGGTGTTCTAATGAAATAGTGGGAAGAGTCTTACTATACATCATTAGGAATTTGGCTAAATAACCTATGACACAGACATGGAAAGGAACACTGAGCAGATGTCAATAAAGAAAAAGAAACATCATATGTAATTCTATGGATATATATATATATGTAGTATGAATTCATTAAAAAGAAAATCTTTCGTATAGTTGTTTACTGATGTGTTTGTACTTTCAAAATTTATTAAACGTTGTTTAACTTTGTGAAGTGGGTTTTGCAGACAGTTTTCAAATATTTGCTGGTATCAAAACAAGCAAAGGCAGAAAATTGTGTGACATAATATAAATTCCCAAACTAGGAGCCATAACATTGAAAGTTGGAGTCAATCATATTTTTTCTTAGTCATCTTGAATCTTGCATTACCTCTCACATTCATCCATTGCCATACATGTTTGGCATGGTATTAAAATAGTTTTTCTGAGCTATACAATTTGGTCTTACCACTCTATTTCAGGTAAAGAATGAGCCATAAAATTATTAGTTATTGATAGTAAAATAAAATTACAAATCATCAAATAGTGTACAGAACTTCATGGTACGTTCTCCAATAATAGATTCTTTCTCTAAGGTGTAGGGCTTAAAATATACATTTATATGATTGTTTGGCGTTTAATTACAATACCTACTTCGGCTATGTCCATTAATTTGTTTAGAGTTAAACATACAAAGGACATACATTCTGGAGTACCTACTTGGATTTTCAAAGATGAGAGAAGCAATATATTTCTAAAGTCTGCCTTCTTTCTTTCTTTCTTTCTTTCTTTCTTTCTTTCTTTCTTTCTTTCTTTCTCTTTCTTTCTTTCTTTCTTTCTTTCTTTCTTTCTTTCTTTCTTTCTTTCTTTCTTTCTTTCTTTCTTTCTTTCTTTCTTTTTGTTGGTCGTGGGGCTTGAACTCTGGGCCTGAGCACTGTCCTTCAGCTGTTCAACTCAAGGCTAGCACTCTACCACTTAAGCTACAGTGCCACTTCCGGTTTCTGTTGGTTTATTGGAGATAGAGTTTCAGGGACTTTCCTACCTGGCTGGCTTTGAACCTCGATCCTCAGATCTCAGCCTCCTGAGTAGCTAAGATTACAGGCGTGAGCCACGGGCGTCCAGCATGATGTTTTAATCTTTCTGTATGAATTGTCAACCTAACCCTTTTCCCACAGCACCAATAAATCTCATCATAAGAACAATGAAATTAACAAGGATTATTTAAGCAAGCTACTATAAATAATTTTAAAATTGAAATATTTCATAACATCTCTTCTTTGAGTTGAATTTGAATAGAGAAGTATAACCTGACTATCTTAGGGTAGCAGGGTTAATAAAATCTTTTCACATTTTGCTTGCAAAGTAATTTCTCATTTTTGGTTATACATTAATTTTAAAAAGCCAGGGTGTTTCAGGTTTTATTGAATATAACCCTTTGCCTAAAGTTTTTGCTCAAAATAATTCTAGGGAAATATATACAAGCATTATAGGATCTAAGCTCTTTTATTTTTCTACCCTTACCTACATTTGTCCCATCATAAAATCTCTATTTCAAACACTTCCTCTATTGAAATTATTCTTAAAAGCATCTATTTAGTCTTATTTTCCATTTTCTGGGCTACAGATAGAATTCTGGACCTCATACAAGCTAAGCAAGTGTTCTACTATTGAAATATATCCCCAATCTCCTCAGACATTTTTAATAGTGTCTCATCTTTCATTAAACCCTATCTGTCTCAAGTTTTTCTTTTATAGATGAATTACCATGGATATGTTCTATAAAACATGTGTTTGTTTTTCCATGTATCTCTCTGCTACTCAGTATAGCATGTGTGTATATAATTTTATATATATATATATATATATATATATATATATATATATATATATATATATAATTTACAGCATCCTATAACGGCATTCTTGACTTTCAGGAGATCCCACTCATTGAACAAAATGTTTTGTCTTTTCTTTTATTGTGAACAATCCATACAGAGGGGTTACAATAACATTGCCAACATAATGAATACATTTCTTATCAAGCGTTATTGCCTCTTTCTAACTCCATTTTGCCTCTATAACTTGTTTTGGTTAGCTTCTGAATGCTGACTCATCATTTTCTATGTCCCCTTAGATTCTCTCAACAAAGTACTAATGATTAAACCTCTTGGGACAAGCATACAAAATAATCCCCCAGGCAACAGAAACTTTCTTGTTCAAATAAGTCCCTGATCAGCAGAGATACCTTGCTTTTCTATTTATAAAAAATCTCAGCTATGCATACAGGCATGATCATTGCTTTCATTTCCCTTGTCTATACAATCTCAAGGCTCCTATTAGTTTCTGCAAGATAGACCTTAGGTCATTGGAACTATTTCCTTTGCTTTTGAACATATCAGGAGGTGAGTAAAGATCCTTTCATGCCTTTCACTACTGCTTATTTCAAGACAGGTGGCTCAGTACAGTCCACTGGAAAGCACCAGAGCTGATGTCTTTGACCTGAAGCTCCAGTGACACTGCAAGTCAACACCTTCCAAACATTTTTAACTATTCTGACTTCTAATATAAGATTCTGGATTGTTTCTGTGTTTCCTTAAATTTAATATAAATGGAGCCATACATATGTTCTGTAGAAACATGCTTCTTTCATTAAGTATAATGTATAAGAAATTCAACTATATTGTGGCCTATAGTTTAAATGTACAAATGCATACATATATTGAACTTTAATTATCCTTTACACTATTTCTGATTTTCCAGTATTAACTACTATGGGAAGAATGACATGGATAGGAATCTTCTTTGTCTTCATAACTCAATATTGCTCCCATGCCTTGGCCCCCTCCAGTCCAGTCTCCATCCCAGAATCTTAATCTAAATATGAAAGCCCACTTCTTTACCCTCTCAGGTGATAGACAGCTGAGAGACTGGGTAGGAAACATGTTGAAACAATAGGTTCTGGAGCTAGACCTGCACCATAAACTCAGGAAACTCTGAACCCTCCATCTATTTTGGATACTGCCCCCACACATTACCCTATGTAAGTCCCTCCACCTTTGCCCCCATTACACCTCGTGTCTCCTGACTCTGCTCAGGTTAACATGGCATCCCTCTTCAACTTGCAGTTAAAGTTGATCTGTTCTGTTGAGTTCAGTTTCTGCTCTTTATTCTAATACCCTCATGACTCTAATTCCTAACAGATGGTACCAATTCCTAGAATGGAGTTCCCTGAAGGACTCCTATCTTTGAAGGGGACTCCATCCATCTCCAGTCCCTTTCTCTCCTCTTTTTAACCTTCCTGCAAAAGGCCCCCTGGAGGAATCCCTCCCTCTCATTCATTTGTTAATTGCAGCTATCCAATCATAGCTGTCCAATTTTTCTGTACTTTCATTTTGAAAAAATGTGAGGAAAAGTTTATCCCACCCCTGTTAAATACATGGTATCAAAAGTAGTTTTTAAGGACTATACAAGTGAATCAACTCTTAGCAAACCTAGGACCCATTGTAAATCAAAATGTCCCTCTTTTGGTGTAGGGTGGGGGTTTCTAGACAGTTCTATGGAAAATAAATTGGGAGAAGTGCCTCCCCCCCTTGGAAATCTATTCCCCCAATTCGTTGTGCATGCCTTAGAGACTAATACCCATCTATGGAGTGTTCAAAGGTAAATTTATATGCTAATATGCCTCTTTAGTGCAGTTGCTTTAAATGTATTCTGTTCTTGGTAATCTATGGTTGTTTAAGTACGGAGTTTCTGTTAAATGTTGTTTGTAGTTGGCAAAAATTTTGTGTTTTACATTCCATATTGTATTTTGTGTATTGACCAAGTGGGTCCATAATGAAATGGGCAAAAACGTCCATAAAATTTATGTTGAATATCACTTTTAAAACCTAAGCACACCTTAAGACATTTGTGCACAAGTGTGTTTGTATGAACATGTTCAAAATAACCTCATTTAATACATAAAAACTGTCATAACAATAGTATAGATAAAAAGATAAGTCTTTTCTATCAAGCTATTGTTATTTTTTGGTATTGCTATTTACGTTAATTATATTTTACTTTAATTATAGCTATTATTTGTGCTGCTTGTGAGCAACAGCCAAGTTAAAAAGATAAATATTTAACAGCCTTCATTCTAACCTTGCTTTCATACTTCTAACAAGAGTAACCAATACTAACTTGCTTTTCAGGCCAAAAGGAAAATAAGGGCAGTTTTAAAGTCAAATTGTGAAGGTCAACAGATTTGAGTGCAAGCAAACATGTCTAAGATTTACTATATTACATTAAGAAAAATTATGCTATTGGGTTAAGAAGAATTTTAAGTATTAATTCAAAATAGAAAAATTTTAAAAATCCATAAGGAGATGAAGGAATGTAAATAAAGGGAAGTTAATAAAGAAAATCTGGGGAAAGGGAATTGAAGAAACTGAAAATGGTTTCTTTGGATAAGAAAGGATTCAGGAAGTAAAATTATCTTAAATATGTGTTCCAAAATGGAAAACAGGGAAAAATTAAGATAATCACAGAATTAGTAAGTAGCAGATATATAAGTATGTCTTAAACTTTATGATAGAGCTTATTAGTAAAGTTAGTGAAGTTAATATGTAATTAATTTGACTATTATTTAAAAACTGTTCTAAAGATTCTTCCCAAGGTCAAGATTAATACACTGATTTAAAATCAACTTCTCATTCTTTATATACACCCATCCCATCAAAGTAATTGCTTGTGTAATGTTAATATTGTCAATTATTTGATTTAAGCATTTATATCAAAGTTCTTCAAATGATCACATTTAAATAAGTATGTAAAACTAAAATGCTATTTTTTTCCTGTTTGATATTTGTTTACTGAGTACACCAAGCAGTGCTGTGTTTCCAGATTTGTCATTATAATCAACAAGGCTTAGTAGCGTCTATCATGGTTTCAATCTTAATTAATATATTAAAGTGCTAAAATAAAGTGGAGAGTTTAATCAGTCACTGATTTAAAACTTTCATAATGACACTAAGTCTTTTGTTATTTCAGATTTTATCCTCTGCAGCATTTACAGTCAGAAATACAGAGGGATAAATAACCCCTACGAGTATATATTGCTCAAACTTAAGTTTAATTCTCAGTAAGTTCAAGGAAAGCCATGATTAAGAGCTATTTCTATTAATCTCCTTGTTTCTAAAATTGATCTCCTTGTTGGAAATAAGAGGGTTTATTGGCACAGATTCTCACCTGAATTGTTGTTAGTCATCCCCCTCCAAAATGCGATCCAACTGACTGGGACACCCTATCCTAGCAACTAGCAAAAACTCCAGCTGGATGTTTCCAACAAGGAAAAAAGTTCTACCAGACCTACCAAGAGAGAGCTCATCTTTGAGATGAGGGACCATCCTTATGCAATTAGGAAGAACTGCTCAAATAAGAGGGGATGGTGTCAGATTCTGAATGGAGTCACTTGTGCTTGTCCTTTCCAAAGTAATTAAAGGCAGGAAGTCAAAAGAAAATAGTTCATAAGCATGTCTATCTAATGCCCATACCTGTCCACCTTCTAACTGGACAGGAATCTACATTCTTGCCTTTCTAATATTTCTATTTATAGTGAGTATTGGATTTAAGATAGTTTGCTTGGCACCTTCCTGAATGTCCTATCCATACTTGGCATATTAGGTCAGATAATGGATACATAAACCATCCTACAGTTGGTAGGAGATATAATTTATACTGCATCATGGGTATAGTAATATGAATATTATGTATTTTATGTAGAATGAGATGAAAGGAGATGAAACACTATAATAAAGAAATAAAGAAATGTAGAGAATATGGAAATGCTAATTATCTATATATGATTAGTACAAATTATTGTCACAGGGGCAGGGAATGGGGTAAAGTGCTTATTATAATATCCACTCCTTTCCAAGACAAAGATCATTCATGACTGTAATTTACTAATGATAAGAAACTTCTTGAGAAGGGCAAAACATGGTCTATAAAGTCATTTGAGACTCTTTTGGGCATTCTTTGTGTAAAAATCGGTTAATTATTTAGTTGAGATGTTGTAAATAATTGACTTAGGGTCAGGTGTCATAAATACCTAAAATGCTTTTAAGGCATTAAAATGTGGGTTGGTTACATATTGTATTTTTCAGCTATTGTGTTTTTATTTTTAAAATTTCCACTTGGCTCCATTTTACGTATAATATTTGTTTAATATTTGTTTGGTAGACTCATATGACAACAACTTTACAATCTATGCTGATAAATCTAACACATATGTTATTTTCTGTTTGCTATCTATTCATTCTATATTTTCACATAGTTTGACATCTTTCTAGTTGGTGATATATATAATTATAAATAGTAATACACTTTTATAATTTTGTTACTGTAAATGAATCGTACAAGTTGATTTCACTGTGTTACTTGTATATATACACACAATATCACTGATCAAATTCATTCCCTCATCCCCTTTATTCCCCTTATACAGAAAATTTCAGCAGGCTTCATTGTTCTATTTTCATACATGCATATAAAGTATTATGACCATATTTACTCTCCTTCATCCACTCTATTTGCCATTTCCCTCCCACCAGTATTTGCTTATCCTTAATTTTCTTCACTGTATATTAATTGTATGAAGGAGTTTTGCCATGATATTTCACACATATTTTCAATAATATAATTCTCTAAATGCCATTTTAGCTTCCATTTTACTGAATTATTCTTGTTTACTCCTGGAAGGCAAAGGAATGGGACTTATATTGTCACTGCTATACATTTAACCGTCCCACTAGGCCACCACTGACACCTTCTGTATAATAGGTACAATAGTGCCTTTTTACGGCTCTCCACCTAACCTGAAAGGAATACTCTACCTGGCAGGAATGAAGAGATCTTCTCCTTTACTCTCATGATGGTGCAAGTTTAGGTTCATTACTGAGCTTTTGCTGATCTCTTTGTGGGTGAATAGAAGTTCTTTCTTTGAAGTTTAATTGGTATGAAGTAGCTACTGTATGAAATACTTTACATTATTTTTCTTCTCCTTTCCTGGTACTTTAGCTAAAGAGAGAAGACATTTGTAAAGACAACTTGACTGACTGCATGCATTGTTTAATTGTACTTCTGTTATATATGCAAAGCAACAAGGAAAAAGAGGAAACATACCACAATATGGGTGCATAAATTCCCAGTTCCCTAGCTAGTCTATCTTCACTCTTATGGTCTACTTTTGTTTGTTTCATTTTTAAATTCCAGTGAATGGGGAAGATCTCTGAACTTGTATTACTGTTATACCCATTCTTAAATACTACTCTGGAAGGACATGGATATGATCTCTAAGGTATGAACACCAAGAAGTTCTTGAGAAAATAATTTCCTCCATGACTGAAGAGTTCTATGTGGCAAATTTTGAGAGCTTAGCAATGCTTCTGTTTCTGAACATGGCCAATAAGAATATATCATTTTCAGGCCATAGTGGCTCATGTCTATAATCCTAATTACTCAGGAGGCTGAGATCTGACAACTCCAGTGTTAAGCCAGTCCATGCAAGAAAGTCCATGAGACTATTATCTCCAATAAACTACACATAAAAAGCCAGAAATGGTGCTGTGGCTCAAGTGATAAAGGGTTAGCCTTGATCACAAAGAAGCTCCCGGACCAAACCCACACCCTGAGTTCAACCTCCAGGACCAGGAGGAAAAAAGATTATATTGTTTCGCAGACAGTTTTTCACCACTTATGGGACATATTTGACTTTGAATGCCAACATGCCAAGAATAGTAGAGCCTGAGTCCTCAAGAACCTGATAGCTTGAAATAGTACTTGTGACCTTACAACAAACCCAGACTCCAGACTTTTGCATCAGATAGTAAGTGTTCTTAATTTTAAGTCACTTTTAGTTAGCCTGTTACTTATAGTGAAAAACATTTCCTCAAATAGTCCAAAAATAATAGTCATATTTTATGTGTATGTCTGTGTGTGTGTGTGTGTGTGTGTGTGTGTGTGTGTGTGTGTGTGTGTATAAAACTCTGAAAAGCAAAATGTTGTGATCAAAGAATCATAGCATGGTTCCCTGGCAGGGCAAATCAGGTAGATGGAAGTTTCAAGGGTATAGGGAGTGGTCTCAAAAGTAGGCAGATGCATTAATAAATTGAATAATCAACATCTGCTTGCCTAGTATGATGATAACAAAACTAAGAATGTGTGACAGTACTTGAGAATGAACATATCATAAATCAAGCTCCTTTTTATTAGTGGGAAGTAGCATGGGGTCTACTATAAGTAAAGGCTTTCTTAGAGTTTCCAGAAAACACCCAAGAGTAATGAAAGAGTTGCAAGCTTGGTCCTTTGGTGAGTGATGAAATTTAGATGCCAAGCATATTTTACTCCAAATGGAAGAACAGATAAGGAAGAGGACATTAAAGCACATATGCAAAGAATTTAGTAAAACAGTTACTTAATGTATTATAAATTTGATGTTGAATAAGATATCCAGTTTGTGTGTACATGTTCATTCAGACCTCTATGCCCCTGCACAATCACATACTTAGGATAAATCAAGAGAAAATAACTTAGTCAAGCAGCAGTTAGTCATATCTGTAATCGTAGCTTCTCAGGAGGCAGATACCTAGAGGATCAGGGTTTGAAGCCTGTTTGGGAAGGAATGTCAGCAAGGATCCATCTCTAATTAACCAGCATAAAACCAGACTGGGGGTGTGAGTCAAATGACAGAGCACCAGCTGTGAGCAAGGACCAAGCAAAAGGAAAAGCTTTTGAGTTCAAGTCCTTATATGGACAGGAGAGGGCGGGGGGAGGGGGAAAGAGAATTGATGGCATCTTTAGGAGGTTTTCAGCCTATAATTCTGGGTACCTTATCTGTGTAATTAAGTAGTGATTCAACATGTAAGGATGATATTAGGAAGAATGATAATATTAAATGAGGAAAAATGCAGTCATTTTAAAATCATTATCAAACATTTAAATTTCCATTAAGTAAAATAGAACAACGAATCTTTAAAGATTCCTAAATGAGTGGCACCCCACATTGTATATTTCAATACTTATGAATAGCCAATTGTAAGTAATCCAAATTTCAAAAGACCACTGGCCTGGGGAGGTGTATACAAGTGATTAGAATTTCAAAGAGCTGAGAATAAATACCAGCTCTTTGATAGGATAATTTATGCATAAAGTGGCAGGAAGAGGTGTCTGACTTGTTCTTGGAAAGTTCACACATAGCTACATTAGGACTTTTATACAACCTTTGGTAATTTCTCATGTGTAATGAAAATCTAAGCAAGATGATTTTTGGTCATTAAAGTATTATTGAGCAAGGTATGCACAAAAATGATCTGCTTTATTCTTTTTATAAGTAATATATGGTGTTTTAAAACATATAATTGTGATCTGTGTTAGGGTATCATTTAAATTAAACATCTTCAAAAACAGCTCAAATAAAACAGAGATCAATTAACAACTCAAAGGAATACTTGTGCTCAATGTCTTTTTGTGAGTATCAAGAACCCACAGGAAATCCTAAATCCTCGAATGTATAGAGCTATTTAGTAATCCCTAGCCTTCTGGAAAACAAAAGAAAGGCTGAAATACCCATTGTATTTCATAGGCTAGTTGAGAGTTTACACAGGTAATATTAAAGAGGGTATCACAAACACTTCAGTTATTGACAAGTATATTACAGATGCTAAACATTAGAAAATGAGAAAAGAGGGTCTTTAGGAAGAAATCACATTTATTCTGAAAATATATTGTTTACATTTTCAGGTTTCAAAAATCTTCTAGTCCTAAATGTTTACCATTTAATTTACTTGGTATATATTGGAGAGAATTTAAATTTCCAAGATGCATTTTGTTCTGGGAAACAAAGCTCTCTGATTTCTACAGTGCCTATTGCTGAGTCAATGAAATATTCACAAACTTAAAAGCCTCGTGGCTGATATGTAACAGTTAAGGAGATTCATGACATGGATGTGAGAATTTCTCAGGCTCTCAGCTGATCCAGTTTTTAGAGCACAGTGACTGCCTCTCTGTTCAGACTCCCCACCTGGGTCCTAACTTCCCTACACATGAGGTACAGTATGGAATTTCTTTCTCTGAGAGCTCAGTTCCGCAATACTGCCTACATTTCACAGCAAGTGAAGTGCCTGGGAGCATGCAATTGCTGGCACTTTGGATTTTGGAGCTAAGCCAGAAAAGCCCTTATTAAAAATCCTTGTGAGGAACCGTCTTCAGATTGTATGGTGTGCAATGCAAACTAATCATGCTCTCTTTACTCAGGCCAATAATCTGAGAACGGGGCATTCTCTTAAAGCAAATTAAAGCGACTTGCTTCTCACAGTAAGTGGAAAGAAGATTGTTTTATTCATCCAAGTAATAATTTATGGGGCCTGAAACTTGAATGATGAAAAGAAATCAGACATAGATCACTGGTGTGCCAGCTGGGAGAACGAAGAAACTCAGAGGAAGGACAGGATATTATTTAAAAGAAGGTACTAAGGCTAAATATTTTTCTTGTGTTTTCCATCTTCTAATTTAAAAAGTCGGCAAATAGAACAGGGCTATTGTTGAGTAGACTTTTGATCCTAATTATGGAAAGATAAAGGACTATATCTAGCTTGCTGGCTTCAATGCTACCTGATCATAACACCTATCAGCAAAGAGCACAGGAAACTAAAAAGAAAAATGGGATTAACTGCATTTTAAAGTGTGAATGAATATGATCTCTTCCATGAAACATGTTAAAAAAGCCACCTTCTTGCAATTGTCTTGAATATTGTGTGTAAGGCTGTAAGAAAATGAAGAGCTGAGATAGTTGTATGTGATAATAATCTCACTTCTCTGAGGTAGATGCCAAGAACTTAGAGGATCATACCAGTGTTCTATTTTTTCCATAAGATCTTTGCCAACTTACATTCACACAAACAATGGAAAAGAGATAGAAAAGGATGTTTTACCCACTTCTGAGCCAGCACTTTATCTTTTATTTATTGACATTGTTTGGACTGGGACCTAAATTTCTTTAGGGTTACAAAAAAGCAATTTTTAAAAAACATATTAATGGGAAGGTAGCAACAAATGCCTAAATAGTTTCTGGAAGATGAGTACTTTCTGGTACCACTTCAGAACTGGCTATGGCGCACGCCAAATTCAAGTCTGTCTCACCAGCATAAATGTCCATGTTTTTAGCTAATGTCACAGACAATCTAGTCTCTCCATCTGTGATCTCTACTTTCTGTATGAAGGCCTTCAGTTTCTACAAGATGCTGTATCTCACTATGGCAGGCCTGGCATTAGGCTCCAAGACAAAATCCTTTTATGCCATGCTCCTCCTTATTAGAAGCAGGATGACAGAAGCTGTCAGCTCCCTTAACAATAGCAGTTAAAGTTGTTCATGGTATTGAGCTGAAAGTAAGAGAAGTATCTGTCTAGTGCTTTCCTTGTAGCCATTCTGGTTCTATTTTGTTTATTTTTAATATTTTTATTATCATCGTATTATCATTATTATATGATTGTTAGGATCCATCACAACCATCCCAGGGAACTGCAGAGGCAGGCAGGCACAGGAGAAAGATTATTTTAAGGTTCATTAAAGGGGGGCCATATCTCCCCCTGGAGAAGGAGCAATATAGCATCTGCTCCCATTCAGGTGGGTAGCTCTGGGGTAGTGGGAGTGGCCAGCTATATGGCAGGAACTCTATGGCAGGGAGCAGCTCAGGTCTGGATGGAGGTGAGGACCAGAGGTGAGGATAATGCTAACAATTATGATATTTAATTATTATTACTTGTTCAGAGGAGTTGCCGTTCAACAAAGCAGTTTGTGAACACAATGCCTCTTGCAATGTCACACCTTTCAACATTCTAACCTACTTCTCCTACCTCATCTTGTACCTCATTTTTCTTAATTTTTAGTTTATGCATTGAATTTTTCCCAGTTAACAAAGCAGTTTATGGATACAATGAATCTTGACCTGTGTAATTACTCCAATCTCTTCACCCTATTCAACACACCCCTTTCATTATGTTTCTCAATTCTTTGGTATATAAAATGAATTCTTTCCAGCTTTCTCCCAATTCTCCTTTCATTATTCTACCCCCATCCATTTGTCCAAACCCTACCCACTTTCAAGTATTCATTTCCTGGTACTTATTTTCTTGGGCTTTGAAGTAGTCTTTTAAAAGAATTACACTATATGCGTTGTCCATAAGTCTATTAATTCATTTACAAATGCTCTCATATCACACAGTGTGATTACTTATGGATTTATAGGCACATTCTACATACAACAAATGAGAGGAAACCTGTGTTTGTCTGGGTTTGGCATACTGCACTTAATATACAATTCTTCCAAGTCTTTTCATATGCTTATGAATGGTAGGTACAATATCATCCTTTCTGAAGAATGCATAAAATTATATTATGTATATATACCACATTTTCTTGATCCATTCATCCACTGAGGAGCATCTAGGATGATTCTATATGTTGAGTATCATAAGCAATGTTGCACTAAACATGTCTGTGGTTGTGGCTTTAGTGTATCCTTCTTTGTGCTCAATTGTCAGAAGTGCAATTATTGGGTCACAGTGTAGCTAAACTGTGAAATAGGAAATGGGTACTTGCAGGGGCTTGGGCTTAAGAGGAGAGCAGTAGAAGAATGAATGCGGGAAATGAGTACAATGCAGATAAAATGTATTGCATATGACAAATAATTGAGAAAAATAAGAATATGGGAAGCAGTAGGTAGAAGGAGGAATAGGATGTGTAAAGAGAAATAACAGATCAAAGTGCACTGTATACATAAATTGCTGTGTTAAATGACAAAAATGTTCAAAAATTAATGAGTGAGAGAAGGGGTTGGATGGGAATGGAGGTTGAAAATGTTGAAAGGGGTGACTTTTATCAAGAGGCACTGTATTCATAAACTGCTCTGTTCAATGGCAACTCCTTTGGACAACTACATAAAGAAAATAAAAATATATTTAAAAAAACCTAAGTATAATACTGTTTAAATACATTTCTAAAGGTAAATATATTAAAACAGGAATGTAAAGGAGATAGACATTTGTGATTTATACCTGTAACTCTGCCTATTCAGGAAGTTTGAAGACAGTGCAGGCAGAAAAGTCTATGAGATTCTGTCTCCAAAATTGAAGAGCAAAATCAGAACTGGAGGCTTTGAAGGAGAGAGCACCAGCCTAGCGAGCATGAGGCCCTGAGTACAAACCCTAACACCAGCAAACAAATAAATAGTAAAATGCAAAAGAAGAAGAAAAGCAAAGGAAACATACAATTAAAGTTGGGGAAAATTCACCACTCTGGAGAAGACTGGAGAACTGAAAAAGATACATCAATTATTTCACTGGTACTAGAAATTCCTATTTTTGGCAATAAAATTTCCTAAGTATTCATTTTATTATTATCATTCTTAGCATATATAATAACTACTTGCAGTCTTTATTATGTGCCAACAATCTTCTGCATGAAAGAGGAATAATTTGTAAAGACAATGAGGAATTTTGGAAAACATTTTAACTCAGATTCCTCACATTATGCTTATCATTCACATGGCAATATTGTGGGTAAGACAACACAAGTAGGTTGTTAGTAGTTTAAATATATTTGAATACATAATCTTGTTCTGCAATATATGAATAAATGATAGTTTCAATAACACCATTTTGCAACAAATCCTAAACTTTATGCAAATTTCTAATAATTGAACTGTAACCCCTCTGTACATCACCTTGACAGAAAAATTAAAATAAAAACTACAAAAAAGAAAGTGGAAGCTGAAAAAAGTATTAAATTAAACTGTATGATTTCATGAAATTAGTGACTCTCAAGTGAATGATAAATATTAGATGAAACAAAGGAATTTGAGTATTTTTTACAGAATATGAGAACAAATAGTGATACTTGCCATTGTTTCAGTCTGTTTTTGTTCCATGCTTTCTTTTTAGAAAATGATGGGTCAAAGATAAGTTGTATGTCTTGTTTTATTATTTTCCTACTTTTAATAAATAGAATGTCAAAAAAGAACTACTTTGCCTTAAGAATATTTAAGAGTAGGGGCTGGGAAGGTGGCTCAGTGGTGGAGCACTTGCCTTGCATGCCTGAGGCCCTGGGTTCGATTCCTCAGCATCACATAAGCAAAAAGAAAAAAGCCGGGAGTGGTGCTGTGGCCCAAGTGCTAGAGCGCTAGCCTTAAGCTGAAGAGCTGAGGACAGCGCCCAGGCCCAGAGTTCAGGCCCCATGACAGGACATCTCCCCCCAAAAAAGAATATTCAAGAGTATTTATCCAAAATAAAGTCATTGTAGTCATTTAAAATTACTTTTTAGCCAGATGCCAGTGGCTCATTTATCGAACCAAGTTACTCAGGAGGCTGAGATCTGAGGATTACATTCAAGTCCAAGCACTGGCAGAAAATTCTTCTAGACTTGTATCTCCAATAAATGACTCAGAAAATGGTAGGACTCTAGTTCAACTTGTAGAGCACTAATCTTGAGCACAAAGAGGCTGAAGGACAGCACTCAGGCCCTGAGTTCAAGTCCCAGGATCACCAAAAAAATACAGTGTTTATAATCCTTTCATAGACACCTTATCCTCAATATTTTTAAAAATGGGATGTAAATTAAAATATTGGAGTTAAGAAGACACCAAGTAAAACAGTTTCTAAACCAGAGAAAACCACGTTCAACAGAACAAAAATTAAGCAATGATAAAATAATAAAGATAAGCATTACGGCTAAACAATTAAAATAAGCAACAAAAGGGAAAGTGAAATTAAAGTAAAATAATACTGTAAGTTTTGACAGACTCACAGAATACAAAGCTTTAGATTTTAGAGCAGTTTATTTGGAATTTTAATAAATGAACTATGACTACTTATTTGTAGTGAAATAAGTAACAAGAGCCTACATATAGATGGAAACTTCTATTTTTTACCTCACACAGGTGGGATTACTAGTTTAATCCTCTGATATTATAAAGACTTTTTTGTTTATGCTTTTTTCATTTGACTGAAAAGATAATCAATATTTGCATAAAAGCCCTTATAGCACTGTACTGTACATAGTTGGCCATAAGGTTTTTGGAGATAATAACTTTTTTTGCTGGCCTTAGGCTTTTATTTCTTCTTTTAGAAAATATATTTGGCTTCTCCATCGTGACAATTTTTCATATGGATTAATGGGCTTTATATTCTATGGCTTATATTTGAGTGTTTCAACCTACGTTAAAAGATTGCTCCTTGAATGACTTGATACACAGGTTGACTTTCCTTCTCAGTGTCACTACTATCAGTGTTTTCCCTTACAGAAGAGAGCTCTTTAGTGTCATTTCTTTTTGGCGATTTGAAGAAGACTCAATGGAATTCTCAGTCAGATTATTATTTGCAATAAAGTGGTGAGGTGTCACCATGGATAGAGGAATATAGCCAGAATGCTCTGAAGAGTGTGGTAGAAAAATTACAGATCTTTCCATTTCAGTCAAAGGGTCATCTGTATCTGAAAGAATCATCAGTGATGGTGGAAGTGGCAGTGGCCCATAAGGTGGCAGAAAATAATCAGAATTGCATCCAACAAAAGAATCTATCTGGTCAGTTGTTTCGATATCTTTGAGCCCTAGTCCTGGTTTCTGGAAAGCACCAAGTCCAACAACTGCCTGTCATTGTCACTAGAGCCAGAGCAGTACCTTTTGATCTCTTTGAAAATACAGTCCTTTAAATTATAAGAATGGTTTCTGGTATTCAAAGTGGCTACTTGTTCAACTTTACCCAGAGAAAATCTATTACATTTCTTCCAGCCATTTTTCTGTAATCATGTGAGCAGCTCGATTTTTCTTATATAATCTTTCAATGCTAATAAGTATATCACCCTTTCCCTATATTGCTTCATCTGTAAATTGCTAGAGATTCTTGCCTTGAAAACAGTGTAGGCCAGATTAATGGGATTTGTTCTCCTAGCAGTCAGTGGATCTGGAAATGCTTGTGGACCTTTCCAAGTTGGAATCTTACTCTGTATCCATGATGTTTCAACGTTTTCCCATGTGCTCTTAGAATTATTTTCTGAGTACATTTCTAATGGAATTATCTGATGAGAGGTATGTCCATCTTTCACTGCATTTTTCAGTTGCATTCTTTTTATGACTTCAGAGGGAGTAAAATTTGATGTAGCTTGAGTGGGATCACTAATTCCATATTGTTTATCATCAGAAGTTGTATCTGATAACTGAAATGTGGAGTAAACCCATTCCTTCATGAATTTTCTGGTGATCTTTGCAATTGAAATTCAACATTTGAAGTCTTATAGCTCTGGCAAGCAAGACTTGCCCTGAACAATGATCAGTTAGACTTTAAGTGTTTACTCTGTGGGCTTCTGAGTAATCTGTAAAGATCCAAATATTTAATTAGTAATTTTTAAAAGAAAATCGTTCCTGTTTGTGAGAGTTACCATTTTTGCTACTATTTATAAATCTGTAATCATAAAACATTTGATCCCTGTGATACAAAAGAAGACCTGATTGAGGTAGATTTTGGGGAGATAAGATGACTATAACAATCTAATTATTTCCTTTTACATTTCCAAACATTCATTTCAGGAGTAACCCTTAATCTAAACTAAAAAGTGCTAAATTATTCTTTAAGCTTCTTACATAAATGTGATTTCCTCACAACAAATCAAACATGAAGTAAAAGTACTTGGTAATGGGAACAGTAACCACAAGCTTTTAGAGGCTGATAAGGTTTCCCTATGTTGTGAGTCATGAGTATATTAGGTCTCTGTTACATTGAGTCTGATCCATGTTGAGAAAAGGAAATATAGGGCTTGTCATTTGGTAGGTAAAAACAGTAAGTGAATGATAAGTTCTGAGCAGTTCTCTGTGAGCACACAGAGTTCATTTATGCTTGGATGCTTTTTTATCTTGATACCAGGTCTTGAACTCAGAACCTCATACTCTCATTTAGCTTACTAGTTCATCTCTGGGATTGTCTTGTACCAAAACTTTACTACACTAGGTAGCTTGATACCTAAAATTCTACACCTATTTTTCTATACCTATTTTCAGGTTTTGTAATGAAATAAAGAAAAATTGGGTGGGTGCCAGTAGCCTAATCCTAGCTACTCAAGAGGCTGAGATCTGAGGATTGCAGTTCAAAGCCATCCTGGGCAGGAAAGGACTTGAGACTCTTATCTCCAATAAACCACTCAGAAAACTGGAAGAGGCGCTGTGGCTCCAGGGGTAGAATGCTAGCCTTGATCTGAAGAGCTGAGGGACAGCACCCAGACCTGGAGTTCAAGCCCCATAATTGGCATAAAAAGAAAAAGAAGTAAAGAAAAATCAAAACCAATTATTTTGGGTAAATATTTAAGTTCTTAGAGTATAGTCATGATTTAGGATTTAGGACTATGCTGTTCATGTTTTCTCATTACTCATTGCAATGTCTCTGGAACTGTACTGTCTTCAGTATGTCTCCACATTGCTGTGAATTGTTTGTGCTATATATTTATCTACATGTGTATGCTTCTAGAATTCTGACATCATAATAAGCTAAATCTGACATTCACCACCTCCTGTCTTAAAGTGAAACACCACCTGCAAGCCTACTAATTTTTATTGGCTTATATCATTTATATAGTGAGGGATTCCATTTGTATTTACATACATATTTATGTTTCCAGAAATCTCTTTCTATCACTTTACCTTGTTACCTTGCTCTTTTTCACTTTTCCTGAAACTACCTGGTCCTTTAGGTATTAGATCATGTCATCTGCAAATGGGGTTAGTTTGATTTATTCTTTCCCTATATGTGCTTTTCTTGCCTTATTGCTCTGGGTAGGAATTCCAGAAGTATATTGAAGAAGAGAGGAGAAGGTGCACATCCTCATCCTGTTCTTGATTTTAGAGGAAATGGCTTTACTTTTTTCCCTATTCAGTATGATGTTGGCTGTTGGTCTGAAGTATAGAGCCTTTACTATTTTAAGTAATGTTCCTTCTATTCCTAGTTCTCCACAACTTTGATCAAGAATGGTTGTTGTGGGGCTGGGAAGATAGCTGAGTGGTAGAGCGCTTGCCTTGCAAGAATGAAGCCCTGGGTTCGATTCCTCAGCACCACATAAGCAAAAAGAAAAAAGCCGGAAGTGGCACTGAGGCTCAAGTGGTAGAGTGCTATCCTTGAGCTGAAGAGCTGAGAGACAGTGCCCAGGCCCAGAGTTCAGGCCCCATCCCCCCCCCAAAAAAAAAGAAGAATGGTTGTTGTACTTTGTTGAAGACATTTCTTGTATCTGTTGATTTGATCGTGTGGTTCTTGTCTTTGGTTTTCTTGATATGGTGAGTTATATGTATTGATTTCTATATGTTGAACAAGTCTTGCATTTGTGGGCTGAAGCCTACTTAGTCATAGTGTATGGTTTTCTAGATTCTGTTGGCTAGTTTTCCACTGAAGAGCATTATATCTGTGTTCATCAGAGAAATCGTTCTATAGCTCTCTTTATTCGTTGGATCCTTACCTGGTCTGGGGATGAGGGTGATAATTGCTTCATAGAATGAGTTTGGAATTCCTCCTGTTTCTATTTCATGGAAAGTTTGTGGAGTATTGGTGTTAGTTCATCATTATATGTCCTGTAGAATTTAGCAGTGTATCCATCCTAGTCTGGGCTTTTACTTGTTGGAACACTGCTGATTAAATCCTCAATCTCATTGTATGATCATCATGGCTTCTTTAACTACTTTATATCTTCTTCCTTCAGCTTAGCCAGTTTGTATGTCTCTAGAAAGTTTTCCAGTTCTGCTAGGTTTTCCTTTTTTGCATATAGATTTTCAAAGTAGTTATTTATAATCATTTGGATATGTTGGATGTTTGTTGTAATGTTTCCTGTGACATCTCTCATCTTATTCATTTAAATCTCATCTCATCTCAGTCTCTCTAGTGTTCTGTCAATTTAATTAATTTTTTTAAAGAACCAATTTTTTGGTTCATTGACTTTATGTATAGTTTTTAAGCCTCTTTTTCATTAAACTCTACCCTAACTTTGTTATCTCTCTCCATCTAGTAGTTTAGTGTTTTAGTTGGTCTTATTTTCTGTCAGCTTTAGTTGGATCATGAGGTTATTTACTTGAGATTTTTCGGTTTCTTTTATGTGTATTCTTAGAGCTATAAATTTTTCTCCCAGCATTGCTTTTGCTATATCCCAGAGGTTCTCTTCTGATGAAATTTCATTTTCATTGCATTGCAAGAACTTTCTAATTTCTTCCTTAATTTCTTCTGTGACCTATGTGTTTTTCAATAGTGCATTATTCAGGCTCCCTAGGTTTGAGTGTTTCTGCATTATATTTTATTGTTAAGACCTAGTTTGATTCCACTATAATCAGATAGGTTGCAAGGAGTTATCTCTTGTATTTGCTTAGATTCTCTTTGTGTCCTGTGATATGATCAGTTTTGTAGAATGTTCCATGGGTTGCTAAGAATAATATGAATTGGGTGGTTCTTGTTCTTGTTTGGGATACCCTGTAAGAAATCTGTTAAATCCATTTGGTTTATAGTGTCATTTAATCCAGAGGTTTCTTTGTTTATCTTTTGTATGGTTGACCTGTCCTTTGGTGAAAATGGAATATTAATATCTCCCACAATTTATGTGTTGGGGTCTGTCATGTTCCATAAGTAGAAAAGTATATGTTTAATATTTTTAGGTGCTCCATTGTTGGGTGCATAGATATTGACCACTATGATTCCTCTTCATGGCTCATTCCCTTATTAATATTTAATGACTGTCCTTACCTCTTATACTGCTTTTAATGAAAAATTTAATCTTATTAGATACCAATATGGCTACTGATTCCTTCTTGAAGGATGCATTTGAATGACATATCTTTTTCTATCTCTTCATTTGGAATTTGTTTTTACCTTTGACTATGGAATTCATTGCTTGTAGACAACATATGGAGAAGTCTTTGTTGTTTCTTTCTTTTTTTATTTATTTTTTGTGAACACACTGTACAGAGGGGTTACAATTAAATGGGCAGGATAATGAGTACATTGCTTTTTTTTAATTGTGAAAATACTGTACAGAGGGGTTACAATTACATGGGCAGGTTAATGCGTACATTTCTTATCAAGCATTGCTTTTGCTCTACTTGTTTAGTATGGGGAATCGAGTCTGTTAATATTTAGGTTTATTGTGGATAAATGTGTCATGTTTCCTACCATTTTCTTGTTTTCTTGTTCTCCTGTATTTTGCTTTATTTTCTTCCTTTGCTAACGAATCTAGTCCTCTTGTGATTTTTCTCTAAATTGTTTCATTGATTTGATTGTTTTCTTCCAATTGTTTTATTCCCTTCAGGATTCTTTGTAATGTCAGCTTAGTGTTCATGAATTACTTTTTTTGTTTTGGCAGTTGTTTATCTTCTGTGCTTGAATTATACCATCCCAGGCTCTTCTTGCATTGAGAGGTTTTGTGGAGAGATCTGTGGATTCTGATCTGTTTTCCATTTTAATATTGCTCCTTCTTTGCTATTACTTCATTTAAAATTCTTTTTTTAAGTCCAGATTTTTTTACTTCATTGTGTCTAGAAGTATTTCTTCTGATATCCTATCTAGTAGGAGTTCTGTATGCTTGTGTCAGGTAGATGAGATTTTTCTCTCTTGAGATTGTGCATGTTTTCTTTTATTTTATTGAATAAGTTTTCACTCCCTTTAGTTTTGAGTTCTCCCTGCTCATCTATCCCAACTATGCACAAATTTGATCTTTTGGCTGCATCTGCCAGTTCTTTGATTTTCCTTTGCTATGTTTTGTTCATTTCTTCTGTGACTTTGATAGCTTGTTCTAATTCCTCTACTTTGTACTCAACTCCAGATACACTATTTTCCATTTCACTTATTCTCTTGTTTAAGTTTTAAACTGTTGCTTGCAATAAAGAAAGTGAACTTTTATGCTTCCAAGTTCTTTGTTGAGGTCATTTTTCATGGTTTTAATTTCATCATTGAATGTGGTGTGTAGCATTTTTTCCATATCTTTTTACTGACCTGTATATTCTTTATCATTTCTTCCTCATATTTTTCTATTTGTTTCTGGATATCTTTTTTTATTTAATTGGCCAATCGTCTCATCATTGTTTAATGATTCTTTTCTCCTCCATCTCCTCTACTTCATACTCATATGGTCCTTCCCTGGATTGTTGTCAACTTTTTGATTTGATTTGTTGCTTAGATTGTTCATGAATTTTGCAATCTTTCATCGTGATGTACACGTTTGGTTTCAAGGATCATCGGATCATTCAGGTTGTGGTGGGATGTGGTGTTGGGGTGTGGTTCGCTGGATGGATCTCTGTCAGACTTAGCATTTAACAACATTCAGGTCTGGGCAGTTCAAATAGTTTAATGTATCCTAGTCATTTGTTAGGGCTCTTTGGTGTGCTGGGTAGCCTGGTTTGGGATTAAGTTTTCACACAGTGGCAGGTTGTCATTATGTGACATAGAGCAGTCTAGTATCTTGGCCTGGTTCCATGTTTGAGGTAGCATACTCCAGCTAATCATAGTGGAGTGGTCCTTATGGCCCATGTCTTTAGCTGGCATCTATTTCCAACAGGGCTAGGACCAGGTTTGAGCTCGTCGGGGCAAG
Source organism: Dipodomys ordii (assembly GCF_000151885.1). NCBI lineage: Eukaryota > Metazoa > Chordata > Mammalia > Rodentia > Heteromyidae > Dipodomys > Dipodomys ordii. Next base: position 4,400,199 of record NW_012267305.1, read on the forward strand.
AGCACCTTCCCATCATGCTGCCAAGGGAGAATGTTTCTGCCTCAGTCCTGAAATGGAACAGGCATGGACCTCAAAGGTGGTGGTCTCCCACAGGTTGGTGTGGAAGATTGTCCACATTTGAATCTTAGACTGGAGACCTTTCGAGTCCCTGACTGGCATCTAATTTCCAAGGAGTGAATTGCTGCATGCAGGTCTAGGTGACTGCTGAGATTGTTTTTTTGGTGGAAAGGTAGGTTCCTGCAGGATGTCCCCACCCAAGTTTTGAGAGGGCGGTATGGGGAGATTGTCTCCACTTCAATCCCAAGGGCTATCTTCATCTCAAGGCCTAGACTGATGTCTAATTCCTATGGGGTGGAGGAGCTGAGTTCAAGCCTCCAGGGTAGATGTGAGCTTCAGAGTATTCAGGTTTCCACAGGGCACTGGGTGGTGTGGGTAGATTGTCCCCACTGTCCTTTCTGTGGAGTCAGGACTGCAGGAGAAGCAGGTAACTAGCGCCCACTCAACATTGGTATTGTGGAAAGATCATATGGCAAGGCTATGGCCTTTTTGTGAAGGTGTCTGGGCCAAGAGCTATGCATCACCATCAGTGCTGGTATCCTATATGAGGGGTCTCGGGCAGGGAACTCACAGTTCTTGGCATTGGTTTTGAAAATTTTCTGCATCTGGATGTAGTGATTTCATGTTGCTGATATGTGTTGCTGTCTCTGCCAGTTGGGGTCCTGGCACAGCCATGGAGCTGCTCTAACAGCTTAGCTGCACTGCAGGCATGTGGTGGGGTTGTGGGGGAAGGCAGGTTAAAGTTTTTCTTTCTTGTGTGTGTTAAGTATAAGTTTTTCATTCGTGTGTTTGTCTCTCTGTATTTTCCTTGATGTCGATTTCTTGGGATGAAGTGCATTTTAGGACACTAAATCTCTCTTGGGTCAGATTCAGCAAGGGTGATTCCCTATTACTGCACCCTCATCTTTTCCTCCTGCCTCACTTGGTTTTTTTTAAAACCTTCCTGGCACTCTATTTGCACTAAACCCCTAATACACACACTTTGTTGGATAGATAATATTTTATAACCTATTTCCTATTTTTGTAGTGAAAGAAAGAAGAGTAAATCAAAACCAATTTTATTGTGTAAAATGTTTCAGGTTTCTTGAGTGTAGACAAACTTAGGAGCATGTTTACTACCTCATACCTGTAGCTCAATATTGTGCAAAATGTTATGTTTCTAGATCTCTACTATCTTCACTGTGTGACTTCAAACTGCTATGGAATTCCTGTGCTATATAACCTTATCTATAGACCTATGATTCTGTTTCTGATATTTATTCTTTTTTTGGGGGGGGGTCCAGTTGTGGGGCCTGAACTCTGGGCCTGGGCGCTGTCCCTCAGCTCTTCAGCTCAAGGCTAGCGCTCTACCCCTTGAGCCACAGCGCCACTTCCGGCTTTTTCCCTTTTTGCTTATGTGGTGCTGAGGAATCGAACCCAGGGCTTCATGCATGCAAGGCAAGCGCTCTACCACTGAGCCACCTTCCCAGCCCCTGTTTCTGATATTTATCATCTCATGTCTTACTATAAAGCACCACCTTTCAAAATATACTAACTTTTTAGCTTATATTAATTATAAATAGAGGATTTCAATGCTCTTTTTTCTATATAACATTATGTTCTAATCAATCTCATTCCCTATATTGCTCTCATTTTATCCATTTATATATTGGCTCATATAATACAGGGAAAAACTTCAATTGTCTTTTATTTGGACAAATGTGCTACTCTATGTTCTAGGATTTGATGTATTTTACATAAAGTGCAAGATGTATTTTCAGCTTTTATTTTGCTGAACTTCTTTGCTCTTTTGTATCATAAAACTTTATTTTTCTTGGTTAATAATTCTACTACTGTGTTCCAGATTCACAATTTTGGTATATAGTTTATCAACAATTAAAGACTTCATTAATAAAATTTTATATGTATTCCTCAAAGCACCACAGATATTAATAGAATGGTGTAAAATTTTTAAAACTTAACTATTTTTGAAATGTAACTTATTAATATACTAAATAAAACCACAAAATTTACCTACTTAATATGTAACAATAACTATTTAGAAGGAACTGATATTGATAATTTTGTATATATTTTTATATATTTTCTGTAATTTTTGTACTTAATCTAATGAATCATTTATCATACTACCTATTTTAATTAAACTATCCAATAGTTTTATCTGTAGATCAAGAAAATATAGTGGATAAAAAATTAAGAATTTGGGCTGGGAAAGTGGCTCAGTGGTAGAGTGCTTGCCTTGCATGCACAAGGCCCTGAGTTCGATTCCTTAGCACCACATAAGTAGAAAAATCTGGAAGTGGCACTGTGGCTGATGTGGTAGAGCCCTAGCCTTGAGATAAAAAGTTCAGGGACAGTGTCCAGGCCCAGAGTTCAGGCCCCAAGACCAACAGAAAAAAAAAAAGATAAGAATTTAGCCAGATGCTCGTGGCTCATGCCTATAATACTAGATTCTCAAGAGGTGAGATCTCAGGATCATGATTAGAAGCCAGCCCAGGCAGTAAAGTCCCCATGAGACCCTTCTTATCTCCAATCAACCATTCAAAAACTGGAAGTGGAGCTGTGTCTTAAAATGGTAGAGCACTACCTATGAGCAAAAAAGAGCTCAGGGACAGCACCCAGGCCCTCAGTTCAAGCCCCATGACTTATAAGAAAAGAAATTAACAATTACTTTTCTTGATTTCTATGAATATTGACTTCAAGTTATTTTAACCATTTTGTATAGCCAAAAATAAATACTTGCATATATGCCAGTATACATATGCACTGAAATATCATTGGAAACATTTACATATTTAGTAACATGTATCACTTCTCATGTTAAAAATAATCATTCCAAATGTGTGGCACTCAGTATAAATTTTATTTAAACTGTGTGTATTTTTATAAAATTAAACTCTTAAAAATACCTATTACCATCAATATCGGTTCCATGCAATCTGTTCATACAATTTTTAAGTTTATGTAATTTGTGGAAACAATATCTTTTATTTTGACTCATGAAACTGATGCGTGAACTATAGCAAATTCCAATTATAAGGAATTGAACAAACTAAAATATTGTACTAGTATTATTTTAGGGGATAATCTAATTTTATGAGAACTCTGAATCATGTTAAATATCTTATTTTCTCTTGAAAATAAATGCTTTTCTTATTCTCTTGTAGCTAGAATAACACAAGCTATTATGCAAATATAATTAGAAGTCCATATAGAAAATACAAAATAATCTGTCTTATCTCTATTTTTTACCTGGCAGACAATTTTGATTATTGAGCCCAGATATCTCCAATGTTCATGCAAACAAGTCACATGTTTTTTTGATCTTGTAATCTTTAGAAGTTTATAAGAGAGGAAAAAGAGTAGTGGAAATAAGAGATTCCGTACTTTAAGGAGTAATTTTTCTCTGTTCAATGAGAGGAAAGAAAATTTAGAAGTACAAAAACAGGTTTGACATATGTTCACAAAAAAGAGTGATATGCAGCTGGGTTTGACACAATTTTGCCCCTTGACAATTTTATCAAGTCACACAGTCTAAAAGGGCAGGGCATGCAAGGTAGTCTTTCAGGAGAATTTCTTTGCCTTTCTTTGTAATATAGTTCTCAAATCAACAATCTTTTTTATGTCAAAATCTCCCTAAATTAACTACTGCTATTCCTAGTTGACTCTGTTGGATTTGTTCCAATTAGAAAACTAAGCATGCACTTTAGACTTAGAAAAAGAAAGCATAAAGGAAGTAGCTGTTCAACTAGAGAAAGGCATAGTCAAAGCAAGATAAAGAATATCCCATGAAAATGAAACAATTTTTAAGTGTGATGTTTATATAATTTGAAGAAACCAAAGGTTAATCCAAGTTGGCCAAAATGGATTAAAACCAGTCATGTGGTAAAATACAGCTTCTTCTTTCTGTATAGATGAAATTAAATAGCAATTCTCTGGAGCAGAAAACATAAAAGAAAATACTTTAAAGGTTTTCTACTTATCAAAAATAGCAGCATTTGTCCAAAGGCCCTTATCAGAGTAGACATCCTCAGTTATCCAACATGTAGAACCAAGTAAAGGATGACTTATTGAAAGTAAGGTGTTACTTTTCCTATGAGTTTTAATTCTAAAAAATAGACAATATTCAAGATAATCGAACAGCCCAGTGGAAACTAGTATTATAAAGTTTCTAAAACAATTTATCAAAGAATAATAAAAGCCTGATCAAGTAACAGAAACACCTGAAAGAACCTTATTCCTAGGAAGAAAGCCCCTGAAGGGCTTCAGTGAAATATTGTAGCTCAATTCAGAATGAATTTGTCTTTCAGTATAGTGGCATATCAGAGAGGAACAAGAGTCTCATGATACAGATTGTGACTAAATGTTGAACCAACATGTGACATACCTCAGATGAATTTCAGTGAACTTCTACCCCTGTCAATGACCTCTAAACAAATATGATAAGATATGCCACTTGCTCAATAAAGTGGTTTGCTACTCACTTCAGGAAAGAAAATTACACACCATTGAGGGGAGCTATTATAAAAATAACTTACTTAGAAAGGATTTAGGCAGTTCATGGTTTCTAAGGAAGCAAAACTTTGCATTTGATTGGATACCATTAAGAAGAGGAACAATTCTATGCCTAAGTATTTTAATAAATCATATCTGTAGTGAAAGAAGCAAGGTGAGATTAAAGCTATAATTGGTAAAAACAGCATCAGGCATTCATTAGGTGATATTGTATTAACATACAGGAAATTGTGGCATTTTGTGGCTTGGACAATGTTTCTTTTTCAACTGTGTTCAGATATATTTAGAGAAATCTTTCTGTCTTGATCCAGAGTGGTCTTTTGTGGTCTTAATGTTCTTTAAGAGAACATCAAGGTTAGTAGTAAATATAAAACTATGTAGTAGCAACACTACATGCAATGATCATATCACATCAGATACTGTGGCCTGCTTTCTCTTTTTATCCTAATCTAGATCACTTTTCCAAGGATAAGAAGACTTTCATTTGAAGCTAAATCAAACTTAGGTTGAACAATGGTGAATCTTACTTTCATGAAAAAGTAACTTGTTATAAACAAAAGACCATGTCACAGTTATGATGTGATTAAATTATCCGGACATTTCTCAAATCTTCTATATACAGGAATGATAGTAGAGAAAGATGTTCCTAAGTCTGTATTTTTCATAGTTCTAACAGGCCTTGTTAAAAGCCCATTGTGAGCTTGATTTATAGTTAAAAGCATCTAAATGGGAACAGTACCCCAATTTTACTTAGCACAGAAAAGTTCTATAATTTGCTGAAGAGATAATAGAACTGTTGTACAGATAAACCTAAAGCTTATTAAAAAAAAGTCTGTTTACCATTGGCCTAATAATAAGTCAGCTCCTTTTAGTCTTTTTATATTCAGTTAATGTCTGGAGCTGGAAAGCAAGTTTATGAGTCAGGAGTTTGAAGCTAGTTGAATAAATTTACTCAGTGATTCATCAACAAGTGAAAACAACTCAATCCTCTTTTTTGTTTATTTTGCAATACTGAGGTTTGATCTCGATGTCTCATTCTTCTTCAGCTTTCTTTCGCATTTTTTCACTCTACCACTTGAGACATGCCTGAACCCCTACTTTGTGCTGGTTATTCTGAAGTCAGACTGTGAGATTTTTTTTCAGTCCTGGCTGTCCTTGAATGTTGATCCATCAGACCTCAGCTTCATGAATAGCTAGCATTTATATATGAGCCACTGGTGGCTGGCTTTGATGTTGTGGATTTTTTCTTGTTCTTATATTAAACCATCCAGAATTCTCAAAGCACCTCTGTTGGTGCTTGGTCTTAGCAGTTGCAGTGCATTTAATCCTGATTACTGAAATATAACCTTTTCTCACCAGGTTATTCAAAACATAGGCCATTATGACTCATGTTGGTTGTTTCTTTAGATTAGTTTTTCACTAGGAATATTCACAAGCTTTGAAGAGGGACAAAGGTCATAGCAGCAACAGAAAAAGGAGACAGTGGTAGCATGATGCCTCAGTCAGCACCCCAAGAGAAAGATGATAAGAGAGCTCAATTATTTATTTATTTTTTATTTATTTCTTTATTTTGTCGGTTGTGGGGCTTGAACTCTGGGCCTGGGTGCTATCCCTCAGCTCTTCAGCTCAAGGTGAGTGCTCTACCACTTGAGCCACAGCACCACTTCCGGTTTTCTGAGTGATTTATTAGAGATAAGAGTCTTGCAGACTTTCCTGCCTGAGCTGGCTTTGAATCACCATCCTCAGATCTCAACCTCCTGAGAAGCTAGGATTATAGGTGTGAGCACCAAAGCCTGATTTGCTTAATATTTTTAAAGATTATTAAAATATTTTTCAAATGTTTTTTCAATTATTAATTTATACTTAGGTACATGAATATCATGCATAGCAAAGCACATATAAAACATTTGGTTTATGTAAAACCTGAGATTCTCATTTTTCATGTGCTCTATTTGCTACTACTAGAATATAGAACCAATCAACCCTTTTTCTTTTGTTGCATTTGGCTGCAATTAAAGTAATTCAGTAGTCAAGAGTCTTTTGGTTGTGAAGGACAAATCATATTAAGCCATTAAAGTGGGTTTCATTAGTTCATGAAACCAGGCATAAATGGCAGGGTTTGGCTACATATATGGCAGAGTGTATTAGGGACTTATGCAGATTTTCTCATTGAATCTTCTTTCATTTATAGACATAAAGGAAAATAAAACTGCTAGGGCAACTTGACATTCTAGTTGTTAATAACACAGTTGGCAGCACATTGCTGAACACTGTGTATGACTCTTTAAGTATTCCACATTCACTACCAAATATGCACCTCTCTTCCACTAAAACTAAAATTAAATGCAATGGTAAGATAAGAAATAATAAATATGTGATATAAGCTCACATGCAAAATATTTCATTTGGGATTTGTAGTAGCTGTGGTAAACTTGTACAGCTGCCATTACATACTTGTGAAATTATAGTCATCTCTCTCTCTCTGGGATTTCAGCTGTGTTTGACCAATTTTTTTACATTCTGATTTAATGTAACGTTACATATCTACTAGGTGTGGATATTTTAAACTACAGACCTCAAACCCTCCTACACACATACATACCTTTCAAAACATATATTCAATCTTGAGTGATTGCATCAATTAACTGGGAACAGGCTAAAGTTAAAATGAATAGGGAGCATCATAACCACTCGACTATTTATTTCTAAGAAACAAAACATGCTTTTATCAAAACAGAATTTTTAGAGGGAAGAGATGTAAGAAAAGTAGATGATCGTTATAGTGCTTTGAATCTGTAATGGAAAATGCCACCCAATTAGAGTAAATGTTGCATGCCCAAGGAACAAAAGGGTCCATCGTGGATCCACCTGGGAAATACACAACTTGCTTATATACTTTGATGCCTGTACAAGGAATCAGGATGTCTATATGTGAGATAGAAAGACTTTCAAAGAATGATGCCGTAAATAAATGTTAACTAGTTTTTTTACCAAAGTAAGATACTCTAATGATAAGGTACAGTATATTAAGGAAAATGACTTTAATAAGCCACTTCTTTCCAATCCAGGAGCATGGGAGTTTTTCCCATTTTCTAAGTTCTGTTTTGATTTCCTTTTTCAAGATTTAAAATTTTTCATCATAGAGGTCCTTCACTTCGTTGGTTAAGGTAATTCCTAGGTATTTTATTTTTTGTGGGGCTATTACAAAGGAGTTGTTTTCCTAATTTCAGCCACACTTCTCTCATTGTTGGCATACAGAAAAGCCATTGATTTTGGGGGGTTAATTTCATACCTTGCTACTTTGCCAAAATTTTGAATCAGCTTGAGTAATTTGGGAGTGGAGTCTATGGGATTCTTTAAATACAAGATCATGTCATCTGCAAAGAGGGAGAGTTTTATTTCTTCTTTCCCTATTTGGATCCCCTTTATATCTGCATCTTGTCTTATTGCTGTAGCTAGGCATTCTAATACTAGATTGAAGAGAAGTGGAGAGAGTGGGCATCCTTGTCTTGTTCCTGAGTTAAGAGGAAATGGCTTTAGTTTTTCACCATGAAGTATAATGCTAGCTAGATTAACATAGTAAAAATGGCAATACTTCCCAAGGCTATCTACAAATTCAATGCAATACCTATCAAAATTCCAACCTCATTCTTCAAGGAAATAGAAGAGGCAATTCAAATATTCATATGGGACAATAAAAGACCCCGAATAGCAAAAACGCTCCTCAACGGAAAGAACACTGCTGGAGGAATATCAATACCAAATTTCAAACTCTACTATAAAGCCATAGTAATCAAAACAGCTTGGTACTGGCACAAGAACAGACCTCAGACCAATGAATTAGAATTGAAAACCCAGAAATAAACCTACAGACCTATAGCCATCTAATCTTTGATAAGGGAGCTAAAAAAAATAGAATGGAAGAAAGACAGCCTCTTCAGTAAATGGTTCTGGCAAAATTGGTTAACTACTTGTAGAAAACTAAAGCTAGATCCTTATATATCACCCTGCAACAGAATCAACTCCAAATGGATCAAAGACCTCAGAGTCAAAGCAGACATTCTGAAAACATTACAGGATGGAATAGGAGAAACCCTAGGTCTCCTTGGCTCATGCAGAAATTTTCTGAATAGAGACCCGGAAACACAACAAATCAAAGAAAGGTTGGACAAATGGGATTGCATGAAGTTGCAAAGCTTCTGCATGGCAAAGGACATAGGTAGCAAGATCAATAGAAAGCCCACGGATTGGGAGAAGATCTTCACTAGCTATCCAATGGACAAGGGTCTCATATCTAAAATATACTTGGAACTCAAAAAATTAAATCCCCCAACAACAAAACCTCAAAGAAACAACTGCCCAATAAATAAGTGGGCTAATGACTTAAAGAGAAACTTCTCTGAAGAAGAAAGAAAGATGGGCAATAGACATATAAAGAAATGCTCAACCTCCCTAGCCATAAAAGAAATGCAAATCAAAACAACACTGAGATACCACCTCACTCAAGTTAGAATGGAAAAAATCAAGAACTCTAATAACAACAGATGCTGGAGGGGATGTGGACAGTAGGGAACCTTACTTCATTGTTGGTGGGAGTGTAAACTTGTTCAACCACTTTGGAAAGTAGTATGGAGGTTCCTGAAAAGACTTCACATAGAACTCCCCTATGACCCAGTAATCCCACTTTTGGGCATTTACCCAAATGTTTACAAACAAGACCACACTAAAGCTACCAGCACAACTATGTTTATTGCAGCATTATTTACCATAGCAAAGATCTGGAACCAACCCAGATGCCCCTCAGTAGATGAATGGATCAAGAAAATGTGGTATATATACACAATGGAATTCTATGCCTCCATCAGAAAGAATGACATTGCTCCATTTCTTAGGAAATGGAAAGGCGTGGAAAAAATTATATTAAGTGAAGTAAGCCAAGCCCAAAGAAACATAGGTCCCATGATTTCCCTTATTTGCAATATCTAGTATATATATGACTCAAGCAGAAAAGGTCAGATTATGTGATGTTAGGAAAATGAACCCTAAGATATGTATTTAAATGTTTTTTTCTTTCATGCATTTGTTTCTAACTCAATTATAAGACTATTTCTTTGTTGCTTTGTATGTCCCTCCCCTACAGTATAACCCCTACTTTCACTGTATTTGCTGTTAGTATAATTTGTGGAGGGGAAGGGGAAAAACAAGTCGTTTAAATAAGGATACAGGTGGACCCATTGCAACAATGAGAAGTACAAGTTGTCATGTCAAAAACGAACTTTACAACTTTGGTAGAGGGGGAAGGTTTGGGTAGGGGGCCGGGGGAAGGATGGGAAGGGATGGGAAGGGTAAACAAAGGAGGAGGCTACAATGCTTGATAAGAAATGTACTCACTATCTTGCCCATGTAATTGTAACCCCTCTGTACAGTATTTTCACAATAAAAAAATAAGCCACTTCTTTTTTTTGGGGGGAGAAGGGTTTGAACTCATGTCCTAGGGAGTGTCTCTGAGCACATTTTTAAAAATGTTTTTATTGTGAAAATACTGTACCGAGGGGTTACATTTACATGAGCAATGTAAGGAGTACATTTCTTATCAAGCATTGTTGCCTTCCCTTTGTTTCCCCTTACCATCCATTACTATCTCCCTTACCCATCCCCTCCCCCCCCAAGTTGTAAATTCATTTTTCGACATAATGTCTTATACATCTCATTGCTGCAATGGGTCCACCTGTATCCCTATTTAAACAATTTTGCTCAAGGCTAGTTCTCTACCATTTTGAGTCACAGTTCCACTTGTGGCTTTCTGGTGGTTAATTGTAGATAAAAATCTCATGGATTTTCCTCCCCTGGCTTGCTTTGAATTGTGAACTTCAGATCTCAGCCTCCTGAGAATCTAGAATTATAGACATAAGCCACCAGCACCGGCAGAGCTTCAATATTTTAAACAACTCAGCTTTCAGTCTCAATTCTAGTCACCAAATCTAGATCCTAAACAATAGGACCATTCACAATATGATTATTAACTTGTGCTTTCTATACATAAAGTACTCCTTCAGGCATTTACCTACACTGGCCTCCTTGACTCTGTGACTGTCTCTGGGTCATGACAGGAACATTGTATCATTAGAGCATTTTGCATTGGCTGCTTTCACTGTGGATGTTTTCTCTCTCATACATTCACATAATTTATCCCAAGTAATGGGGTTGAAGCAAGGAGATTGACTGGTAGTTCAAAGAGGGTTCTGATGAGAGGGTACAACACTAATTTTGACCAATCAAACAAATTAATCGGCTTATTGTAAAGGAAGTAATAGAGCCCACTGAAAAGCATTTCTTAGCCCAAGAAGGAAGAAAAAGATGTGTATGTGTATATAATTGAGAGAATATTGACAGACCACTTGCAAGAGTAAGCAAAAAAATGTCAACCTATCCTCAAAGCACAAATCCACTATAATTTATGGCAAATTTCTTTGCTGAGTCTGTGTTAAACATTACTTACTTCTTTGGGTTTCTTCCAATTTCTTCCTGGATTTCAATCTAATTTGGTTTTTGTATGTACCACTCCATTCTTTTTTTTACTATATAACTCTATATCTTTAACTTCAGGAAATGCTATTTTCCTCCCATTACTGCATATTCTTCTGCATTGGGATCCTAACAATTGTTATTGGCCTGTATGGTAGTCTAGATAAACTGTAAACACATTTAGAAAGGAGTCCATGCTTTCTGTTTAAATGCAGTAATCCAATGCCTTATGTAGGTCTGGCCTCTATAGAATAACTGTTATTTGAAGCAATGAAAAAATAGAAGTGACCCAGGACAACAATTTATGCTAGGAAAAACTTCAAAATTCAGATATACATGGATGTATAGAAATCTTAATCATAGTAACTTATGGCTCAACTAAAAGGCAAGGATCTTTTAAAATATTCACCAATAGAAACATAAAAGTACACTAGGAAATACTCTTGTGACAATTGTGAATTAATAGTACCTATGATGCACTGTAAAGATGATTGTCTTTCCAAATATTCTGTAATGATGACACCAACTTTACATTCAACAAGGTTTTCCCTACATGTTTAATAGCATCACTTAGTTGTGCAAGGAAATCTCATTATACCATGTTATGGCATATCCATATACGTGTGTGTATGTGTGTGTGTGTGTGTGTGTGTGTGTGGTCTACTTTGATCAGATTCATCACTCCCTCACTCTAGCTCCTCACATACAAAACTATTTTCCATGAACTTCATTTTTACACACCCTGTATATGAAATATTTAGCCTTGGAAATGTTATTACTCTGAAAAAAATAGAGGAGGAAAATTGAATAAAGGTCTTTTCATCTAGAATCCCAGTTTAATCATGAAAGTGGAATTCACCCAATGTAGTCTTAATGTAAAAATTATTTGTTTCCTGTAGTCATAAGGACATGAATGAAAATTGAAAGTTTAGTGGAGAAAAAGGTAAAGGAAGTCAGTATAGACAATCTTTTTTAATTTTAAATATATATTTTTTCTTGTAAAGATACTGTACAGAAGGGTTACACTTACATGAGCAAGGTAATGAGTCCATTTCCTATTGAGCATTGTTATACCCCCCCTTTGTTTTTCCCCTACCATCCCTTTTCTTTCCACCTCCTCAAATCCTCCCTCTCCTCCCACAAAGTTGTAAAGTTCGTTTTCAACATACTGTCTTGTACATCTCATTGTTCCAATAGGTCATACTGTATTGTTATATATTTCAGCATTTTGTTATTTCCCTTCCCTTTTCCAAATTAGAAAAATGCATATGCAAGATGCAGGACACCGGAATCAAATACAGTGACAACATGGGTTGTACTATGGGGGAAGAACATACAAAGAAATAAAAATATCACATAGTACATTATAATTACATTAAAAAGAACGACAAGAAAGATAAAATCTCTTGTGTCCCTATCTTTGGGTTCATTTCACTTAGCATCAGGTTATATGGTCATATGTATAAGCCAGACTAAAAGAAACATATGCCCCATGGTTTTCCTTATCTGCAATAACTAGTATATGTCTAGGACAAGCAATAGACAATAGTCAATAGACAATTTTACAGGTGACAAAAGACCAAAGCACACTGCTCTTGGAAGCCTCTCAGATCATCAGCAATTCTCAAGAATTTCCTCACTAAGCAGCTTCAAATCTGATGTCCTCCCATTTTTGTCTACATTAGCCTTCTGAAAATAATATCCTCTATTTTTCTATTTGTAATAATTGCATTACAAACAGCAAATAAGTGACATTTTTGTTGAACATTAATCCACAAACTCTAATGAGGAGAGAATTCTGAGAAGAAGAAGAGTTATTGACATTTCAATTAAATGCTTATTGGTTGAATTATTTGTCCTATTTGCTAATAGGGTTAAGCATAAAACTTTTGGTTTAATGGGAAGAAAGTAAGACAAGAACATAAAGTATAAAACTGGGGCTCTGTCTTCACTGCTTATTTGCTTTATGACCTACATGGGTTTCTGAAATTAGCTCAATTTTAGTTTATTTATCTGTACTAAAGTTAAAACAATAATACCCCTCCAATATCAAATACTATTTGGTATTTGAAATGCTTATTAATTACAAAGCATTACATGTTAACTAGACTTACTAATTATAATTCAGAAATACATTTCTTATCCTCTGATCATAATTATCAAAAATAATTCTAAGAATAATTCATATGTTTTTAACATAGATCAATGATATGGAACTTGCCTAGCAAGTGAAAAGCCCTGGATTCAACCACAAGCACTGTAAAAAATGAATTAAAACAGAGAACTCTTTACAAGAATAACAATACAATGGGGATTTAACAAACAAAACTCTAAAGCTACTGTTAAGAACATGCAGTTATGGTAGATAAGCTTCTGTCCATTAAATGTAGGTTGACCATTATGGCAAGTACTATACCAGAAAGCTGAGTTAGGACTTGGAAGGATACTGAAGACTAACTGAAAAACAATTTGTAAATCAATAAATGCTTAAGACCTACTGAGAAGATGGTAAAACTTACAGCTGCATGAAATTGGAATAGTTAAATCCCAAATTGTGAATAAAGAGCTTAGAAAATATATTGTGATATTTCCCAGTTCAGTGAATTCATAAAGACAACCATGGTTTTCTAACATACTAGTTGTCCATTTTCCATTTCATTACAGCAGAAGGAAGCATCTCAGTTGCATTTCAAGATCTAAAAAGATTTTGACAAAATTTACTACAACTAATCTCCCAAATGAAATGATTGAAGGGAGACTTACCTTACCTCATTGCTCAGGATGGAATTTCCTGTGGGTATGCTATGTCCTTTACACTGTCTCTTCTTCAGATCATGCTTCTTTTCCAAAAATGGTAAGTTGAACTCCAAATTGGAAAGATATAAAGATATAGATTACATATATATAGATAGATAGATAGATAGATAGATGTATGTTATTAGAATGACCATTTTTATCTGTGTTGAGCTTTTCCAGCCTATGTCAATGATAATGAATAAACTTAAAAGATAAAACAAAATCATCAAAGTTACCACTTTTAACAAGGTGATATCCTTTTCCTCCTCTATCTCTCTCAATTACTTATCGGTGTTTAAGATGTTCACCAGAGGTTTACATGGCAGTTAGGGTGGAAGATAAGAATATGGCTTCTCATATATTATTGTATATGGAAACTGCCTGCATATCTTGATAAAATGGAGTTTCTGACTCAATATATGAGTTTGGTCTATTTTGCATGTATAGCCAGTTCCAAGGCAATACAGATATTTCTATCAGGGCTATAGTTTTATTAGCAACATATTATATCTCTTTCCAATACTTGCCTTTTGAAGCCTTCACATGGACTAGTTGTTAAGGGAATAGTGTGGTCCCCAATGAACCTAGAGATGTGTATACTCAGCCATAGAGTTCTGATGTTCATTGAGTTGAAGTATTTTTAAAGTATCACTCAGATTCAGAATCAAATTAAATGGCACACATATGGTCCAGATATGGAGTGAGTATGAAGGTATAAGTATTTCAATTGGGAGGGACCACAGTATTCTTTTGTATATAATAACAGGATTCCAGACGGTGTCTCCTTTCTAATGGCATCTTAGAAAATCCCTCGTGTTTCCATTCATCTGTTTCTCAGAGAGTTAGATCTCTTGTTTTATTTTGTTTTGTTTTTTACAGTTGATTAGTAGGATCACAATCTCATCCTTCCTTCATTATTGTCCTCCCAGTAGGTTAGCAGTAAAGAATTAAAAGCAAAAAAAAAAGTGGGGGTGGCGATCACATATACCTTATGCAAAACCACTTCTCTAACTGCTAACCACTGCTACTTTGAAGAGACAGTGGATGAGATACTTTCTCTTTAACCCAATACAACCCATTTAGCATTTCAGTTTTATTTTATTGTGTTATTTCTTCAGTAAATACCAAAAAGATTGGCAGGAAAAGAAGGGCTATTCTAAAAAACACTCCTGATAAGATTCAGGTAATGAGACTCCCTTGGCCAAGTAACAATGCTTTTAGTGTGGATAGTGAATCCTTTTCATCAAAAAATTGATCACATCTCTTCTTTATCTTGTAAGATTGCATTTGAAAGTCAAAAGCTATTCTTTCTGTTCTCTTATGCTCTAGTGACTCTCCTGTAACACATTCTACTATCTGGAGATTTTGGTTTAAAAGGTTTTCCTTAGTCATCTTAGGCAAATCACTTACCAAGTTACTAAGTAAGCAATGATCATCTCAAAATGATTTCTATGTAAAAGAGTCAAAGAAATGGGATTCGAACTACTGCCCACATGTGTGAAATTTCTTACTAAGTTATCATACTTTTTAGATGTATTTAGGTATCTTCAAACCCAAAACAAAGTTAATATATCTCAGGAGAAGCAGTGTACTGAGGCTGACAGGAAATTAATAAACCAAAGTTAATACAATTTTCACACAGGGATTAAGCATTCATGACTGTAGGTTCTGGAGACCAATGATAGCCCAGGAAAGGATGTCAGTTCACATAATTTACTAAAATTGTACTTGCAGTTTTGTGTTGGAACTGGCTTTTTACTCATGCATTACATTCTCAGATTTAGAAATCCTATTAAAGAAACAATGGTATCTTGAAACCAACCATCTTCAGAAGAGATACATCAAAAAAATCAAACACTATTAATTAGAGGAGGTATACCATTCTTTCATCCATTCATTTATTTTAGAAAGACCACTTCCCAGAATACTGTTGAATAGGTAATATATTCTTTTTCTAAATGACAGCATCCTTTTTTCCAATTTTTCCTAGAACAACTAAATTTACTTTGTTTTACTTAGAAGTCAGAGAAAAATAGCAGAAGAAGCCTAACATATTTTCGTTGGAAAGACTCGTACTATTCATGCTATATTGTTAACTATTCCAAAATTGTGGAAATCAATGTATTTTGACAAACCTAAATATAGTATAGATGCTGAATAGTGCCTCCACATTAATATTTAATCCCAGTAGGAAAAAAAGAATTTGTAATATATGATTGGGACTCATTCAAAGTATATAGAATATAGTCTATAACATGTACTATAAAATGTATTCTCTCTATATAGAATATAGTATATAGAATAATACGTCTCCCAAACTGATTACAAAAAAACGTTAGATTTTTAATTTTTTCATTGTTATAATTGAGGTGATGTACAGTTGGATTACAATTACATGAGTCAGGTAATGAGTACATTTCTTTTTGTATATTGTCCTCTGTTCCCTCATTTTCTCCCAGTCCCCACTTCCCATCTTCACTAACAAGTTGTATAGTTCACTTTCATCAATATCCAGTGAGCTCCACAGGTCTTTCCCCCTTCCCCAATCCTCCCAAAGATATACATGTGAATACACATGACAAGAAGTCTCTTTCCATAACTTGGAGTTCCAGTATGTTTATTACTTTATAAAAATTTGAAGACACATTTAGGCATTGCGCCTTTGTGTTTTAAATGTTTTTATCTGTCTTTTGGGGAAACTTTAATATACTTTATCATTTGTAAAGTGTGAATGGTGTTAGTTTTACAAGAATAAAACTCTTTAGTCTTCATTGCTCTTCTGTTTGTTCACATGAAGAATTAATATCACTAACACAAACATACACACACTAGCTCTTAACCTGTATAAATAAAAATGATAAGTTATTTAATATTGAAAATTGTTCTCCAGTTGCTATGTAGATGTTAAGAGTCCAATGCTTGGGTCTGCGAAGGTGGCTCAGTGGTAGAGTGCTTGCGTTGCATGCATGAGGCCCTGGGTTCGATTGCTTAGCACCACATAAGCAGAAAAAGCCAGAAGTGGCGCTGTGGCTCACGTGGTAGAGCGCTAGCCTTGAGCTGAAAAACTGAGGGACAGTGCCCAGGCCCAGAGTACAGGCCCCACAACTGACACAGAAAAAGAATCCAATGCTTATTTGTGTTCAAGAACTATGATCATGAGAGGACAAGACAATTGACGTGTACCACAACAAGAAACAGTATTATGGAAAAATCCATTGTATTCATCCTATCAAAGAAGAAAAATGAGTTAATTGGTCTTTTCTGCTGAGCACATTATTTTAAAATTTTACTTACGGTTATTATAACAGTGATGAACAGACGGTTACATAAGTCAAGTAAAAGTACATTTCTTTTACGACAATGTCACCCTTCCCTAGCTCTCTCCCACCTTTCCCTCCTATGCCTACCTACAATTGCATAGTTCATTTGAATCATAAGGTCTAGTGAGTACTACCGCTGCATTTGTTCACCAGTTCTAAGACCCAAACACTCCCAATACTCTGAAACAGTGGCCCTCTCTGATACTTGCAGATATTTTGTATTTGGAGGAAAAATGAGAGATAATAAGGCTAGAGTAAAGAAAAAAACATAGCCATGACAAAAGAGGTTGGGCAAAAATGAAGTATCCGTATACTGGTGCCGTTGGTGGAGGCTGTAGGAAAGAATCTATTCCCCTTCCCTATGTAACTTCTAGAGGGTATCTACATGAGGTGGTTTGTGATCCCAGTACAGCAGTGGAGAATCCAAGTCCTTCTCGCATTGCATCTAACACTATTCTCTCATCTGCTTGTGTTCACCTGGAAGCAGAGGAATGATTAATTCAAAATATTTCACCATCAAAGGATGGAACTTAATTACACTTACAAAGTTACTTTCATGGTATAAGGTCCAGTGTTCAGAGTTTTGTGGGATTAAAGGCACAGAGAACTTAGAATCCCACTGATCTGCCCACCAAAAATTCTCTTGCATTTGTACTTCAGCACATCTGTGTTTTAGTAACTGGTTTTAGACCACAGTTCCTAACTTGTTATTTCACACGACTCTTTCCTTTCTGAACAATGATGCAAAATACTAATGTAAGAGATATTGTTGTAAACATGGGAAATGGTTGAGAACAAAACTAATGTGCCCTTTTGTATTACAGAATGTACTGCAGAGTGGAGGTGGTAAACAATAACTAATTAAATAACTTAGTTCAAACTACTGATATCATTTGATTTGCATTCAGGGAGGGGTTGAGAGACAGAATAAAGAAGTACACATGTAAGACTATAAAGATTAGAGTAATGGCAGTTCCCTTAAAATTTAGATGAAATGTTTTGACATGTGAATTTTCAGACAATGGACGTGTTTATTTCTGTTAATTAACCACTGCCTGTTTCATTTCAACATTGTAGATTTCATAAATATTGTCAGTACTCATAGAGAGCAAAAATACTTTTCCTATTATTAAGAAGTTACAAAAATCCTCCAGCATGACTCCCTTGGAATGGTCATTGACACTGATGGATACTTTCATAACAATTTGATAGTAAAAGCCACAGGATTCTATTATCTATGTCAAAAACATAAACTTAGTTGGGTGCCAGTGGCACATGCATATAATTGTAGCTATTCAGAAGGCTCAAATCTGAGAATCATGGTTTGAAGCCAGCCCAGGAAGGAATGTCAATGAGAGTCATACCTCGAATTGACCAAAAAAATGCAAAACTGGAGCTATGATGCCAGTAATAGAGTACTATTCTTTTTTTAATTTATATTTTATTATGAAAATACTGTACAGAGGGATTACAATTGTGGAGGGGTAGAGTACTATTCTTGAACAACACAGTCCAGGAACAGTGTCCAGGGACTGATTTAAAGTCCCAGGATTAGCACCAAAACAATTACAAAAAACAAAATACAAACCCATAAACTTATAGCTAAAGTAAATGTAAGTAAGCGAGAGTGACATAGACATGGTAACATGGAATGTTATTTCATGCCGATTTCACTTCTGTACTAATTCACTGTAAGTTTGGTAGGAAAGAAGAGTTCCTGAACAAAGGGACTTGATAGCTAATGCCCTTCAGAGTCTGAGAGCTAAAATGACTTGGCTGATTATCTTAGCTACAGAAGTCATATCTGCTTTCTTAGGTTTTTATAAGTAGAATAAACATATTTTGAGGCACAATAAAATTATTGATTATATAATAAAAGACAAAGCAAAACAATGAGCAAATAAAAATAAAGTATGGGTCCAAAATAGTCTGATCTTCATTTGTTATGCTTACTTCTAGAAACTTATCTTCCTCTGCTACATTTGTTAATTTTTAATTAATAGATATATTTGAATAAAACTTACATTAATGTTCCCACTGTTATTAAATGCAGTACTTCTGGAGTAATGAAAATGCTGCATGCATTGGTGCCTTAGAAATTCATGGGCAAATTGAAGACTTATACTTTCTATTTATCTTCGTTGTTTATTGAAACCACTATCTGAGTAAATAATTGGTGTTGACTTTCACTTGCTCTCCCAAGTATGCAGATGATTAGTTATGACAACAATATTCAAATATGGAAATTTCTACTATAAACACTTTACTAAGCAACAGGTTTCAAATTAAAATGGTCGATTTGTCCTTGAGTATTCTTTAAAATGAGGCTCATCTATGTGAAGTACGTTAGGCAAAAATTCAGTTTAATAAGAAGTCATTTATGGTGTCCAAATCATCTTTCATAAATGTAACTGGTAGATAGAGAGTATTTCTAAGCATAGAGAATTATTAATTATATTTCAATAAAAAGATTTATCCAAATGTCACTCAATCACCTGTGAGAATGGCTTTGATATGTGTCCTGCACAGCAAAGTCAAATATATTCTGGATGTGTGGAGTAACAAATTTCCACCCACATAGAATAGCTTTTTGAATTAAAATAAAGCACTAATTTTCTATGTTCTGGAGGCAATTTTTAATGGGGATAGATAGTTTGAGAGGGTCAATCAATATTGACTTTCTCCAATGAGGATTTCTGTCTTTCTTGAAGTCTGCTTACATGGGCATCCTCTGTTCCAAACATACCTGTGTGCCTCAGATTCTGATTACCTTTTGAAGAGTCTGTTTATATGCATAAGAGCAGAACTGATACAGACTGGGGTTCTCAAAAGAAACTACTGAAATTAGGCAACAGCCTAGAGGGAAAGGTATAAGGGAAAGCACCATAACCATAAAACACTGGAGTTACAAAATCTAATTCTGGTTATAAGGTAATCTGAACATACACTCTGACAATTGCAGGCACTCAAAATATCATTTAAATTCCATTTATACTCACACAACCACATGTATCATTATTGAGAATTCAGATAGTGTGAGTTGCATGTTATAGATAATAAAAAATAAAGGGCCATGCTAATTTTCTCTGTATCGTTCCAATTTTTAGTATATGTGCTGCCGAAGTGAACACTAATAAAAAAATAAAGGAAGTTAGGGTCAGTTTGGTATTATAAAGTCAATGATGTGAGAAATTTCCCAGCTCTTTATCTGAACCATGAAGGAACTACCTACCCTAGATATTGCCCTGGAATGGGAAGAGACATTAACATTCTGTTCTGGTTATTCCAAATAGAAAAATAATGATGCTATTATGTGGTTAATGCTTCGCAAACTCTCTTCAGAGGTTTGCTGGCTTCATAGTATCGTCTCACTTTGGAATGTGTGCAAATTTGGAAAGAAAGGCCAAAGGGCAAAGATAAGGATGAACCACAGGATTCCCAGCTAGTTCAAATGGCAACTGAGATATGAATATGTCAGATAGAAATTCAACATGTAATATTTATATGACAGATTTTAATGCAATGTCTCAATTCTTAACAAATAATAATAGATCCTAAAAGCGTAATCACATTCATACGAATAAATTGCAAAAACTGACTTGAGGATTATTCAACTGCTATTTAATATTTGAAGAAAGGTTTATGAAAGGGGGATATAGGTCAAAAATCAGTGGTAAGGCTTTCCTTTATTCTTCATGTTTTTGTAGCACATTTTTTAGATAAAGCTGTTTTCAAATAATGATGGTTTTTAAACACAAAGGTTCAACTGTATTACTTTATGAGAAATCTTGAGCAACTATTCTATTTTTAGAAAAGAGAACATCACAAAGTATCAAAGACATCTGTGATTACTATTGATTCATACTATCTGAAGGAGCTCTAGAGATCAGAATATCTGTTTAAAGAAGAGAAAGGCAATGGTGTCTGTCTAAAGAACAACAAAAATCCCTTTGGAATAAAAGTGATTTGTTGCTCCCTGAGAGAACAAAAACCTCAAGCCGAAATTCCATACCTAATACTTTCTTTGTAGGAATTTGACATTCTAAAGGAAACCACAACCAGGAAGTAATACTGCCCAAGAAAGGACGAGAACACTGGCATCGACCTTATATGAGGTACACATTCCTCAACCCATCACTGTGCAGCTGTGCAAGGTCAGATGATTGACTAACGTTTCTGAATATCTTTTTCTCCGTCTACAAAATGATATTAACTAAGATTCTCACTTCTAAGCATTCTTAGAGGGTCAAGTAAAACTTGACTACTAAATGTTTGATAAATTCCAAAGTTCCATATCAACACTAAATGAAAATGGTGCCAAGGAAAACTATAAATATAATCGTAATTATAGACTTCACTTGTTGAAGTCTTTTTACTTTGCCAGATCTTGAATTCAGTAAGAGTAAAATTTAATTTATAGGTAATTTACTATAGTGAGGAAAATTACACCTAAAACAATAACTAAATATGGAATAGAGGAAAAATTTTGTGAGATTAAAAGGAATCTGTTGATCAGAAAGTATCTCAGCTAAACTTAATTAGGAAAAACCAACAGTGAGACTTATCTGGGTGACATTTATTGAATTATGAAGACAAAGGAAAAAATCCTATATATAGCTCAACATTAAAACCAGACAACTTTCAAAGGAACTAAACCAAATTGGTATCCAACTTCTGCTCTGTAACATTTAACACCAGAAGAAAAGTGAAACCATGTCTAGAGAGTTCTGGTGGAAAAAGGTTATGACCTAAGTTTTCTTTACTAATCCATGATATCATCTCAGATAAAAGTTACATTCCACCAAGAAGTTAACAACCATGAACTTTTATGCCCTGAATAACAGAGCTGGCAAATAAATGTTAAAAATATGACAAATGAACAATTGTTAAAATATGAAATGGAAAGTAATTAGAAAATTGTTTTCAAAATTGAAGCAAAAGACATGAAATACTTAAAATGGCTATAAAATGATTTGTTGAACCTAAACCTAGAAAATGTTTTATAAAAGTGAAAAATGTTAAGTATTGTAATAATTGGAGCTCAATCAAGCTCAATCATCCATGGGTTTATCAAATATTATAAATGTACCTATTCTTCTAAAATCAGTTTATATTTCTAAAGAAATTCCAATGAAATTATTATAGGAAAAAATAAAATTAAAACTATTTTCTAATATTAATCTGAAAAGGTAAACAGTTAATGTTTTAAAATGCTTTGAATAAGAGAAAAAGATATTGCAGAAAGATTTACTCAGACATTTAAATGAACTATAAAGCACCAGCATTGCAAGAGTAGTACTATAGATAAATTGAATAAACAAGACTTCTCAGAAAGATATTTTGTTATGAAAATAAATTCACACATTAAAAATCAACTAGTAAAACCAAAGAAAGAGAAACAGTTCTTTAAACAAGTTGAGGAAAATAAGTAAATTCGAAGTAAATCCTAATCTCACATCAAACACCAAGGTAAATTTCAAAGGGATCAATGCTGTAAATTTAAAATACAGAAACCATAAATTATGGGAAAAGAGTCAGATGGATATTTTAATTTGCCATAGTGTTAAGAATACAAATACAGGGCTGGGATGTAGCTCAGTGGCAAAGCACTTGCCTAGCAAGTGCAACATCCTGGGTTCGATCCCCAGTACCAAAAAAGAAAAAGACAAAAAAAAAAGAATACAAATGCATTAAGATTACAGAGGTCTGATATTAACTGAAGAGTTTTAAAAGAATAGTTTTGCATGGGTACTTGTTTTAGACTAAATATTGGCACCTCATACACAGATGTTAGCAAATTAATGTGATAGAATTCTACACTTCAAGTCTTTGAGACATAGTAGAATTAGTGTTTTTCTATATTATCAGTAGAGTTTATTTCCTATCACTCTTCTGCCAGGTGAGGGTACAAGTCAGCAGGCTGCAACCCAGAAATGGAACCTTACCAAACAAACTCAACTACACAGGCTCCTTGACCCCTCAAACTTCCAGCATCCAGATCTATGTAAGTTTCTGCTTAGTGGACATCCAGTTCATGATACCCCGCTATGGTAGGACAAATTGACTAAGGGATGTCTCAATTTTATTATTACCTCAAGATAAAATAACTAACATTATTTACAGGTTTGTGAAGAAACTTGTATGTTAATGTCTTTCACATTGAATTGTGCTTAAGCAATTTTTTTCATTTCTTAAACGCATCTGAGAGTTATTTTGGCTTCTGTGATGGATAAATTTAGATAATCTAATATTTTCAAGTTATAAATATAAATTATTACTGGGTCAAGGATTAAAAGGATTTATTTCAATAGAATAGGGGGAAAGAACTGTTGGAATACAAGTGGATATTATTGTGTTTAATCTTTTTTATGAACTCAAACTAGTTATTTTTCTTTTTCATTATCTTTGAGTAGTTATAAAAAGGGATTTCAATTTCAAAATGTCGGTTTGTGAGTACAATGCATCTCTATCAATGTTATCCCTTCCATCATTGCCCTTCAAGTTTCCCAACCCTACTCATCCTTTCAGTTTACCTGGTTCTACTTTCATATAGAATACCTTGAACAGTATATTTTTTTTCACTCATCTTTCCTCTCCTTATTCATCTGTCCCCCTTTAATTGATCCTATCCCCAGCTGCCTGGTGTGCATTTGTTAAACTGTTAGTCATTCAAGGGAGTTGCATCACAAGTATCCTCTCCTGTATATGTACTTTAGCTCATGCATTTGTATATAAATACGTATGACCCTCTGTATGTTTACATGCATATATATATATGTATATATATATATATAATTTAGATTTAACTTCTACATATGAAAAAATACATCCTTTCTGTCTCCTGGCCTGATTTACTTCACTTAACCAAATATTTTTCCAGAAATATTCATTTTCATTTTCTTGAAGATGGCAGTGACATATCATTCCTCATAATATTTAAATAAAATATCATAATTTATATATACATGGCAGATAGATGGCACATATGGATAGATACATAGATAAATACATAGATATATAGATCAATTCATCCACTGAAGCACCTAACTACTTGGAAATGTGAATAGTTTAGCAACAAACATTGGTGTACAAGTGATTTTATTGTATCCTGACATGTAAATTTTGGAGAAATGCCCAAGAATAGTATTGATAGATCCTAGAGGGGTTCTATGTTTGATTCTTTGAGGATTCCCCAAACTGCCTTCCACAGTGATTACAAGAATTTATATGCACATCAACACTGTCTTATGGGTCCTTTCTCCCAACCTCTCAGGCACACTCTGCCATGTTTTGTATTTTGTATTTCATCTTGCAGCAATAAACAATCATAAAATTGTCTTTGTTAAATTGATCTTTTCTATTCTTATTATTATTAGTAGTAGTAGTATTAGTAGTAGTAGTAGTGGTCAGTCGTGCAACCTGAACTCGGCCTGGGTGCTGTCCCTCAGCTCTTCAGTTTAAGGCTAGTGCTCTACCACTTGAGCCACAGCGCCACTTCTGGCTTTTTCTGCTTATGTAGTGCCGAGGAATTGAACCCAGGATCTCATGTATGCAAGGCAAGTACTCTACCACTGAGCCACCTTCTCAGCCCTGATCTTTTCTTAAATATGAGTTGGACATAATAAATTTTCATGGTATGAAGTGTGTAATTAATAAAATCCCTTAAAACATCTTCCTATCTGTTTATATGTTGCTTTGAGCCTACTCCTCTGAAAAGATGATTGAATCATTCAAAGGAAAGAAAAACTCTGAAAATAACAGAAAAACTCATCTTAAGAAAAATAAGTTTACTCCTTTGTATGTTGAATTTTCCCATTTAAATCTTTATGCTATCTTGTATGCTGTTGTAATATAGTATTTAAGGGAAATGATTTTTAACCTAAACTTGATATTCTGTGGAGCATCTCAAGTTCTTATTTCTACAAATATTTTCACCCACAGCATCTTTCAAAGTTCTTTTTTGAAAGTCTACATGTTCTTTTTTGTTTTGTCAGTCCTGGGGCTTGAACTCTTGGCCTGAGCTCTGCCTCTGAGCTTCATTTTGCTCAAAGCAAGCATTGTACCTCTTGAGCCACAGAGCCGTTTCTGACTTTTTTTGAGTATTTTTAATTGTTAAAATACCATACAGAAGGCTTACAATTACATGGGCAAGGTAATCAGTACATTTCTTAACAAGCATTGTAGCCTCCTCCTTGGTTTCCCCTTCCCATCCCTTCCCATCTCCACCGCCCCCCAATGTTGTAAGTTCATTTTTTGACATAGTATCTTGTACATCTCATTGTTGCAATGGGTCCACCTGTATCCCTATTTAAACAATTTGTTTTTGTCCTTCCCCTCCACAAATTATACCAACATCAAATACAGTGAAAGCAGGGGTTGAGTATTTTATTGGAGATAAGAAGCTAATGGACTTTCCTGCCAATTGGGCTGGCTTTCAACTGTGATTCTCAGATCTCAGTCTCTTTGGTAGCTAGGTATTTGTTCATTTTAAGTCTTATGGCAGAGGTTTTTCTTTTCTTTTTCTGTTTTCTTCTTTTGATCAGGAGAAACTTCTGTTTGCAATCCATTAATTATGTCATTTATGCCAAATGTAATATCTTTTCTGTTGTCATCTATTTTAATTAGTTTTTATCTCTAAAATTTCTACTCAACTATAGTTTATATCTGTTTTCCATGCTTCTTAGCTTATTATTCCAGTGAACATAAAGTGAACCATTTCTTTGTTTCTGAAAAAGTCATGAACATGTTTATGTCAAGGTTTCTGAAAGTTGTTCTGTTAGATCAAATTCCTCCAGCATACTTGCTGTATAAAACATTTTGTTATAGAGTTGTACTTCTATCCATCACTTATTTACTTTGTTTTTTAACATTGTTTGAATGAAAGCAGTTTTATTGCCAATTCTGGTGAAAGAAAGGAAGTTTACCTGACTGGACCAGTGCTTAACTACCAGCTGGGAAATCGGGCAACAGGAAGATCTGAGGAGCCAAAGCATTTATTGGGATGCAGGATGATGTCCAGGCAGGTTGCTACAAGAAATTCTATTTTGTAGGTTTATTACGTATAGATCCAAGTTCCATGGAGTCGCACTGTAACTGAGAAGTGGACACTGCTACATAATAGCACAGTCCATGGGAGGGGTGGAAATCAGTAGATGGGAGGGGTGGAGGTCAGTGGATGAAGTAAATTGTGTCTTGTTGTCCAATAGGGAAGTGATCACCAGGAACAGATTATTGTCTTCAAGAACTGGCTTATTTACTGGTGATATTTATATATGTCCCCAAATCAAAATTCTGAACCAGTATTGATCATTATTTAATTTGCACAGCATTCATGTGAATTTCGATACAGTAAGCTGAGGAAGAGTCTAAGATTTTACTCTTTAATGTTTATTTATTTTATTATTTTAGTTTTTTAGAGTGGTACTAAGGGATGAACTTAGTGCCTAGGCAATTATTCTGCCACTTGAGCCATAACTCCAACCCTAAGACTCCCCTTGTAACAAAGTCCTATGTGGTTTACATATATACCTCTTACATATTTCTCACGGACCATGCCTAAATTATGAAAGTTACTGTAAACTGCACTACTGTCAACCTATCAAACAAACATTTGTAGTAATTACATTTTACTAAATTTCTTGTCCACTAAATTTCAATGTCTAAAATTAATTGTCATATCAGGATTTAAAAATGCTCTCTCTTATAAGCTTATCAAGAGTTCACATTGCCAACTTAGTGGGAGTGGTATGAAAGGCATTACAATACTGTTAGTAAAATTACTAGACAAGAGCTATTAATCTATGTTTAATGGTATCCCAATGTTCACAGTTTAGGTATTTGATGCTATTATTAACTACAGCTTAGCATGATTCCTAAAGGCATAAAAATAAAAACTAATCACATTTGCAGTAGATTAATAGAACTAGCTTAACTGATTCTGTAAAGAGGTTTTGAAAATCAAAACTGGATATAAACCACATCTTTTCGACAGAACTATGTATGTATTTTGATTCTATGAGCTTTCAAAGTCATGAAATCTTGGCTGTTATTGCTCATTGAGTTTACTTTCTGAGAGCTATGCCAAGTTCTAGTGTAATTTCCGTTGCCTTTTTACTAAACTTACCATTTCTACTCAGGCCAATTTTAAATGTACTATAATCAAGATTCTATTCTTTTCTCTCTGTCATATGACTACTTTTTCAGCTTGTTTGGCTCACCATTCTTGCTGTGATAAAAATGAAGGATTCTAGTCTTCATTTGAAAACAAATCCCAAATGTTCACTTTGATTTGAAAAAATCATTTTGAAACTCTTTTCCACAATTAGAGAATATTTTATATTCCTAATCATCAAGTTCTCTTCTCCTATTATTTGTAACTGTTCAGGTTTTGGAAAAAAATGGAATTTCTCCTTCTTTTTTTTTAACTAGTCAGTATGAATTTATTATCATTATCAGATTTATCAGCAAGAGTAGAAGATTCTATTTGGAATAAAGCCTTACAGAATCCACTCTGTAAGCTACTTTAGGTTAGATTGGTTAGGTCAGTTATAAATTGTTTACTCTTACCTCAAATAGTATATATTTTTGAAAGGCTAGCAAAATCTTCCATCCATTTTTGTTCATATCTCCTACAAAAATTTTAATAGGGATGGACCAACTTTCACACTCTACTACAAAGCTAGTTCCTTCCCTACAGCTCAGACACTGTAAAGGTCAAGTGGAACCTTGATATGGTATATAAAACAGCCCTGGTGGGAACTCACAACAGGAAATTTAAATTTCTACAACTACATACTTACTGTATTTTAAATATATTCTGAAATTATTCACTTTTAATAGTACTTAATAATGAATTCTTTCTAAATTATAGCCAGTAGCAGTTTCAAAAATCCAAATTATGGCCAGGCAGTAGTGGTTTACACTTGTAATCCCATCTGCTCAGAAGGCTAAGATTTGCAGATCGAGGTTCGAAGGCAGCCCAGGCAGGAAAGTCTGTGAGATTCTTGTCTATGGTTAACCACTCAAAAAGTGGATGTAGAGCTGGGGCTCAAGTGGCAGAGTACTTGCCTTGAACAAAAATCCAAAAGGACAATGCCCAGACCCTGACTCAAGCCCTAGTACCCAAACAATAAACAACCAAAAAACTGTCAACATTGGGATTTTGTTGACTCACAAATAGTTCTGTATGCAGCCAAATAAGTCACATTATTAAAATATTCTCTGAGATGGTAAAGTAGAAACAATTTATTATATGAAAGTAGCAGTTTAGTGAATAGTATATGTTCTATTTTAATTCTAAGCATCATTCCAATTTTGTTTAAATACCAATGTAAATGGTTAACTGAGTATAAACGTTAGAAAGCAAACTAAAGTATAAAATTATGTGATCTCCTTGACAAATCTTATTAAACATTCTAAATCATCAGAAAATTAATACAAATGCAGGGTTTTCTCATTATGAGCCTTTTTACAACCACCCAGCTTATATACCTATTAATCCATCCTACACACACACACACACACACACACACACACACACACACACACACTACATGAATGAGAATAATTGTCTTAGTATGTTTGAGTCACCATAAGAAAATACCTGAGACAGGATAGCACACAAAGCAAAGAAGTTAATTTGGCTCATGATGCTACTGGCCTCTAAAGGATCCAGAAAATATGGTCCTGTTATCCTAATAAGGTGACCTCATCATGAGTCAAAGAAGCAGAACAGGAAATGATAGTACCTAAGGTCTAAATGAAGGAGATAACTCTTTTACCTATTCACTCTCATCCAATGGCATTAATGCATTTATGAGTATAGAGCCCTGAAAGCACAGCTGCCTTCCAGCATGTCTTAAAAATTCTACCATGTCAGGGCTGGGAAGGTGGCTCAGTGGTAGAGCGCTTGCCTTGCATGCATGAGGCCTTGAGTTTGATTCCTCAGCACCACATAAGCAGAAAAAGCTGGAGGTGGTACTATGGCTCAAGTGGTAGAGCACTAGCTTTTTGCTGAAGAGCTGAGGGACAGTGCTAGGCCCAGAGTTCAGACCCAAAGACTGGCAAAAAAACAAAGAAACAAACAAAACATTCTACCACCTCAAAATGATCACCCTGGAAATCAAACTTTTAGAATAGGAGCTTTTGTGGAACAAACAATATTCAAATTATAGTAATGATATATATCATAATACAAAATATTAATGCATTTCTGAATTCTGATCTGTATTGTATATATGTATATATATATATATATATATATATATTTGATAGTAAGAAATATTATGAGAGTGGTTAGGACACCAGTCAATGCATACTATGTGTAAAAGGTAACACTTTTAGTCAGGTGCTGATGGCTCATGTTTATAATCTTAGCTATTCAGGGGGCTTAGATCTGAGGATCAGAGTTCAAAACCAGCTCGGGTAGGAAAGTCTGTGACATTCTTATCCCTAATTAACAACCAGAAAACTGGAAGTGACACAGTAGCTCAAGTGGTAGAGCTCTAGATTTGAATTGAAGAGCTCAGAGACAGAGTTCAAGCCCCATGATCAACAACAACCAAAACCCCTAATAATAGTAATGCTTTTAATTAAGAGCAGGATAGTGTTTTGGTTTGCTTAATACATGGCACACAAGGTCAGAGGTATTTTGTGTGTCAAATTCTTCAAATTTCTAGCAGCCTTATGAGGCAATATTATTTTCTCAATTTCAGTAATTTGTTAAATCACAAAAAGGAAAATTCAGGATTAAATCTAGAAGTCCATGCTTTCCTAACATGATGTGTGCCAGAAATCAGAAAGTCTTGATGAGAATTAAAGTATAATATTGTGGAGCATGTTATTTAAATCTGGAAAGTAGCTAATACAGGATTCTCATCCATTGCCCTGCTTAATGTACAGCAATGACATTAAGGGTCAAAGGGCAATGAATGAGATGTGCTTTCATTTGTCAGTCATGGGGCTTAAACTCAGGGCCTAGGTGTTGTCCCTGAGCTCTTCAACTCAACGCAAGCATTCTACTCCTTTGAGCCACAGTGCCACTACTGGTTTTGTAATGGTAAATTGGAGATCGAGTCTGATGGACTTTCCTGCCACAGTTGGCTTTGAACTGTGATCTTCACATCTTCTCTTCCAGAGCAGCCAGGATTACAGGCATGAGCCACCAGCACCTACCCTAAGATGTGCTTTTGATAAGTATCAAACCCTGTGGTTTTGTGTCCTGTGATTTTATGAATAACAACATCTGAGAGACATTCAACAACAGCTTATTGAGACAGTAATCATATAGCCTGGGAATTTATACACCAGAATTTTTTGTATGCATGCTGAGCATGCAAAAGTTCTGAATATATTGCTCCATTTTATACTTCCTCAGTCACCCTCATTCAATAAAAAACAAATGTGAAACTGGGATTCACATTTGTGGGATTCAAAACCAGGCACTTTGTCCCTAAGTCATATAGCTCTTAATTGTGAGACTGTATATTGAATCAAATGAAACAATGCACTTTGTGACAGGTAACCCAATTATATCAGTGCAGGAATATGTCAATAGCATAAGAAATGACTACAAGCCCTTTAACATTGTGAAAATTGTAGTACTTGTCCAGTTGCTTTGATTAACGAGTAGAAGTTCAAAAATAAACTTAACAAGCAAGAGAGTATGAATTTCAAATCTTCCTTCAGAGTGCCATGGCATTTTTGGAAATGAAATTTAAATGTACTTGTAAGTAACAATATTTTCTATCACAATTGATGACTCTACTTTTTCCTTGCAATCATACCATATATAGGTACTATAACATAAGGCCTTCTAAATAGCAGGTGCAAAACATACTGATGGAAACTTCAGGCAACTTCCAGCTCTGCTCATTAAGCACTAATGAGGAGATTGTTCAATTGAACTTTAAACATTTGTTTATGCCCTACATTAGCTTGTTAGTGACTATACAGCTGGAAGAGTGCAAGGAAGACATAATTGCACCACAAGTAAATTTTCAAAAAGTCCCTCTCTCTCCATTCTCTCTCCCTCTTTCTTCTCTGTCTTCTTTCTTGCTTCAATTTCCTGTTTTTTTTCTTTCTTGTTCTTTTCCTGTTTCTTAAACTCTTCTTCCTTCAATGTCCATTCTCCTTCCTCTCAGCTGCTCATGCCTCTTCTCTTATTTTCACCCTCCTACCTCATTTCAATCTCCTTTTCCATCTCCTTTCCCTTCTCCTCCCACTCTCTTCTTTCTTTTTCCCTACTGCTGAGCCTCCCTCATCCACACTTTCATTCTCCCTCTTTTTGTCTCCCTCACATTCTTTGTATCCTCTCTACTACTTGAGCCACAGCACCACTTCCGGTTTTCTGGTGGTTAATTAGAGATAAATGTCTCACGGACTTTCTTGGCTGGCTGGTTTTGAACCACCACTGGTGCCTGGCTTCCTGTAGGGTTTAGATACACACATGCCCACATTTGTTCTGCACAGGATACCAGATCTTTTCTACCTCCTCACCTTCTCTTATTTTATTATTTTTCCCATGGTACATTTCATTTCCGTCTCCATTGAATTTCATAATGTATGTCTTTCCCTTATCCTTTTGAAAGCAAACATACCCTTTTTGCAGAAATTCATGGCCTGTTTTGTGAATGGTTTACATGCATTCCTGTTTGTTATTAACCAACAAAGATAACTTTGCTGGAATTACACTTAGAAACTAAGCAATCGGTGTTATAATTTAAAAGACATGCTAAATTGGTTAATTAGCCATAATAAAGGTAAAACTATCAGAATTAAAAATAAAAGTGGGTATTAAAGAGTAATGCTTGCTTCTCAATGCTGTTCCATTACTGCATGCAAGTTAAGAAAAGTCATGGAGAAACCAAAAAATGAAAGCTGGAGAATTTAAAGGAAGTAATGACTATCTTGGATGGGAAGGAGAAAGAAGGCTATTTGGATTTACTGAACAAGTTCTATAAAAGTGTGGAAATTTTATTTCCTAATAGAGTAGAAACCATGGTAAAAAGAAATGGTGTCTATTATCTTCTCTGGTGGATAATTTAAACTTCAGGTGAGAAAAATGGGGAAGAATAAAATTTATCTTGATAATGTGAAACAAATGACTATTGAGCAGAATTTATATATTCAAACAACAACTTAATAATATAATACATTTTATTATATAATAATATATCATATTCAACCTAACAAGCCTAATACAACTATATCTGCCAAACACAAACCTTAACCAACAAATGAGTTAAGAACAAACCAAATACAACAGGAACGAGTTACTACATATTGACCAATACTTATAACCCTAGATACATGGTGCTACATGCCTGTGGACCCAGATACTGGGAGGAAGAAGATGATGATCTGAGAATAGCCCCAGGAAAAAGCCAAGAACGTAACCTAAAATAATTAAAGAGAAAAAGCTAGAGTGTGGTTCAAAGGGCAGTTGTCTAGCAAGCATGAGACCCTGAATTCATATCTTAGTACTATAAATAATCAAATAACCTAAAAACACAGGAGAAAATGATTTTTTACATTTTTGATATTATCTAAATTATAATTAATAGGTAACAAATTTAAAAACTGATAATCTATGCACCATAATACCCAAACCACAGACAAATACTTTAAAACTACCACAAGTAAAAAATAAAAGCACAAAGAATAAGAAACAATTTTCCCACAGTATTATATATATATATATATATATATATATATATGTATATATATATTCAAATAGAAGATAACATTGACAATGCAAACAATGAAGAACCGTAGAAATGAGGCATTGAGTACACAGTAAAGAATAAGTGATGAGTTTATGAATATAAAAGGCAGGATTTGTGCTGTACTTTATTTTCATATTTTATATGTCTTTGGTTTATTGCAGCAATAAGAGAGACAGATTTCTAGGATTTTTCCAGTGCACCCTCAGTCTTCTGAGCAATTTTATGTGTTAAACATTGAGAGTCGATATGCCAGAGTGACCATGTAGAATTCATCTGTTGCTGCATTAAGACAGCACAGTGTTCATTCCTTCCAAGGAGATTCGTTGAGCAGCTCAGTGGCTTTCAGAAAACCACCCTGTTCCTGAAGACATCCCTTCCTTTAATTCTTCCAGTTTGTTATTGACATTAGGTGTGATTTTTGATAGAAATTATCTTCAGAAAGTCACTGCTTTTTTCCAGCCTTTCCACTGGCCATTCAAACAAAACATGGGTACACTGTATGACAGACACAGTCTGTGATGGTGTTAGATTATCCTCCTTGCACTTAGAGAACATTCAAGTGAGAGGTAATAATACACAAAATGTGTATGTGCTACTTAATCATCATTTGAAAAGGGGACTATTCACAAAGGGAAGTTACTGAATTTGATCATTTGTTTCTGTGACTTTAGCTGGATGCTACATATCTGTTTTCAGGTGTCATATCAGCATATTACAGCTTTTATTTCTTATCCAAACCTTCAACATGAAAGCTATATCCCTAATCATGATTGTTGGAAAATTGTCAGTTTGGTAAGCAAGTACCTATATACGTCCACTTAGTTTCTCAGCTGTTAAAGTTATATTTTACAAAATGAAAACTTGAACTCAATAAACAGAATCAAAGAATATTTATTAGTTGCTTTTACTATGGTGAGTGGTAACAAAAGTATTTAATAATATATGGAGGAATTAGTTGAATGCTATTAGGTAAGGTGTTTGCAGTCTTGTGTAATACTTCGTTGCTCACACTTCAGTAAATAAAGGAAAAGGAGGCTAGTCTCTATTTTCTGACAGAGAATCAAGAAAACTGACAGGAGCTCTCTAGAGTGATGACAGGTAAAGAAAATGCCAGAAATGTGACTGAGGGAATGGAAATCTCCAGGCTTGAGGTTGATTAGAATGGAAAGGATATTATACATAACCTAATTAACTTGATCCACCCTTAATTAGGTTAACGTAGTGCATATTTTAAAGGTTCAGAGACATGTAGGCTTCTTCTAGAACCTCCTTAGAGAATCAAATAGGGGCTTAGTTTATATAGATAAAAATTAGAGGGCTGGGAAGATGGATTAATGGTAGAGCGCTTGCCTTGCATGCATGAGGCCCTGGGTTCCATTCCTCAGCACCACATAAGCAAAAAGAAAAAAAAGCGGAAATAGCACTGTGGCTCAAGTGGTAGAGTGCTAGCCTTGAGCTGAAGAGCTGAGGGAAAGCGCCCAGGCCCAGAGTTCAGGCCCCACGACCGGACTAAAAAAAAAAATTAGAACACAGATTTACCATTGATTCTAAATGAAATAATCATTAATATAGGTATATAGAATACTTTGTTATTTTGTACACATGATTACCTCATGTCAAAACTAGGTCTTCCAAGTACTTCCTATTTACAAAAGTACTTAAAACTTATGATTCATGTATTCCTGAAGTCATTCTTAAGTTTAGTTAACATTCAGATTTTATAAATAGTTCATTTTTGCTATATATTGATAGTCTTCTGCCACTTATATGAATTCATTCAGAACATAAGTTTTGTATGGATTTTCTGAGATCCCAGACTACTCTCAATTGTACTCATTCTTTTTTTTTTAATTTTATTTTATTTGTGAACAAACTGTACAGAGGGGTTACAATTGCATGGGCAGGATAATGCGTACATTTCTTACCAAGCATTGCAGCCTCCTCCTTTGTTTACCGTTCACATCCCTTCCCAGCCTCCCCCCCCACCAAAGTTGTAAAGTTCATTTTTGACATGACAACTTGTACTTCTCATAGTTGCATCTGGTCCACCTGTATCCTTAAACGACCTGTTTTTCCCCATCTCCTCCACAAATTATACCGACATCAAATATAGTGAAAGCAGGGGTTATACTGTGGGGGAGGGACATACAAAGCTACAAAGAAATAATCTTATAAATGCATTAGAAACAAATGCACGAAAGAAAAAAAACATTTAAATACTTATCTAAGGATTCTTTTTCCTAACATCACATTATCTGACCTTTCCTGCTTGACTCATACATATACTAGAAATTGCAAATAAGGGAAACCATGGCACCTATGTTTGGTGAGCTTGGCTTACTTCACTTAATATAATTTTTTCCAAGTCTTTCCATTTCCTAACAAATGGGGCAATGTCATTCTTTCTGATGGAGGCATAGAATTCCATTGTGTATATATACCACATTTTCTTGATCCATTCAGCTACTAGGGGGCATCTGGGTTGGTCCCATATCTTAGCTATGGTAAATAAGGCTGCAATAAACATAGTTGTGCTGGTAGCTTTAGTGTGGTCTTGTTTGTAAACATTTGGGTAAATGCCCAAAAGTGGGATTGCTGGGTCATAGGGGAGTTCTATGTGAAGTCTTTTGAGGAACCTCCATACTGCTTTCCAAAGTGGTTGGACAAGTTTACATTCCCACCAACAATGAAGTAAGTGTACTCATTCTTGTAGAGTCCTGATGGCATGAACTCTGGAGTTCGCATTCATACTTAATACTAACCAGGTCCTAAATAAATGTCTAGCTTATCTAAAAGCCTAAATGCGATTTGGTTGTGTGCTCCAAGTCAGAGATTTTAGGCATGCTCAATGACAGTTTTAAATTCTGCAGGTTTTTAAGCTTTGTAACCAGCAACATCAACAGTATTTGAGCATACTTATAGAATTACCATTCCTCAAAAAGCTGTTCAAAATCCAAACACATTCCTTCAGTTTCTCCTCAGTCTTCACAGGCAGGTCCCCAGGCCCAGGAGTAGCACAATTCTTTCTTATTGATCTCCTTTTCCAGCCCTTGGATTCAGATTTATCTTTGAAGCAAAACATTCCCAAATCACGGGCCTACTTCTCTCTTTCTAGTTCAGCATATCCAGCATTTATTGTATATTTTGCGGTGACTTGTAAATAGAAACCTCAATTTTTTTAGCTGTTCTTCAGCCAGCCATTTTAACACTAAGGTGTAAAGATAACCTTTTCTTATTTCTTCATATATTTTAGTTTTATCTCCCCTTATAAACTTTACTCTCCTTAGTACATCTTCCTATATTATCTTATGCATATAATTTACATTATAAAACTGAAATTAGATGTTATAAGTGTCCTAAATGTTCATATTTTAATTAAAAGCCATTTCAAGCTAAATATTTTTTGTAAAACTCAAGTTTTATATTTCTAACAAGGAATATTAATGTTCACAAAAGACACAGTTTCACTGGAAACATAATTGAAACATTTTGTATGTACATTCCATTAAAAACTGTTGGTTTTTGAAGGTGTATTTCCCAAAGCCTCACATTCACATATATTCAATGGAATTCAAAATATCTTACAAAGGTTGACCAGGTCTTCTGAGGTTTAGCCTTGAAATTAAGCATTCTGAGGAACACCTCCATTCCAGAAAAACAAGGACCTCATAGAATTGTTCTGGGGTTAAAATGATATAAAACATAAAGTAACTAGCTTGATATCTCACTCATATGAAAGTTACAATCTAATGACTACCATCTCCTCTGCTTGTTCTTCCTCCCCAATCTTCTAATCACATAAAGATTCATTAACTAGAAGGTAATGTGATACTATGAAATGATGTATCCGGGATCTACTGCTGACAAGATGAATAACTTTGGCCAAGTCTTTCCACCCTAAGAGTCAGTTGTCTCATAAGATGATGGCAATAATTATCATTGTCCTCATATTAATGCTGACATTATAATCAAAGTAACTTTGTGAAAGCACATATTTAAGTTTAAAAAATGATAAAAAAAATAAGTGCCATAAATTCAGGCTTGTTATATATTGTGATGGTGGATGTCACAGTATTCTTATTTCTGGATCTTATTTGTGATACCTGAAGTCGTTTCAGTCCTTTCAGTCCTATTTACTTCTTTCCCAACTACAAATAGAAAGACAAGAAACTGAGCAGACCTCCTGTATGATACCTCACACATTTGAGAGCATCAAAAGTTCTTTTCACCATACTCTCAAAGAACACATCTTGCACCATTGGCTATCTTGTCTGTCTTCTATTTCTTTCAGAGCTTTTCACTATTTCAGGAAATATACAAGCATATAATCAGCAGAGTGGCAGTAAATTGGAACTTTCTGCTACAGCTGGGGTTTCATCTGCTCCCCTCCCTGAGGCTGTCTGAGGTCATTCCAGTCCATTGCTTGCTTATAAAGGATAGTAAAATTATGCATGCATTTTCAATTGTCATAACAAAAGGATACATGTAACCACCAACCAAAAAAGTTTAGAAACTGTGTCTTAGTCTTGGTTAATTGTATCATATAATCGGGTGAGACACAGTTACAGAAAAACACAGAGAAGAGTAGTATTAGATCTGAACTCCCCAATGCCACTAAAGGGCATCAGGAAACTCTAGTTACAGATCGAATGAAGCACACATTGTGCCTGAAAAGGGCTTTCATAACAGTTGCTCATTCCAACGTAATTCCCTCATTAATGTCTGACACAGCATCTGGCCCTTAGAATACAACTTGGTATAGTAGAAAGAACACAGAACTGGACGATCCACAGAGGTAGAGGTTGTAATATTGCATTTGCTTTTGGAGATCTGCATCATCTGGACCGTGGTGGTTCTTGATAATTACTTGTAATCTAATAAATGCATTATATAAAATACCAGATGTCGACATCCCTGTTAACAAGAAGAAAAAGAAAAGCCTCATGCTTGTCAGTGTGCTCCAGTATGAAAATAGAAACAGGCACATAAAGAAAAAGAATAACATTATTGTCAGAGAGAACAATGTGTGCAGATTGAGACCTGAAGCAAGATAATGCATTCTCCCCAGGTAGTAGCCTGAGTAAATGGTCAACAATGCTGGAAAGAGGAGTGATGGAATTGGGGAACTAGCAAAGAAGAATAAAATACATTACAAGTACTGTACATACTATTCTAAAGAAGCCTGAACTGAGACTTAGAAATAATGTTATAGTGAGAAATTTCTTCTGAAACAAAATAGTGGTAATATGAATAATAGATTGGAGATGGAGGGTACAGGAAGAAGGCCTATGGAGGTCAAATGAAGAGGCAAATGAAACAGATGAAACCATAATATATTTAAATGACTCGATATTCTACAGACTGCCACACCATCAAGATAAAAGAGAATCTTACATTTGCCTTCTTGGTTTCTTTCCCTTCTCTTTCCTCAACCCCATCCACAGCCATTTATTCTCCTGTTCTTCTAAGCCTCAGGAATCTTGCTTTCAGAAAGGAGAATGAGTGGATCTATAAATGCTAAAAAGGTGGCTGTGGAACAGTTTTATATTCCTTGCATTTTTATTATATTGACTCAGGTTTACATGGCAGAGAAAACTAAGCATGGATACATTAGGGTATAAAGAAATTAAGGAATGAAAGAGGAAGATTTTAGGATTTAGTACTATGGATTTTTAGTTAGATCTTATTAACACTCCTCAAGAGATGCTAGTAAAGAATAAAATAATTTCAAATGTTCCTCTAGCTGTTGGAGTACAGCATTTGCAAATCAGATGACATGCATCAATACATTTAAATGGAAGTTCTCATTACTTGAATTGTCTTCTTTATAATGGATGTTGAAATCACTATTTCGTATATGAGCAAAATGAGGACCAATGTTTCCATAGTATTAGCAAGGTAACAGCAAGTAAATAGCAGAGCTAGAAGTGGATCTTGTAGCCTGTGTTCTTTCCACTTTGTTTCCATTGCTAGTAAGGTAGATGTTAAACAATGTTTATACAAGCACTAGAACAACTCTCTCTTTCTATCTCTTTTCTCTCTTTTACTCTGCTTTAGTCCTTTCAAAACCTGAGATAGGTATACCCAATTAGAAAAACAAGAAAGGAATTAATTTAAAGGAAGCAAGTTAGACAGAAGGAAGTCATTTTTCATTTGTCAGAAGTAGCAAGTAAAAGTAGATGCTGAGGGTTGAATGCAATATTAAGAAAGGTGTAAGAGGAGTAGAGTAAGTAAGCAATACAGAGAAAATGCCAGTTTAAGAATGATAAATTGGAAACTCCTATGGAATGTCAAGTAACGGATAACTCAAAGGAACTTGTAAACATGAAACTTGAACTTAAGGGAGGGTCAGACTGGAGTATTGATTTGGTATACATGAGGTGAGAATTATTTTACTTGGAGTCAATAAAGTCATCCAGGAAGAATATTAAAGTTGCTCTGGATCAAAGTCCTGTAGATATCTTCTAATAATAAACTTTCTTATCATCCTCACTGGACCTTTTGGCTATAGCTTCCAACTAGCACAAAACAGCTCAAATAACATTTGCTACAAAGCACATTTATTGTGTTGCTTACAGTGTGCATATTCTTCAGTGTTATAAGGCAGTTTCTCTCAATCTCCAATATCATTTCAAATGAAATGAGGCCATGTGAATATTATTGTACTTTGTTGGAAATTTGGAGAACCACTGTGTTATTAGCTCACTCCAATAATCTCAGTTGCTTGCGGTGTAGAGATTAAAAGTATCAAGGCTTCATGCCAGTCTAAGCAAAATTAAGCATGATTCAATTTAACAAATAAGCCATTTGGAGTTAGTCAAAGCAGACACTCTGAAAACATTACAGGATGGAGTAGGATAAACCCTAGGCCTCTTTGGCTCAGGCCGAAATTTTCTTAATAGAGACCCGGAAACACAACAAATCAAAGAAAGGTTGGACAAATGGGATTGCATGAAGTTGCAGAGCTTCTGCATGGCAAAGCACATAGCTAGCAAGATCGATAGAAAGCCAACAGATTGGGAAAAGATCTTCACTAGCTATACAACAGACAAGGGTCTCATATCTAAAATAGACTTGGAGCTGAAAAAACTAAATCCCCCAACAACAAATCCTAAAAGAAACAACTGCCCAATAAATAAGTGGGCTAAAGACTTGAAGAGAAACTTCTCTGAAGAGGAAAGAAGGATGGCCAATAGACACATAAAGAAATGCTCAACCTCTCTTGCCATAAAAGAAATGCAAATCAAAACAACATTGAGATACCACCTCACCCCAGTTAGAATGGCTATAATCAAGAACTCTAACAACAACAGATGCTGGAGGGGATGTGGACAAAAGGGAATCTTACTTCATTGTTGGTGTGAGTGTAAACATGCTCAACTACTTTGGAAATCAGTATGGAGGTTCCTCAAAAGACTTCACATAGAGCTCCCCTATGACCCAGCAATCCCACTTTTGGGCATTTACCCAAATGTTTACAAACAAGACCACAC
>NW_012267305.1:4442999-4454351 GCF_000151885.1 Dipodomys ordii
AAAAAAAAAAAAAAAACCAAAAAAAAAAAAAAACAAAAAAGAACTTTGTGGAACTACAAAATTACCAACTATAAAATTAGACTCAATCCTCAGAGCAAATGGTATCTTAGTCCCAAAGTATAACAGTGTTGGTCCATAATGACTGTTATTAGTTTCATCTTCATGCAGCAAAATATTTCACTTGCATTACTTATTAGAGTTTAGCAATGCATTCTGTCTCCACAGCTCTTTTTAACTCCATGTGATATTTATTTTATAACCATCTGTGATATGACCATGACAGGTGGTACTTACATGTTTTCCATCTTATTGTCTAGTGGCTGAGTCATTCAGAGGTCTCTTTCTGAACTCAAATTCCTTTTGATTTGCTATATAATCAGATTTACTTCATTGCAAATAAAATAAAAATGCTTGCCCCAATTAAAATCATACCTGAAACTAACAAAATCTTGATCCTAAATATATAAATATATCCAGATTGTGGGGGAACTTGGACAGCTTATGATCTATCTATGTAGTTTGTCTTACTCTCAATGCTCTTCTAAGATATTCTACATATTCTTCAGCAGATTTTGGATAGTCACACATCTTCTCAGGAGCTTAGCTGCTTGCTTCACAAAGTGGGGCTAGTGAGGCGCCTTGACATGGTTATTATGCAAAATAAAAGTTATTTTAAAAAACAAGGCCTAATTTACAATGAATATGCAATAATTCAGTTCCTTTTATTATTCACCAACTCATCTATCCATCTAATCAAAACTTAGTGAGAACTTTTCTATTCCAGGCTAGCAATCAGCAAAAGACAAAAATGTTTCCTTATCATAAGACAAAAAACAGCAAGAATTACAATAATAAAGTAACAAAGATTTTATGTAAATTACACAGAATATTAGTCAGTTAAAGGGAGAAGAGAATGGTGGGAGTGTGGGTAGAAAAGAGATTTCTATTTTATATAAGGTGGCCAGGAAGGGCATAAGAGTAACATGAAAATGGCAAAGGAGGAAGTTACCAAGCTGACTGCTCTATTGACTAGAGATCAAATTTAATAATAAGGATATAATACTAATATTGTAATAATAATAATTACTATTCTTTCTAATACTATTAATATTTTCAATGTGCATCTACATTGTGACAAGCTACAGGATATTTTCGTTTAAAATTGTTACATAGTATATTCTACTATGCATGTACAACACACATTTATTTATAGAACTCAAGGCGCAAGCTCTACATGCTCATGACTGATGTTGTACAATTTGAATGACATTCCCAGCCTGCCTTTTGCTGGTTGTTTGGGGATGGACTCATACTGACTTCTCTGCCAGGCAATCTTTGAATTATAATCCTCCAGATCTTACTCCAATAATATCCAAGATTATAGATGTATACCACCAGTATGTGGCAGATTTTTCTTTTACTTTTTTTTATTGTGAAAATACCATACAAAAGGGTTACAATTACATGGGCAAGGTAATGAGTACTGTTCTTATCAAGCATTGTTGCCTCCTCCTTTGTTTCCCCTTCCCATTCCTTCCCATCTGCCACCAACCCAGCATCCCCCCAACCAAAGTTGTAAAGCTCATTTTTCGACATAATACCAATTCTCTCAAATTTACTTTATTGCTTTATGTGTTTGTCTTTATGGCCATGCCTCTTTTTGTTATGTTTTACTTTTAATGAAACCTTCAATACCAGTAAAATAGTAAGAAAGAGAGAGAAATGATATGCTTTACATCTATGGTAAATTGTTATGTTTTATGATGGTGTGATCAAAGAAATTTCACCTCCACAAATGATGCAGGGAGAACTGTATGTTTACCACAAACAAATGACTTTTGACATCTATTTCATACCATATATACATATTACCTCAAAACAAATCAAAGACATAAATGTAAGGAGTAGCTTCTATACAAGGAAACTTTCCTGTCTTTTGATATACAAAATTTTCACATATTGAACTAAAAGCATAATATATACATAAGATAAACATTTTACTAAGTTAAAATATTCACTTTTAGGAAAACATTCTTTAAAGAATGAACTACCAATATTTAATTATTTTGTACTTCAAAAGGTATCAGTAAGAAAAAGATGTCAAAGTA
This sequence comes from Dipodomys ordii, assembly GCF_000151885.1. Lineage (NCBI taxonomy): Eukaryota > Metazoa > Chordata > Mammalia > Rodentia > Heteromyidae > Dipodomys > Dipodomys ordii. Next base: position 4,445,108 of record NW_012267305.1, read on the forward strand.
CATACTGGGAGAAAACATTTGCCAATCATATATCTGATAAGGATATGATATCAAGAATGTATAAAAATCTTTCAACTCAACAATAAAAATTCAAATAAGTCTAAAAATGGCTAAATGAGCAAAACCATTCTCTAATAAAAATAAACAAATATCTAATAACAAATGAAAGGGTGCTGAAGATAACATAGTCCTTCAGAAAATGTAAGTGAAAACCATGGAATACCACTGGAATAGTTAACATAATGAAAAATTTCTCCTTTCTGTCTTCGTTTATCCTCTTCAAAAAGATGTGGAGAAATTGGAAACAACATACCCTGCTAGTACCAATGTGAAATGGAACAATAGCTTTGGGATGTGGTTCATCAGTTTCCTAAAAGTTAAATATTAATTTCTCATATAATCAGGTGATTACATGCTTGGTAAGAGAAATAAAACCATATGTACACAGACATTAGCAGTGTTGAAGAGCTAAAAAGTAGAACCAACTTAAATGTATGGGGAAGACACCCATCTTTTCTATCAAAATGAGTTGCTTCTTTTCTATCAATCTTGTGAAAATTATTTTTCTAAAAGTTGCTGTTTTGGCCTAGAGGCTTAACTCTTGTTGACTATCCTCTTCACCTAAGACATTGCCAGCAAGTAAAGAAAGAGAGAGAGGAACTACTTTGGTTTAAGGAAGGATGGTTTAAATCTAAGGTTTTTGTCTTAACTGGTTGTCCCAAAATGAAAAGAGAATTAAGACACACCTCCGATAGTTCAAAACATAGCAGTGGATATGTGTATGTTTTGACGTTGCTTGGTAAATCTTATCTCAAATCCTTTCAATAGTCAAGCACTTCAAACTAGCTAATCATGAGTAGACTGAACGTGTGCTTGACCAATTTGAGCAGACAGTCAGAGCCAGCTACATTAGACATAAAAAGGAAGCAGCCCTTCTGCTCTGTGTGTTTGCTTGCTAAGATTTCAGTGGTCTCACGAAGGTTTTTACCTTGTCTCTTCTGTTGTCTAATGTAGCTGTTTTCAGTAGTACTGTGTTTGTTTCTACACCCTGCCTTTCTACATGTGGTAAGACATTGCATTTGTCTTCTCCCCATTGTAATACCTACAATCCTGTGGGAAAAAATGGGTAAAAGAGAAGGAGATCCAACTTAGACATAAGATTCTGTACTCTTAAATACAGATCTCCCAACAGCAAAGGTGGATTGATTCATATCTTCTTCTTTGTTGCTCAAGTGATCTTGACTTTAGAGGCACATATAAGTCCATATGAAAAACATATTAACAGTACACATATTTCTGTTTGTTCAGTTCTTACCTACTGATGCATCATTTCCTCTGGAGGAGGAATAAATATCTCTCCTTTCCAATGGATTCACATGAATAATAATGTCTCTATGTACAAAATGTGCTCAGAGAACTTCTGAGAAATGAGTTACACTTGCATCTTCCTTCATTTAAAAGTCAAAAGGTATTAAGTGTTTCACTCTGTGCTATTTATTATTCATTTCTGAGCACTTAGCATTCATTGACTCTTTTATACCTTACAACAATACTATGGGGTAAGCCCATATGAACAGCCTCATTTTACAGAACAGAAAACTGAGGCCCAGCATATAGCAGAAACACACCTAAAGTCACAGGATTAACAAAGTAACAGTATTTTAATTTTAACTCAGTTTGCCCAGCACAATATACATAATCTTAACCATTCTTGCTCAATCCTACATTCTTCTCTGCCAACAGAGTAACCACAAAGGAATGGTGGAAGGTACAATTCTTAAGGCTTACCTGAAAACAATGATACCAACAAACAGCCATACTCTAACATGAAGTGTTCCCCATTCATCTTTTATAGTTTCCATAGTATGTGAATTTCTATTACTTCCACTGGAATATCTCCTGCCTTGGCTTTCATATGGCTGGAATCTTCAAGTACTTCAGCCTAATCATATAACAACTTCCTTTTGTCCCATTAGTTACCACTATTCTATTTCCTGATAGCAGGCATAATTTTTTTTTACTGAAATACTTAGTTACTTTCTATTTTTTGATCTAGGACAGAAAATTAAGAGTGAGTATCCTTCCTGTATGGTCAAATGCAGTGTTGCGAACTCTTAGACGAGAAAAGACAGTCCAGATGTGTGTATTAAATACATAATTGAATTCATCACTCAATGATTAACAGAGTAGTCACTCAATAAATACTTGTTGCAAAAATAGAATTAATAAATATCCTATAGCACTTAGCAAGCACGTATATGAGCATTTTTGGCTGAAGCAGAATCGAAATATTTCACAAAATCAGATTGCAGGGTAAACTAGGGAGGCTAAAGAAATGTTTTATACATGATATTCCAGACTTAATACATTCATAGCAGAGGTAGGATATGGCAGCCTCCATTCATGACCAAGAAAGATGATTGTCCAGAAAAATTTAGGCCTGCAAATTGGTGGAGGCATTCCAAAATTTAACAAGTATCTATTCAAGTGCCTAAGAAATGTCTTATTTTTAGCACTTATGAATATTAGATTCATGCTCAAAAATTACAGAAATAAAAGACGAGCTCAAAGCAGTAAAATATAAAGACATTTATAGACTTGCAAAACAGTTAAGTTTTTAAACTTGGATCTTAAATACAGTAAGATTTATTGATTTTTTAATTCCGACTTCACTGTATATACTGACACAGAAATATATAAGAATCTCCTTTTCTCAGTAAATACCAGAGAATTCAATATCACCCGCACAAATAACCCCAGATAGAGGTGGGAAAGAATAGATATTCTGATCCTGAAAAAATTAACTGTTCTTGTTCAGTCTTTCCTTCAGTAACTTTGTTCATTTAATTAAAATCATACTCTTATCCTGTCTAGTTCAGATTCTTCATAAGTATGTTCTATTGTTTTTACTATCCCCAAGATATTATTTTGTCAATTTAAACGTTTCTCTAGTTTTATAGAATTGCTACAACTATTTTCTCATGCTTTCCAAGGTTTGTTACTTTTTTAGGTTTGGTTCTTAGTGCATTTATTTATATTTCTAAAAGGCTTATGACTTTGATAATGTAGTTTTGATTCAGCTTTAGAAACAGAGTACCTTGAGCTTTTCCCAAGTATCACCGGAATTCTCAGAGGAAAGGAAAAAAGCCCATGCCCATCTCATTTATTATCATTCTCAAAGCATCATAGTTGCACATTTGAACAATGCCTCTTTCAGGGAACAAATCCATTGGTCATCAATGACAAAGTGATAAATGCTGACTACCTGAGGACAAGTATTCTCTCTCATGATGTTTCTGTGGAATATTGGAGACTGCACCATTTGTGATAATGTTAATTTACAGTCGATTTGTTAGATATGTTTTGCTTTTTTTGTATGGCTTAATGCATATGTGTTTGAATTTCTTAGAAAATAGTATGGCTATAAATAAGTTGTTATGAATATTCAAGGTTATTATATTTAGAAAGAAGAATTTTCATTGGTTACTCACCAAGCGAAGGTGAAGAAGCATACAAAGAGCTACAGCAGATGAATAATAATTAGGACTCCTTTTAAGGTAAGTCAAAACAAAAGTGTTTTAGAAATATTATGCTTGGTTACCAATGGCTTGTTCTTACTAACTTTACTACTAAGTAGACTAAGCTCAGGAGGATCCAAATTCAAGGCCAGCCTTGGTAGAAAAACTTCCCCAAGGCTTCCTTTCAGTGGAGAGCTCAGCATAGTGGCCCAAGTGCCTTATCCTGGCTGCAATGAGAAGACTAAAATAGATGGATCCCAGCTCAGCCACTTGCCTGGGCAGAGAGAACCATCTCAAAAAACCAATTGAAAACAATGGCCTGCTAAGCAAATCCAAGGACTGAAGTTCAAACCATTGTATAGACAGAAGGAAAGAAATACTATGTAATACTATGGAAAACATGGAATAATATATGTACCTTTGTACACATTATCTCTCTATATAATCTCTATAATTATCTCTCTATATAGTCTATATATTTATACAGCATAAAAATGCTATTTTGTCAGGGACTGGAAGATTCAAATGACATCTTTCATCAACTACTTCAATAAGTGTGTATTAGGGGAAGTAATACAAAAATGTTTCTATATTTGACGATTTTATTTTCCTGTCGAGTTTAAGATTCTCAAATAACCTTCAGTAACAATTGTGACTGTTGAGTAGAGGGAGAGAAAATGTCCTGAAATGATGTTAGGATTCTTCTCCTCTCAAAGCGATAACATTTTTGTTAAGTAAAGCAAAAATCATAGCCCACTAATGTGTCAGGACAATTTGTGCTTAAACTGTCTTTATAAATTATGTGTGATGAAATTTGTAATCAAGAATACACCTTGTATGTGAAATTAGCTTTCTTCTTTTAAGCATTTCCTGACACATTATTTTGGCTTTTCTGTTTTTATTCTGGTATCACTTTTATTTTTCTATTTTGCTTTTTTATCGCTTTCCTATGATTTCTTCCCTTAAGTAACCTAGGTTGGAAATCTTGCATTTTTCTCCATGTTCATGTAATAATATATAAACATGATTGCATAAAGAAGTAGTTTTATCATCCATCATCTTTTTTGGGGGGAAGGGTCTGGTCGTGGGGCCTGAACTCTGGGCCTGGGCGCTGTCCCTCAGCTCTTCATCTCAAGGCTAGCACTCTACCATTGAGCCACAGTGCCACTTCCGGCTTTTTTCTTTTTGCTTATGTGGTGCTGAGGTGGTATGCAAGGCAAGCACTCTACCACTGAGCCAGCTTCCCAGCCCTTCATCCATCATCTTATGAAAACTAATTTCATATATCTTGACCTTTTCCACTTAAAAATACATGATAGGAAATTCTCCAACTCGCCACACAGTAGAGTTCTCATTCACTTGTTTTGATGGACCTATAATAAACCAAAATTTTAAGATATATAATTTAGATAATTATTTCCTTATTACTGAGGATACGATGGTTTTCCAAACACCAAAAACTCCCTGCCAGTTCTTAAGGAGTTTTTCTCTCTGTAGAGTATCACTAGGACAGAAGTCATGAGCCAGAAGATACAAATTTTAAGATTTTTAATAGGCATGAAATTTCTTTCTAAAAGACTATCATAATGTACTGTTGAAGAACAAGATGTAAGGGTGCAATATTCTTATTTTTGAAGTTCCTAATCAATTGATGATAATGTTTTCAATACCTTTCCAATATTGGAACAGAAAGTTAGGTGTCATATTTATTATACTTTCATTTCTCTAATGCATTTCAACTTCATGTTTATATTATTTACAATTCCTCTAGCTAATTTTGTTCCACAGTGCTCAATCCATTTTAAACAATCTGGAGTCCCTGTTTCATAAATTGCTTTTTCATTACTTTTCCCACTGTGCGGTTTAATTCTTTGCTCTTCAATGCATAAGAACGCCTTCACAGATATAAACATCTTTTTGAACTTTGAAGAGCAATCCCTTTGTTTTTTAAGTTTAATGGCTATTCACTTTTATTGCAATCACAATTTTCCACAGTACATATAAAATTTATATAAAATAAGCTTCTCCTTTTCTTTCATGTCTCCTGAATCTTCTTGATTTGTATTGAATCTTATTGAAGAAGATGTCCTTCATTACTAGATTATGCCCATAGTATACTAAATATTCTTGCAGAATTTTATTATCTTGTTTTAACAGATATGTCTTAATCTCTCTGGGATTTGCTTTTGTATTTGGTGTAAGACTGGAGTGCATTTTTATTTCTTTCCAGATACAGAACTAATTGCAACAGAAGTGTTTGATTACTAATCTAGAATTATCTCAACTAATGGAAATTCTACTTTACATATACAATTTTCATATGAAAGTTGCTTATTCTACACCTCATTGGACCTAAATAAAATCTTAAATGTCTTAGATGACTCTAATTTTCTTGCAGCTAGCACTCTGAATAGTGATCCCACTTGTCCAACATACTTTCCTATCTCTGTACCCATCACTCCTCCTTCTTCTCACAGCATCCACACTGTCTTCTTCTGTTTGTCCAGTACTTACCAGCTTTGACCCTTGTGTCATGTGCTTTGACAATCCATTCCCATTGCTTGAAGCATCACCAACTGGTCCTGGGTCACACCATTCATATTTTTCAGATTTTCACCTCTGGTTTCATTATTACTATTTCTAAACAATCAAGATTTTCCTCCCCTCAAAATTTTGTTGAGGTCACCAATGATATTCACAACGCCAAATTCGGTCATCACTTAATAGCGTTATCTTACTTCCCTAGTGGCTGCTGGTGACCTGTTGAACTCTTCCCTTATTGTAAAACAGTTCATTGTCCATTCGGACTCTAGAACATTACCTACAAAAGTTTGAAAAACTAGAGACCATCTCTAGGTCTGTCCTTTACCTAAAACCATTACATTGACCATTTTATATTTTCTTATCTTGAAATACTAGTTTGATACAAAGAGCTCCAAATGAAAGCTTTAGCCCTTCTACATTGAACTCAAGATATTTATATTCAACTTCCTTCTCAACATCCTTATTTATATGTCTAACAGATATATAAAATATATTACTTATATATCTGTGTCCAGAGAGAAAAACTGGAATCATACTATTGTAAACAAGTAAGAATTTAATACAAGCATTAAAATGCTCATGAAATTATTGGAAATTTTGGAGTACGTATCCATACTGATCTCTTATTCAACATACACTAAAACAATTTCACTGGATTTTCTATGTATTTGAAGTGCTCTTACCCTTTCAGTTAGGCTACCTCTATTCTCATGTCTGATTAAATACCACCTTCTCTGAGCAATCTACGTCAAAATGTAATTCATACTCTTACATCATTTTTCATCCTTTCCTAGTTTTTCTCCATAGCTCTTACTCTACAGACCTCTTTATTTTATTGTGAAAATATTGTACAGAGGGGTTACAATTACATGGGCAAGATAATGAGTACATTTCTTACCAAGCATTGTAGCCTCCTCCTTTGTTTCCCCTTCCCATCCTATCCTCTCCCCGTCCCCCCAACCAATCCTCCCCCTTCCCCCCCCTCGCACCAAAGTTGTGAAGTTCGTTTTCCACATAATGACTTGTACATCTCATTGTTGCAATGGGTCCACCTGTATCCCTACTTAAACCATTTGATTTTCCCCTTCCCCTCCACAAATTTTACCGACATCAAATAAAGTGAAAGCAGGGGTTATACTTTGGGGGAGGGACATACAAAGCAACAAAGAAATAATCTTATAAATGCGTTAGAAACAAATGCACGAAAGAAAAAATACATTTGAATATATATCTTAGGGTTCATTTCGCCTAACACCACCTTATCTGATCTTTTCTGCTTGACTCAGACATATACTAGATATTGCAAATAAGGGAAACCATGGAACCTATGTTTCTTTGGGCTTGGCTTACTTCACTTAATATAATTTTTTCCACGCCTTTCCATTTCCTAACAAATGGAGCAATGTCATTCTTTCTGATGGAGGCATAGAATTCTATTGTGTATATACACCACATTTTCTTGATCCATTCATCTACGGACGGGCATCTGGATTGGTTCCCTATCTTAGCTACAGTAAATAGTGCTGTAGTAAACATAGTCGTGCTGGTAGCTTTAGTGTGGTCTTGTGTGTGAACATTTGGGTAAATGCCCAAAAGTGGGATTACTGGGTCATAGGGGAACTCTATGTGGACTCTTTTGAGGAACCTCCACACTGCTTTCCAAAGTGGTTGAACAAGTTTACACTCCCACCAACAATGAAGAAAGGTTCCCTTCTGTCCACATCCCCTCCAGTATCTGTTGTTATTAGAGTTCTTGATTTTTGCCATTCTAACTGGAGTAAGGTGGTATCTCAATGTTGTTTTGATTTGCATTTCTTTTATGGCTAGGGAGGTTGAGCATTTCTTTCTGTGTCTATTGGCCATTCTTCTTTCTTCTTCAGAGAAGTTTCTCTTTAAGTCATTTGCCCACTTATTTATTGGGCAGTTGTTTCTTTGAAGATTTGTTGTTGGGGGATTTAATTTTTTGAGTTCAGGGTATTTTTTAGATTTGAGACCCTTGTCCGTAGTATGGCTAGTGAAGATCTTCTCCCAATCCATGGGCTTTCTATTGATCTTGCTAGCTACGTCCTTTGCCATGCAGAAGTTCTGCAATTTCATGCAATCCCATTTGTCCAACCTTTCTTTGATTTGTTGTGTTTCTGGGTCTCTATTAAGAAAATTTTGGCCTGTGCCAAGGAGACCTAGGGTTTCTCCTATTCCATCCTGTAATGTTTTCAGAGTGTCTGTTTTGACTCCGAGGTCTTTGATCCATTTGGAGTTGATTCTGGTGCAGGGTTATATATAAGGATCTAGCTTTAGTTTTCTACAAGTAGTTAACCAATTTTGCCAGCGCCATTCACTGAAGAGGCTGTCTTTCTTCCATTCTATTTTTCAGCTCCCTTTTCAAAGATTAGATAGCTATAGGTCTCTACAGACCTCTTTATCTTCTTTTTCTTACTCTCTATTCTTCTACTAAAGTGTCAATTTCCAGAGAGAACATATTATCTGTTTTTTTCACTGTATAATATCTAGTACAGTTTAGTTCATTTCACTTAGAAATAAATGAATTACTGGATTTTCTTAAAAGGATTTCATATTCTATTCTAGTATCTAGTAAGGTAATTGCTTTTTTTAATTAATTTATTTATTTTTTATTTGTGAACATACTGTATAGAAGGGTTACAATTACATGGGCAGGATAATGCGTACATTTCTTACCAAGCATTGCAGCCTCCTCCTTTGGTTTACCCTTCACATCCCTTCCCAGCCTCCCCCTCGCCCCCAATCCCAACCCTTCTCCTTCCCCCCCTTCCCCCCCTCGACCGACGTTGTAAAGCTCGTTTTGGACATGAAAACTTATACTTCTTGTTGTTGCATCAGGTCCACCTGTATCCTAAAACAACTGTTTTTTCCCCCTCTCCTCCACAAGTTATACTGACATCAAATATAGTGAAAGCAGGGGTTATACTGTAGGGGAGGGACATACAAAGCAACAAAGAGATAGTTTTATAAATGCATTAGAAACACATGCATGAAAGAAAAAACATTAAAATACATGTCTAAGGGTTCAATTTCCTGACATCACATTATCTGACCTTTTCCGCTTGACTCATACATATACTATAGATTGCAAATAAGGGAAACCATGGGACCTATGTTTCTTTGGGCCTGGCTTACTTCACTTAATATAATTTTTTCCAAGT
>NW_012267305.1:4454401-4539169 GCF_000151885.1 Dipodomys ordii
GCCCGCTGCGTCTGGCTCCTTCGTCCCGGACTCTCTGTGTGAGCGCTCAGGTATTGCCCGGCTGCGGTCTCCACCGCGACCCTGCCGCCGCCGCCGGCGGCTGCTGGCTGGTGCTCAGATGTGTATTCTTGCCTTGGCTTTCTCTCACTTGTCTAACTCTCTGTCCTGTGATGACACACTTGGTGTGTTTCTCTGGCTTAGGACTGTTCACTGGAACTCTAAAACTGCTTTCTATGCGAGAGCTTGTTCAGATTCCAGCTTCTCCTCCGCCATCTTGTCGCCTCCCTCTCCAGGCTCTTCTTGCTTTGAAGGTAATTGTTTTTTTTAACGTTTTTGGCTACTGTCTGGGTTTTACTTTTGCTTTTATAATTTGAGTTCATTTAGCACATGGTTTGTTTGCATAAATGAAGTACTCAGGAGTCTCATTACGAAAGTTATCTTTGTTTTAACCTTAGAGATCAGATTTTTTGGCATATATAAGAATTCAGTGATTCTCAAGGAATACAAGTATACTCACTGGGCAAGCAGGAGAAGAGCAAGAGAATAGCTAGTTCCCTGCTGAACAACACAGACCTACTCTCTAAATAGACACATTCTCTTCTTTCAAGATCTCCTCTGGATTCTAATATGGATGAGATACATCAGCTATACCAAAGTGGCAGTGGTAAGTAATATTGATATGTGGGGGTTTCCTAGAGATTTGTGGTACATGATAATCCCAGTATCTCATACCCTGGCATCTAATAATGGAAGTGTAAACATTTTCACTATTTTATTTTTCTTCCCAGAACATCCCAAAGCTTTACTTACACCAAAAGTGAGAGGGCTCAATAGCCATTGACTAAGACAAAGAATGTTGAATCACTGTGTTTTTTCTAGAATGTTCTAGTTTTGTGTCCATATAACATGGTACTATATTTAGAACATCAACCAATATTAATTTTTTGGTTATACATTCCTTTACATTTTGCTGCCTCAATTTGAAGTCAATAATTTACTTTTCATCATTTATAGAAGCTTTGTGAAAAGTGTTCCAAGCTTTTGAAAGCCAAAACTTCACACTCTTTGAAGGATGAATTTTGAAAGAAAACTCATGAGTAAGGAAAAGTATCATCCCCCTGGCTAGTATGCAATTTCTCAACTAGAAGAAAGAGAGAATTTGAGTCAATTAGAGGGAATCAGAAAGAAAGTTCCAGGTCTCCAGAATAAGCAAGTCATTCTAAGTGGGTAGATTTATGAAATATGAGGGAAGAAAGGCCTACTGGCCTGCTGCCTGGGAACTACTCAGCAGCAACTTGCAGAGTATTAACTGCAGAAAACTTGACACTTACAGAGTCTCATCAACTTCTCTTCTCCTAATCATAATGGAAGGACATGATAGATTCTTTATATCGAAACATGTCAAGAATGCAGAGGAAAGACTAATGAAATGGAACCACTAGACTGGGAATGAGGGATATCAACTATGATGTGGTTTACATATACTTTCAAAAGTTAATGTGTTTGTGACTTTAAGTATCACCATCCCATAATACTGTGAAATTTGTGAAATATATGTAATCACTTAATCACAAAAAAATGCTATAAAACGGTAATGTAACAGAAACGATATCCAATACAATAGAGTTGAGAATTGAGAACTTTGAAAGGTGGTTAGGTCACAAGGGCCTTGTCTCTGTGAATGGATTAATATTATTATCATGAATGTGGGTTTGTTGTTGTTTGTTTGTTATTTGCTATTTGTTGATGAGCAAAGTTTCCATCTCTCTTGCTTTCTCCTGTGAGCTCTTTTACATCCTCATACCATCCTTCTGTCATATTATTACTCAGCAAGTGTCCTCATCAAATGTCACCTCTATTTTTGATGGTCCAGCCTTTTGAACTGTAAGAAATAGTATCTCTGTGGTTTTATTCTTCTAAGGCAGTAAAAATGGACAAAAATATGACCTACTTGCCCATTTCACTAAACATAGGATGGAATGATTAACATCTCATCAAATATTAGATCCAAATATGAAATATTAAAAAATGAGTCCTTTAACACATTATATCTTTCAGAATTCAGATGCAGTCTTTATAAAAGGAAGAAACCTCAGGTTGGTTCACTGTATCTTTGTTATGCAAGAGATTGAAATTTTATAATAGAAAATACTTTGTATAATGAAATGAAGATACAATTCATGTTTTGCTTGTGGACTAAAATTAATGTGCACCTACAATATAGTTTTTTCACTTCCCATAACTACATCTGTACCATGTAGGTATTCAGATATTAGCTTATATAGTAACATGTCTTTGGCTTCTCAATTGCTCAATCATTAACCATTTATAATACATAAATAATAATTGTGGTCCTTCTATAATTGGCGTTTTTAATATATTCTCTCAATGTATTATTAAATTCTTCAGGAAACGTTCCTCCAGGGCACAAGTCTTAGTTGAATACAATCAATTGTTCTAAGTATATGTAATCTTGAAACCAGTAATATAAGAATACAAAAATTTACAGTTTGGAAGGGGTATTGAAAAATCTGCAAAGTAAATAAAACCTGAAATCAGTTAAGAGTTCCATCAAAGGGTATTTGAAGAGCCTGATATTATATCAAAAATTGCATAAAATAACCGTAATAAACTCTTATAGATGCTATTTTCTATTTACATTTGCAAAGGACACATTTCAAGGATAAAAGAACCAAATGTGTCAAACCCAGGGAATGTCATCATTCAGTTCTAATCACTTTCTCTATTGGCCAAACTCTCAACTTCCAACTCTGAAACCTCTCCAGTTAATTTTTCCACAACCCTGAAACTCATAAAAACATTGAGTTCTTCAGTTTAGTACATGTGCATTTCCAATAAATAACACACACACATATATATATATATACATGTGTATATATATATGTATATATATATATGAGCAGTTATGTATAATATAACAGTAGCCATTCAATGTCCTCAGAGACAGGTCCAAATGAAAAGACATTTGAAATCTAAATGAAATCAATGCATGTGATATATTGAGATTAACTGAAAACAATATAGATGATAAGAATAATTACATTATGATAATATATAATGGTAAAAATCATGATGTTAATGATGAAAATTCACAGAAGACAGGGCCAGTAACTAATTTGAGCCTAATTACGTCTGCTTTTTTAGACCAATAAAGCTAATATTATTTATTAATATTAAGCTTATTTACATGCCTTTGAGAAGAAAAGAGCTGATTTATTCTCACAAATGTTTGAAAATTCTACTCAAATAGAATTTTCTTCATTTTTATAAGTTAAATAATAAGTCGAATTCTGTATTTCTGAAAGGAGCACATTTTTCACATAAATCTTGATTCCCACTCCCAATGGTCTCCTATTAAAACTATAATTAACAGATATTATGTATCTGGCATGTATAACCTGCAGATGTTAATTCTTTATGCTAATGATGTCAGCAATTTTCTCCTTAATTTGTATTTTACTACTGCAATTAAATGGTCCAAATATCCTGAGCAATTCCACACAAGTTTCACTCTGCATACTAACATGTAGCAACAGAGAGACAAGACTGTCTGCTTGCCATGAACTTGGCACATAACTAAATAAGTTAACAACTGTGGGCCATGTCCCACAGCATCACACAGATGGATGTATCAAGCTAAGCTCTGCATCATTTACACAATGATGTATACATTACTTAGTGGAATCCATCTAGGAAGGAATTAATTGTTTTTGTTTCTGAAACATATCTATATTCCTTTTGAGACAGACAGAAAATAAAAATAACAGTATTCATGAACAGCTTCTTCCCCCATGAACACTGATTATATTATTCAAGAACTTGGACAAATGGTGTGTTCTTTGTTTGTTTGATTCACTTTTTTCTCAAAGAGCCAATGTATATTGTTTTCTTTTCTTTTTATTATCTTTAGGTTGTTTACAAAGGAGTATACATTTTACAAGGCAGTTTGTGAATACAATGCACCTTGATCAATGTCACCCCTTTCCACATTCTCACCCATACCTTCCCTGAATATCCCTTCCTTCACACTTCTTAAAATTTAGGCTATACATTGAATTTTTGTGGCATTCCACCCTATCTCCTCTTCATTCTTCTACCATTTCATCTTGATTCCAGCCCCCTTCAAATTTCCACTTCCCTGGTATTTATTTTTAAAATGTTTTTATAAAATTTCACCTTTCTAAGGAATTACACTATTTAAGTTCTCCCTTGAGTCTACCATATTTCGCTTAATACCTGTGTGTACTCTTGAATATCTCCCAATGTATTTATAATATATTTGTAAGCTAAGTCTATGTTTCAGATACAAGAGAAATATAAATACTTTGTACACCATTGTTAAGCTATACATAATTATGTCATTTTAATAAGAAAATGTGCTACATGACATTATAGTATAAGGACTGCAGTATCAGTTTACTTGTCATCATGGCAATGATAGAGGATTTGTTGATATGAAAAGACATTTTAACTGGTTACACACATGGGTCTTATGAAAATAAATAAACTTCAAGAGATTAGTACGTTTGTAATAGCATCACATTTTTAATATGTATTTTTTATTGTAAAGCTACTGTATAGGGGCTGGGAAGGTGGCTCAGTGGTAGAGCGCTTGCCTTGCATGCATGAGGCCCTGGGTTCCATTCCTCAGCACCACATAAGCAGAAAAAAAAGCTGGAAGTGGCGCTGTGGCTCAAGTGGTAGAGTGCTAGCCTTGAGCTGAAGAGCTGAGGGACAGCACCCAGGCCCAGAGTCCAGGCCCCATGACCAGACACCCCCCCCAAAAAAGATACTGTATAAAGGGGTTATAGTTACATGAGTAAGGTAACGAGTACACTTCCTATTGAGCATTGTTACCTCCTCCTTTGTTTTTCTCCTACTATCCCTTCCCTCCCTAACTCCCCAGTTTCTTCCTCCCCCATTCAAGCTGTAAGGTAAGTTGACAACACAGTGTCTTGTACATCTCATTGTTACAAGGGCCAACCTCTATCTTTATTTCAGAATTTTATTTCCCTTCTCTTCCTCAATTAGAAAAATATACATACGGATTCAGGGTACCAAATCAAATACAGTGAAAATAGGAGTTATATTGTGGGGGGAGAACATATAAAAGAAACAAAAACTCACACACTACATTATAAATACATTAAAAAAACAAGAACGAAGATAAAACTTCTTGTTTCCCTATCTTGTGGTTCATTTCAGTTAACATCATCTTATATGGTCATATGTACATATATATTAATTTTTCCAGGTCTTTCCATTTCCTAACAAATGGGGCAATGTCATTCTTTCTGATGGAAGCATAAAATTCATATATATATATATATATATATATATATATATATATATATATATATATATAGGGGAGCTCTATGTGGAGTCTTTTTTTAAGTTCCAAGTATATTTTAGATATGAGACCCTTGTCCGTTGTATGGCTAGTGAAGATCGTCTCCCAATCGATGGGCTTTCTATTGATCTTGCTAGCTATGTCCTTTTCCATACAGAAGCTCTGCAGTTTCATGCAATCGCATTGGTCCAAACTTTCCGCATCACATTTTTATAGCTTTTTGTTCATTAGAATAGCACAATATAGCCAAGAAGTCAATCACAATAAAGCCATTCCAAGGAAATACAGTCAGATAAAAAGGTTGGACCTATATAAGAATATTAATGAACTGGCTAGAGGCCATAAGATAATGTCATTTTATGCAGAGTGGCCAAAATGTCTTTGTAGACATAAGCCATGTCTATACTGTTCCAAACAATCAACATATGCATTTTAATTAAGTTATCCTGAAATCTCAACATCTGGTAAAAATATGCAAAGTTGAAATTTCTCCATATAGATTCATGTATGTCTGTGGTATTGTTTTCCCCAACTTTCAGTTTTCCCTGTAAATTTTCCATAAAACAATCAAATCATGGCCCAATTTAGAAGACTATTATGATTAGCAAATGTCTGTTATTTTTATGTGGACAAAAATATCACCTGACAAAGTCCACATACAATTGTGGAAACTCATGATATCCAGTTCTGATTCACTGTAGTGAAAATCATGTATTAGTGGGTTGCTAGAAATAGAAAATAGCAAGAACCAGAATGAAATAAAAAATAAACAAAAATAGAATAAAGACAAAAATGAAAACCATCATACATGAAGGATTCAAAATATTTCTTGGAACATAGTAGGGAGCAAAAATAATGATTAATAATGTGAGGAATAAAACAGGAAGAATATGATTTCCTTACATCTAGTCAGTCATCAAATCTAGTACAATACAGAGTAAAACAGAGAAACCTAGCATTAGTCCTATGGCAATCATTGGCTAGACAGACGGTCAAACTTTGAGTCTGTTTCTTCATCTGTAAAATAGAAAGGAGTGAAAATATATGCAGGGCTTATCTACTCTGTGTTTGTACATGTTCTAGATATACATGTGTACATGTAAGACCATGATGGCATTATGTTTACACCAGCCCAGTAAGTTATGTGATATGAAATACATTTCTTTCATATTTTTAACATTCCTAAATCTCAGGGTTGACTTTCATCAAGCCTCACTTATGCCAGTTCTTTCTGGTTGATATATTTTAGGACAAAACCAAGGGCCAAGAAATTCTGCCTTTTTCATATCAAGAGGTTACGATGAATACAAAGTATGTCAAACTGAAACACTTTCTCATAGTTAAAATGAGGTAATCAAGTTAAAAATATAATTGATAGATAAATTGCATCAGGCGGGTCAATAAAATGACTCTTGCCTTATACAGTAACTGTTAGCCCAACAAAAGAAAATCTAAATCTATGTCAGCCTGAAATATTATCAGCTGTTTAAGAAGCATGTCCCAAGAAATGAATTATATTCTAACAGCCTTGAAGTATAGGTCTTAGCTCTTTTAAGGTCTTGTTTAAAAAATGGTTCCTAGAGCTTTCCAGTAGAACAGAATTCTTAGCTGTGATTGCCAAAGAAATCCACTCAGTAATATCTGTAAACTCAAAGACATGTGATATGAATTGCTTCGGATGATATTAATGGAGAATGCAAAAGGTGAAGTTTATAAAGTTTTAAAGATATTATGTCTACTTTTGAGTAACATAAGTTTTATCAGAAGTAGAATAATGAGCAGAGAGGATGAAGGAGTGTGAATATGGCCAAATATTCGTGTGCATGTGGGTAATGGATATTAAGGCTTCTTGATACTGGTTTCGAAAGGGGGAGGGGAAATGACAGGATTGATGGAGAGGGTGGATGTGATAAAGATACACAATATGCATATATGTCAAAATGAAATCCAATCTACAAGTAATTGATGCTAATTGTTGAACTTGAGGGAATAACAAAATGGTTAATTTTCCAAATCAATAGTTCTTTTTAAAAGTAAGATTTCATCGTTAAATGAAATTTGAGAACTGAAAATGTAATATATCCTGTTATATGTTCATACATTTCATTTTTAATTATATTTCTAGTAGTATTCTACCATATTTGTTTTCAAATTTATTGACTTCTTCCTATGAATTGAACATGAAAATAATATTTTCCAACCCTACATTTTAATAGGCAATTTAATTTAATATTAAACTGTGTGTATCAATTTAGTTGCATCCTTCTTTTCTGAAATGTGGAGCATTAAATACATTTAATCAAATTTTGTTTTTTTCTTATGGATCCATTAGTTGACAAGTATAATTTTGATCATTAACCATATAAAGGAGTTGATGCTGATTCTCATTACTATTTACTTAAATTTTATTGTAATCACAAATATTATCATCTAGAAAGGGTTACAGGTGGACCCATTACAACAATGAAATGTACAAGATGTTATATCAAAAAATGAACTTCACAACTTTGGCAAGGTGGGGGTTGGGGGGTGGAGGGTTGTAGCGGGGGTGTGGGTGTGGGAGTGGAGAGGGGATGGGATGGTATGGTGAAACAAAGAGGAGGCAACAATGCTTGATAAGAAATGTACTCACTATCTTGCCCATGTAATTGTAACCCCTCTGTATGGTATTTTCACAATAAAAAAAGAAAGAAAGAAACCCATCAACACTTGTTTAGCTTTTGTTTGCAGTCTAGTCCAAAGTGATTAAGAATATTCCATGTGTTTTTCTTTTTCTTTTTCCTTACCACTATCTTCCTTCCCTTCCTTCCTTCTTTTCCTCCCTTTTTTCCTTCCTTCCTTCTTTTCTTTCTTTCTTTCTTCCTTCCTTTCTTTCTTTCTTTCTCTCTCTCTCCCTTCCTTCCTTCCTTCCTTCCTTCCTCCTTTCTTTCTTTCTTTCCTTTCTTTTTGCCTTATGAATCCAGTATCTCACATACTAAACAAGTACTCTACTACTGGTCTACATTCTTAGCATATTTTTTCCTGAGCAAAACGATGTATTCTTGATTTGAGTAGGTGAAATGCTCTGTATCTATCCATTAATCAAGCTCCCTGATAAGATTGATGAAATTGTCTGTGTCCATATTTTTATTATATTTATTTATGTTGTGTGTTCCTTTTCATTTTCTAGTTTATTTATTATGAGTTCTGGTTTTCTTTTATGTTTTCCATCATTTTCAAATATACTTGTTTTATAGTTTTCTCTAAAGACTTGTACTTGCTAAAGTAGGCACTCTATCACTTCATTCATATTCCCCAGTATTCTCACTTTGCCTTTATTTAACCAGTACTGAACTCAGGGCTTTGCACTTGCTGGATAGGTTCAATAGCACTGTTAATTTTGAGATAAGGTCTTTCTGCCAGTTTTATAACTCGAACTCATCTATTTGTTTTAGGCTTTCCATTTTATCTGGGATGACACCGAAAGGATTGATTGTTTTGCATAAGTTTCAGCCCTCAACTCTCCCTCAGCACAAGGATCTGTATACAGAAAGTTCCATGCAACATTTTAACTTTCATGATTCTTTTGTGTGTGTGTGTGTGTGTGTGTGTGTGTGTGTGTGTTTGTGTGTAATTGAGCTTGAACTCAGGCCCTGAGCTTCTACTTAAAACTAGAAGTCCATGACTTAAGCCACAGATCCGTTTCCAGCTTTTTAATGGTTAAATGGTAATAAGAGTCCCACAGACATTCTGTCCACACTGGCATCAAACCATGACCCTGAGATATCAGCCTCTTGAGTAGGTATAATTGTGAGCAAGAGCCATGGGCACCTAGCTGCTTTTGTGATTATTTTAATTCACTGTAAACTAGTTCAGTATTCTGCTATCCAACACAATGTGTACATGTATATACGCATATATATGTAGCAATATATAAATATTAAAATATGTGTTATTATGTGTTGTGTATTGATGTTAAACTTTACTTTACCTAGAATATCTGTATGCTTGTTGGATATGATGAGCATTTTTTATATATGGTTAGTCTTCCATTTGCCCCATTTGTTTTCATGATATTATGCTGACTCTTTTTCCTGACCAAATATATTTTCTTGCTCTCACCTTTACTTGCATTGCAACAGAAAAGTCCACTACAGTAATGATGCCACTTTAGAAATTATCTCTTTATCTTTTATTTTCTCGGTGGACTGTGAATTGCTCCAAAGCACAAATTGTGAATTATTTTCCCCAGTATTTCAACTAGGGAAGTCTGAAATAATACACTAAGCCTAAGACAGATATTCACCCCAATTTTCTCTTTATTGTGAAGTTTTCCAGCATTCATAGAGAACGATTTGAACAGAATTCTTCTTAATAAATACAAGAAAGTTATGGACATATATCTAAATATATCTATTACAGACATGTACACAAATGTACCATTACTTGACAGTTATCTCAAAAGAAGAAATTTTCCCAATCACAGGAGATTGCCATATCAAAATTCTATTGCTGAGCTTGAATACTGCTCTGAGTTTGTCCAGGCAGTGAAATAGAAACTCCACCAATTAATTGATGAATCTGATAAATAAGTTCAACCCAGTGGCTAATTTATGTTAACATTTCTGTTTACTTTGGAAGCAATGGTCACCTCAACTATTTGTGTAGATAAAGAAATAGAAGAAGCTGAAAAATATCATTGGCGCAACAAGCAGAGTATTTGTTTAAATGGTCTATTTCTATGCAATTTATTTTTATATTTCTAGCAATAAAATATTAACACCAGAAGAATAATATGGTTACTTAGCAAGCATCGTGTTGATGTTTGAAACTTAAGTATTAAAATCAGGAAAACTTTATACATCAATATAAATTCTACCAATGCTAGTATGCTTAGCAAATAAGCCACATTTCTCAAAAATTTAAACTATCATGCAAGTGTTAACTCTGGACCACATCCATCAATCTTAGTCATGAGAGCTTAATTGTTTTTACACAGTTTATCAACAGAAGGAATGATCATTATGCATTTATAAGAAGAGCAGAAGGATAAGAGGGAGCATGTTGAGATTTGGTTAGGGCTATATGATACGCATATATGCAAAGATCACAAGGAAACTTCCTTGTACAATAACTGTATTCTAATATTTTTAAATGTGATCAAAAAAGGACTGTAACAGTGCAATAAACCCTGTTCTAGAAAATATCTTTTCTAAGTGATATTTACAGTCAACAAAAATGGGAGCCTGAGTTTCTCAACAGTGTTGCTATGAGAAATTAGCACACTCATAAGGATAAAGGAACATTTTAGGAAATTGTAATAACCATTGTTTTTCTAACATGTAGCACACAGGATCTAGTGCATGATAGGCACTCAAGATAGGATTAGTCCGTTTCAGAGAAATAGAAAATTAGAGACTGCACTAGTTAAGGAACAGCTCAACTCAATTCACAATTGCTTTCAAAGTCAAGGGCATAAAAGACCAGTGTGATGCAAGGAAATTTGAACTATCAAATAAGAAATGCTATTTATTGCTGTTTTTTATATTTAAATCCCTTTATGGTCTATTATCCATGGGTATCTTATACATGTCTGACATGAGTAGGGCAAAAGTTAACATTGTTTCCAATTTACAGGCTTATATAAAAATAATAGCATGCATATTTTATCAGAAATACTAAAACAAAAAATGATTTTAAGATGAATATTATCACTCTACACATGAACTATGTGCGCCCACAAGCCCAAGGCATGGATCCTTTGTAGGAATTTCAGATTCAAGGTCTAGAAAAGCTGTTGTCAAAAACCCACCCCATCACTCTTTTTATGTTCAAAATATAATGGCAGAATGTTTAATAACATTTATTAGTGAGAACTTTTGAAAACACACATTTTAACATTGACTAGCTCTCCAAAAGCTTTGGTAAGAGAGATGAATGGGGGCAAAAGCAAACATCAACCCCTAGGAACTATTGAAAACCAGAAAAAAAGACATGCAGGAAATCCATTGCTGTTTGAGAGATCAGGTGAACACATGCCAACGACCATATTTGAATCTATCATTCTTTCATTTTTAGACTCTTCTGATTTGAAATTTCAATAAGGCTTTTCTGCCTCCGCAACATATTTCTGCTTTCTTCTATTTGCCAAGAAAGTTTTCCTAAAGTTCTATTTCAGAAATATCTAGGTTAAGTTCATTCTTTTCTCCTAGCTCTTCAAAAGGATAACACCTAAGTATTATCTACAGTGGTATGGTCTAAATGCATTGAACTTCTGCATCAATTTTATTACTGTTACAATAGAGAAAATGTGCTAATCTCTTTTGATTAACCCAACTAGTCCTGCAGTATTTCCCATAGTAAACATTTGATGTTCAAGTTGGGACCCTTGGTATAAATTATTGTTATCATAATATTGGACACAACATTATATGAAGAAATACACATTGTTTCTACTATACAGTCATAATCATCAACTGCAATGTGACATCAATACACCCTAGCTACACTAGCACATCTCGCTTATCAACATTTCAAATATCCATTTCAAATATCCTCTAGGCTACTCAATTAATAATGGTTTTTGCCACATATACTTCTCCCTCTTCCAGATGACTTTACATAGTACCTGACAGAGAAAATACAAGCCACCAGTTCTTTTGGCCCTCTAGCTCTAAGTGTATATTCATATGTAACCCAAACTCTCCTATGACCTTCAACATTCATTTCCTAGTGTGAATAACTTCCCATCTTCTCTGAGTTCACATGCTTTTAGGGATCTTCCAATATCTTTTAACATTAGAAATTTCTCTTTCCCCCTTTTACATTTGTCCTCAATGAATAGTCTCATCAATTAGGCTTAAAACATCACAACTGACATTCCAATATTGAATAAACTTTATGTAGTGTGTAATGCTGTGTATGAAATGGCATTAATTACCAGGGAGTCCTAATAATGATGCTATCTAATGTACCAATATTTTCAGTATGGTGTGTTAATATGTAGAGTCTTTTATATATTAGGGCTGTTTTCTAACTAAAATAATAAAAAACAAAATGAAATTAAAATGTTCCTATCATTCCAATGACTTAATTTAAAAGATAGTACGTTATTCCATGTATGTAAATAGGAAACAGTTGACTTGAGTGTGTTTCTAAATGTTTTGTAGGCTTCAACTAGGCTGAAATAGTTCTTTTGTGCCAGTTCTAGCACTTGATCACATGGCTTATCTCTTTTTTTGCTTAGGTATGTTTTTACTCAAGGCTTTCTCTTTAGCATTTGAGCCACATTTCCACTTCTGGCCTTTTGCTGGTTAATTAGAGATAACAGTCTCTCAGAATTTGTCTCTCCAGCTGACTTCAAAATCTTGATCCTCAGATCTCAGCCTTGTAGAAGGCTAGAACAGCCTACCTTTTTTTTTTTGGGTCCGGTTGTGGGGTCTGAACTCTGGGCCTGAGTGCTGTTCCTCAGCTCTTCAGCTCAAGGCTAGCGCTCTACCACTTGAGCCACAGCGCCACTTCCGGCTTTTATCTTTTTGCTTATGTGGTGCTGAGGAATGGAACCCAGGGCCTCAGGCATGCAAGGCAAGCACTCTACCACTGAGCCACCTTCCCAGCCCCAAGAACAGCTTTTTTTAAAAAAAAGCTTTTTGTGTTTTCTATTTTTCTACTGTACAGAGGGCTTACAGTTATATTAGTAAGGTAATGAGTACATTTCCTATTGGGTCTTGTTACCTCCAGCCTTTTTAACATAAAGTATAAATATGTTTCAAGTGGTTAAAGTTTAGTTAACAATTTGTTTTGTTTTTAAATACATCATTTATTTGTTCTATGATTCAGAATATTCTCCATGCTCAATATTACTTATGGAGACCTTAAGATATGTATTTAAGCAATGAATACCAAAATTCTTAAAACATAAACTAGTCTCAATGTAAAGCTTATGAACTTTATTTCACGACATATCAAGGATAATATTTATTACCTTAATAATTGTAGCTATAGTATATGAGGCAAGAATTGATTCAGAAAAAAAATAGATATAATTTAATGATGATATTATTGAGCTGCTAAGTGTCTTTGGCCTTTCAGTTTTAAATAATGCTTAAAGATCAATAGAAAGTCCTTGAAACATTTTTAAATCATTTTGAAGGTGACTGCACTAGTAGATTAAAGTACCAGAAGGATTTAGATACATTTGCTAATATAAATCTGCTATACCTCCTTTTCAATGACAAAGAACAATGGAATCTAGTATTTTAGAATCAAAATTGCAAAACTTCTGTAGTTCTTTAAAAAATAATAAAAGAATCTTCATGTACCTATCACAGTGGTGCATATCTGAAATCATTGTTATATGGGAGGCTTAGGCAGGTGGATCACTGTCAGAAGCAGCCCAGGGCCAAATCTATGAAATTTTTATCCAAAAATCAAATAACCAAAGCAAAAAGATCTGAGGTCATAGCCCAAATTGTACAGTGCCTGCCTAACTAGCAAAATACTTTCAATTCATACATCATTACTGCAAAATTTTTGGAAACACAAATGGACTCAGAAATCACAACTCAATCTTTTGAAATAATATGAAATAACAGATATTAACATTTACTCTTTATTATATTTCTCTACCAAAAGACACAATCTGAAAAAAAGAATATTAAAGAAATGTTTCCCATGATCCTCTTAGAGCTTTCTATTATGTAAGAATCATATGCTATACAGGAAGTTGAGTTAAAGAGGTAAATGTGTATTCCGTTTGAGTAATGTATACTTTTCAGAAAAAGTATGTCATACACAATATTTAGGATTTATTCTACTGAAAAGCTAGACATTGTCTAAAATTCTACTAAAATTGGATGTCTTATAGTTTTGTGGAATATGATAACCTTACCTCCTGCCATACCTAAATATACACTCATAGTTCTCTTCCTTTACACTAAAGGCATTAGACATGAGCCTTCTGTTGTCATTTTCCCACTCACAACAGGTTTTACAAAACATTCTTATATCTATTTCATTGCTATTTATATTTCCATATCGCTTATCTAAGCTGCTTTCTAGCTATCTGTAGTTGGGTAGCTCATCTTGACTTTATATATTTATCCTCCAAACTGTGTTCTCCAACACAATACTTCTATTGCTCAAGGGGGTTAATTCTGTATACCCTATTCATTTTCTAGTGGATATTAGCATGTATTTATTATACCGAGAAGCTTTATAGTGATGTTTCCATAATTGCATGCAATGAACTCCTATCAAATCCACCGTAACTATCACAAACTGTCATTCTCCACATTTCTCCTTGGACAATTCAATTTGCCTTGGTCTGATTTCATTTCTATTGGGGAATTCTGTTTAGAGTCCTTCCTGTTTCCATCTCTTATTGCTATATGTTATCTCATGCTCTAGTGAAGATATTTAAACCTAGTGACAATATCTGCAATTTAAGTACAGAGACCTCACATATACCAATGTTAATTTTCTATTATTTTAGCTATTTTAGGCTTATTTGCTACCCAACTTCATGAAATTCAAATATATGGTTTGTCTTTCATGTGAATTCAAGCCATCATTAACCCTCAAAAAATGTCTGTTATTCATACTGTTTATGCGGAGTTGTTGGAGGTTTTCTGATATCAGTCATTCTGCATGTAGAAAAAAATGTCAAAGAACTAGTGGGACTTGAGAGGGAATTCACAGTTATGCTTAGAGTAGCTTTCCTCTATATTTGTTTAGAATCTTGTACTGTTGAACTTTCCTCCACTTAGAGTTACCTGAGGGATAAAAGTAAATGATGTCTCTTCGGTAGGATGCTGCCTTCCCTACTGTGAGTTTATTGCTTAAATATTTCATGGGCAATGCAGCTATAATTGGAGTGTGCTTCCCCCTTACAAATATCTCCCCACTTTACCTTCTTCAAATTTATCTTACAGTGTTGCCAACTCGATCTTCCTTAAATTTTCTCCATGTCATTTCTCCACCAAATAGCTTCTATTGATATTCTGCTACTTTTAGAAAGTTGTGTAAAAATGCTTTTGTCTGACCTATTATTTGACACATTGCCAATTCATCTTCCTAATCCATAATTCTTATCACTTTCTGCTTTAACTCTTCCAATGCCTTTCAAAAGAGACAAGTGTATTACTTACACCAGATCTCTGTTATTGCTACTATTGTTTACCATCTTTTCTCAACCTTTACAATTATCCTATGGTTCATAATTACTTGTAGAATACTATATGTACTTTTTCACCATTAGATTTTTATAGGCAATCATAAGGTCAAAAATCACTCCTGTTGTTACATATGATAGTCTCATTTTAAGTCTATTTTTGTAATTAATGAATAAGTGAATTATATGTAGAAAGACACTGGGTTTATATTCATCAGATCCACACTAAAGTCATAGCTTTATGCCATTTACTATCTTTGTTCATCAGTACAAGTAATATTGATTTGGGTGGTATCCATTTTTCTACCTATACAGAGAAAATATATAATTTCTTTTAATTAATTCCTAGTGTGGTTAGTTGTGGTGAGGATGTGATAGGTAATATTTTGAGAAAACATAAGCCTGGGTGTGAGAGGAAATATGACCTTCAATGACTTTGTATGTGTAGTGTATTTACAAGAAAGAGGCAAAACAAATGCAAAAGCAAGGACTATTAAGTGACCCTTCCAAGAATATAGAAACAATCATTTGTCTGTCTTTTCCTAGCTTTGAGTCAGAACACTGTAGTAGATTTTATACGTTTCCATATTTCATTATGACAACACAAAATCAAGCAACCTGTCCATAAATTTGTTCAACTATGATGTCTAGGTTGGCAATGTGCTTTCTACATAAATCTATATTTTCCCTTCCCAAAGGTCAGATATATTACTGAACATATGCTCTGAGAAAATGTTTATGGAGTCAATGGTGTTCTGGAATAAAGAAGCACTTAATGCTCCCAGAGTATGCTTCCTATTGTTGGACCCTTGTCAAAAGCTTCTGCTTTTTTGAACTTGATACTTGCATTGAGACATAGGCATATTTTTAAAATGACAACAGTTTTAAAGAATTCAGTAATTTCAAATGGACAAAATACTTCTGAAAGTTCAAATATTATATATAGAGATATAAACATATATAGATATAGTGATGTATAAATATGTCTGCATTCATATATGTTTGTATCAGAAAATAAATACTAATATAGAATTTTCATATGCCAATCAATAGTCTAAGTCCTTTACCCAATAAATTGACTGCTACTTTATCCATATTATTTAAAAGCAAAACTGAAGAGGTTCAGTAAGTTATCCAAGGTGTCTCAGTAGAATGCAAATTTCAGTAGCTCAGCTGTGGAGAATATATTCTTGATCTCTATGTTGTGCACTTGAAAGAACTTTATGAAATAAAGTATTACAGAAAGGTTTGTATTCTGAGGTGGTCTTTCCATATGTAACAGCTGACTTGACTAACACAATAAATACATGACTTGGGTTTGTACAATTATTTCAAATTTAAATATAAGGAATTTGGTATTAGGTGAAATGTCACAAACATGTTGAGATCAAATTCTAATCTATAAAGTTCACATTGAAAGTTCTCAGCTTTTCACTTATATTCTTCCATCTACAGCTAAAGCGCATGTCCAATAATATAGAATGGACTAGTAGGTTTGGTTCTCCTTTCAATCCAGTTTCATCCCAGTGATGTTTATCTTTCCAGGAAATATATTCATCCTGCTATCTACTTAAAAGGATAATAAAGAAGTATATCTCATTTTACTTCAAACTCCTCACATTCCACATTATAAAAATTAGAAAAGAATGAGAATAATATAGCACAGAAGAAATTTTCCTACATGCTAAAAGGTAGAAATGATCTGGACCTTCATTCACTGAAGATACACAGATCTGAAATAAATACTTACCACACATATAATCTATTACCTCAGTAGCCCCTAAATAACAATAATTGGTAGCATTCAGAATTTTATGTAATATCTTAACCTTGATTCTGGTCTGCTGTAATGATTTTCCCTCTTCATTGGAGTGTGACTGAAGTGACTCTGTGTTACTTCCTAAAATCAGTTGAAAATGATCAGATTTTTTTCCTTATGAATAATAAAATATAATATATTCAAAGTTGGTGGTAGGATATTCTTCTTAAAACACACTGAGCCACCTAAATGAAAGTAAATTTAAGAAATCTACCTCAAGAGAATGAAGAAATCTATTTCAAAGCTGAAAGTTAATGGAAGTAATAAGATTCCAATATGCTGCAGAGCACAGGACTATAGAACCAGGAGAAAAATTAGAACTGATAGACTTTTATATGTCCTTTGACAGCTTTTGATGACTTTATTTCAAAAAGTAAACAAGTGTGAAAAAAACAATGTAATGATCAATTCTAGGCAACCCCCCCAAAAAAAGAGATAAGTGTAAGGTGTGAGGGTAGGCACAAAAGGAAAGATTAATCAGATACAGAGAGACATCAGCCCAGTGGAAGAGACACAAGGTCTTCCTAAAGACCTTGGGAAACCAAGATAATGGCTTTGATGAAAACTAAACTCCTGATGAATCAACACAGTTCCCAGGTTCCCCTCCCCTTGGAGTGAGGAGAGCAGTGACCCAAACAGACACAACAGCTGAGACTCGCTCAAAGGGCTCCAAGAGAAGACCTATAGAAGCCTAAGTATGATTTACATACACACTTCTTGATCTCTTACACCAAAATTCACTGTCCTCGTCGTTTCCTAGAAAGCAGGTAGACACGACCTCACATTGCATAAGGTGTCCATGCCAGCAGAGAGTCCTGGTTGGGGGATGGTAACAATCCACCAATAGCTTAGAGGTTATCATAAACTTCTCAGGAGCCTTACCATTACTTTCAAATAAACTTTGCCTCAGTTTCCATTTTTTGTTTCATAATTCTTTATTCTGTTGACAGAAAGGACCCAAGACTTCTAGACAGTCTCATGTTTTGTGAAGAAATCTTATGAAGATATTGGTCAATCAACCAAAAAATTAAAGTAGTATTGAGAGGTTTGGGAGAAGGTAGCTAAGAATATGTGGAATAATGTAAGAGTGATAAATCTATACTTTGCATGGTACAGAGCTCAACTACTGTCTAACAGTGAAAAAGCAGTCATTTTCAGGTACAGTTTCACTTTATTTAAAATTATAGGAAGAAAAGCCAGAAAAAAAGGGAAAACTTGACACCATATTTCCTGTGAAGAGCATGGCTATGATCTGTAAGGAGAGAGGTGCTATTCTTTATAAATCCTGGAACATGTGCCAAAACATTATGTGTGTGTGTGTGTGTGTGTGTGTGTGTGTGTGTGTGTGTGTGTGTGTTGTGTGTGTGTGTGTGTGTGTGTATTGCCTATTATACACACAGTATTAGAAAAGCAAAGACAAAGAAAAGTGGAGCTGCAAAGTGTGAAGTTTTTCTTCAAACAGCATGTATATCTTCTAGTTTTTAAAATTCAAGATAAACAGTGAGACCTGAGTACGGGTTTTCTCTTGCAGTTATGCTGGAAATGTCATGCAAATTTTCTGAGTTCAAACACAGTGTATAAACAAGCAAACAGATTGGTTTTGTGTATAATGTATATTTGCCATTTGTGTTTAACCTCAAAATAAAATCTCTATCCCCTCCACCCAAATCGAGCCAAGCAATTGCATGTATTGGAATAAAAGTATTTCTGTGGGAAAAGTAACCTTATGGTAGTTTTATTTAATGCTTCATTTTTGCCATTTTGGATAACTAGAGAAAAAATGCCCAGAAGTTGTCTCCAGGCAACTACCCAAATGCTGCCAGCTGAGGAGCAAATGAAATCAGCAAGTGACTAGATTTGGGCATAAGCATAGGGAGAGATGGTGAAATGTGACTAATTGAAGAACCTGAACAGTGTAGAGGAGAAATCCAATGAATGTAGACAGCAATGAGTGAAATACGATTTGGGGGGACAGCTAGAAAAGTTTAAGCTTAAATTAGAATTAGAATTGAAACCATAATAAGCACAATGGCAGCTTGCCATTCTTATTTTATAATTTGTAAAAGTAATCATGTGAATCAAGTATAAAGAAGGCAAGAGAGAAAAAATAAAGTAAAATAAAAGTGATCAAAACACCCAACCAAGGAAATGAGGAAAATAAGGTAAGTAGATGAAAATAATAGCACTACGAAAATGATGACTTAGAAACATTCTTCATAGAATTTTAGAGTGGAAAATAATGAGCTGCAAACTCCTATTCATTACAGTCTGCTAAGCTGATGCAAAAAACCACCCCCATCGGAATACTAAATGAAATACTTTTCTTTGTTTTTGGGTCCGGTCATGGGGCCTGAACTCTGGGCCTGGGCACTGTCCCTCAGCTCTTCAACTCAAGGCTAGCGCTCTACCACTTGAGCCACAGCCCCACTTTTGGCTTTTTTCTTTTTGCTTATGTGGTGCTGAGGAATCGAACCCAGGGCCTCAGACATGCAAGGCAAACGCTCTACCACTGAGCCACCTTCCCAGCCCTAGATGAAATACTTTTGGTTTTCAAAATGTATACTTGAAATTCTAAAAGCAAGATACAGTTTAAACATGAGATATAGAAATATAGAAAGGATGGCAGGAATAAACAAAGGAGGAGGTAACAATACTCGATAGGAAATATACTCATTATCTTCTTCATGTAACTGTAACTCCTCTTTCCAGTATTTTTAAAATTAAAAAAACATATACAAAAAGAAATATAGAAGTAACCTGAGGTTTCTGAGTAGATAAGTTACTGGAATTGAGCTTCCTAAGAAAAGCCTGCTAAACAGAATCTATATTCAGAAGTTTAGTGGAAAAATTATACTCACATTTTCAGGGAAAAGACAAGGAATCTGCCTTGACCTTGCGCCTTAACCTAACTCCCATATTCCGGTGGGTGAAAAAGAGAATGACACTGACAAAATAGAACTCAAAAGATGCACATTCACCATTGAGTATAATATCTATGGTCAGAATTTAACACAAGAGGGAACCAGTAACATATTATCAGAGGTAACATTTATGCCTACCCAATACTCCCACTGTAAAGGAATGAATATCTTCCACAGAAAAACTATTCTACATTCATAAAGGAAACTGAACCCATACCGAAGAAGTAGGATAAAAATGTAAGGAAATAGATTGAAACATGTTGCTAAATCGAAATGCTGATAATACATCAATAAAAATAATAATTTAAGTAAGGGAAACCATGGGACCTTTGTTTCTTTGCGTCTGGCTTACTTCACTTGATAAGATTTTTTCCAAGTCTTTCCATTTCCTAATAAATGGGGAGGTGTCATTCTTTCTGATGGAGGCATAGGATATACATATATACATATATTACATATATAGATATCACATTTTCTTGATCCTTTCTTCTACTGAGGGGCATCTGGGTTGTTTCAATATCTTAGATATGGTGAATAATGCTCCCATAAAAATAGTTGTGCTGATAGCTTTAGTATGGCCTTGTTTGTGATCATTTGGGTAAATGTCCAAAAGTGGTATTTCTGGGTCAAAGGGGAGCTCTAAGAGAAGTCTTTTGAGGAACCTCCATACTACTTTCCAAAGTGGTTGAACAAGTTTACACTCCCACCAACAGTGCAGTAGGGTTCCCTTCTGTCCACATCCCCTCCAGCATCTGTTGTTATTAGAGTTCTTGATTGTAGTCATTCTAATTGGGATGAGGTGGGATCTCTATATTGTTTTGGTTTACATTTCTTTTATGGCCAGAGATGTTAAGCATTTCTCCATGTGTATATTCGCCATTCTTATTTCATCTTCAGAGAAGTCTGTCTTTAATTCTTTAGCCCACTTATTAATGGGGTGGCTGTTTCTTTAAGGATTTGATTTTGGGGGATTTTTGAGCATACTATCCCTTGTTGTCACTGTATTTGAATTTGGTACCCTGGTATTGTATATATGTTTATTTGAATTAGGGAAGGGAAAGAGAACAACAAAAAGATGAGACAAAGGACGAGATGGGAATCAATGCAATAGCAACATACACAAGACAATACGTTGTAACTGATCTGTACAATTTGGTGAGGAGTTAGGGGAGGAGGAATAGGAGAAAAATGAGGGAAGGGGTAATAAGTTTGATAAGAAATGTACTTATTACCTTACTTATGTAACTGTAACCTTCTATACATCACTTGGACAATAAAATAATAATAATAATAATAAAGTATGGATAACTGCTCAGGGATAAAATTGCTGGGTCATAGGGAAGCTCTAAGCTCTATGTTTAGTCTTTTGAGGAAACTTCATATGGCTTTCCATAGTTGTTGAAGAAGTTTACATTTCCACTAACAGTGTATTAGTATTTCCTTTTGGCTTCATCCCTGAACAAGGCCACACTAAAGCTACCAGCACAACCATGTTTCTTTTTTTTTAATTGTGAAAAACTGTACAGAGGGGTTACAATTACATGGGAAAAATAATGAGTACATTTCCTACCAAGCATTGCAGCCTCCTCCTTTGTTTGCCCTTCCTATCCTCCCTCCGCCCCCCCCCCCACCACAACCATCTTTCTTGAAGCATTATTTACCTCTAATGGGTATTTTCCTTTTGCTCATTAAGATCTAGTGTCCATCCTTCTCCATATATAAGCTAAACTTTAAAGACTGTATCAGCTGGCTTCCTTGTCTGGCAGCTTCTTGTTTTGATGATTGCTTGTACTGAAGCCCTCCAAATCTTCTCTTACATAAGCCTCGGTTTCAGCAGTTGTACTTCTTGTGACCTGGAAATGGCTGCCTTCTCTTGTCTCTCATACCTGGGGATAGGAATAACTTCCTTTTGCTACTTATATGTTATAGCAGGATCTCAAAGATTATCCCAAATCCACAATTTTGGTGAACCATACCCACATATTTCCATGTGATTCTTTTGTTAAAATTGCTTTTGAAATACATCCTCTGGATATTCTTGTATGTATTAGATCCTTACCAGTAAAAAGGTACAAATTCCAAGTCAGTGTGGAGAAGAAGAAAGAGAAGCTATCAAAGGTAAAGGTGACTTTAAATTCCAGGAAATTGATGGGGAGTGGGGAGAGGAAAGGAAGAATATTAAAAAAAAACTATTTTGCAAAATAGATATGTTAAATAATATAAGATAAGTAAGAACATGATGCAAAAAGTGAAATGTATCACTTATGTACCTTTTAAATGAACAAAGCAATGCCTTCTATTAATCATAGCTGCATGCAACCATGGTAATCTAATAAAATCACAGACTGGAACCATACACACCATCTTTGAGCTAATAGTTACTCCTAGGAAGGCATAAAAACGATTTAGAAAAGAGGAAATCTAAATGCAGCTCAGAAATTGTATTCTTAAGAAATCCCTTTGAAGTAAATATGCAGCATATTAGCACTTATGCTTATTTTCAGTGATGTATATGGGGGTGTTATTAAATTTTCTACAGCATTTTCTAGGTAAGAACTATTACTCTACTTTTTAAAAAAATCAGAGTCAATTCATTTTATTTTGCTTGTATAAAAATCATATGCTGTAGCCATAGCTGGAGTCTTGGTCTTCTTAAGAAGACTCTGCTGTGGATTTTCACAAGATGGTCAGTGAATTCTGATGTGGAGATTTAACATGGGAAGGTCTTGGAGATGGCAAAAAAGGTGGCCTTGGCAAAGTTGCCCAGGATAGCAGTACAGCCCCTGGCTGAGGTATAACAATCATCAATACCAGCATCATCAACCGCTTCATTGGGGCAGGAGCAGAAATGATCCCAGTGCCTCTGGGGGCAGGGATGAGGCACACCAGTGCAGAAGCGCAGTAGCCTGTCACCTTGCACGGGACAGTGTGGAGTTTCTCAATCTTGTTCTCTGCACAGGGACAATAGAAAGGTAGGCCGAGATGATGGCCCCTTGGATGGCACTGGCAATCTCCTTAAAGCACTTAACACCCAGACCCTACATGGTCATTGTGGCCACCAATGACTACAAATGCCTTGACCCTGGTGTGCTGGCCAGCATGAGTCTGCTTCTACATGGGCATAATTTCCAACACCTCATCTTCCCCAGAAAGAAGTCAATAATTCCCCATTCCTTGATGGGTAGGAAGAAA
The DNA here is from genome assembly GCF_000151885.1 of Dipodomys ordii. Lineage (NCBI taxonomy): Eukaryota > Metazoa > Chordata > Mammalia > Rodentia > Heteromyidae > Dipodomys > Dipodomys ordii. The sequence continues at coordinate 4,477,855 of NW_012267305.1, forward strand.
AGATAGACCTCCTCCAAAGACTTCATGTAGTTAACCAAGCAGGCCAGTTTGGTGATGGGGATCCATTGCTTGTCTTCCATGAGCATTGAAGTCAAGACCTCAACCTGTACCACCGCCAACACCTCAGCCCTGCCCTAGAAGCAGCTACTGAAGACTCCTGGGAAGCCACCACAGCTTCACTGGTGTCATCTGCTTTTTGGTGTTTTCTTGGAGAAGAAGCAAAATCTATTATTAACTAATAACACTTTTTCTTGCTCCCTCTGACATATCTAATGTCACCCTCAAGTGTCTATTAACGTCTCAGATACTATGAGATTACAAACACAATCTTACCATCAAAGATCCAGTTAAAATGTGACTTTAATACCACTAGACAATGTTAAAAAAGAAGTAAGAGTTGCATTAGAGAGATATTATAGCCATGTCACATTCTGTGTTGCTACAACCATCCATGGGCATTTCAACCCAAATCATATGATTATTTATGTTGCTTAAAAACAGAAAGCTGGTTCCCACTAACATTGATGTATCATAATAAAATAAGATGCATTCTAATTACTGTCTTTCAGAAAATTAACTATAGTATTTACATTGTTTCATTCTGTCATGTGACACTGTAGATATATGAAAATGTAATTCAAATTTCCTTACAGTCTCCATAGGACTTTCTGCTTTTGATAGTCTATCGTGCTGTAAAAATCAGATGAAATATAATATAAGCTGGCATATTGGTACATTGAGAAGAGTAAATATATTTTCTTTCAGTATTCTAACACTATCCTTCTATCCCTATACATTTTTATGATCATAGACGATAAATGTATCAAATCTCATACCCAGAAAGGATATCCTCAAATCAGGAGACTATGCAATGTATAATGAAGAGTTCTAGTTAGTAAGGAACTGGATATACTAATTACACTAAATCTTCTAACTTCCCTTACCTTGTAGAAAAGCTTCCCATTGACCTTTACTGACAGTACCATTTCAAATATGAGTAGACTAAGGAATAAGAAAAATCTTAATTCAGTTTAATTTTGATATGAGAAAATTCTGAATATATTTTCTTAAAGTGATGGATAGATGCAAATTGAATTTGGAGGCTAAATCTAAACTTTTTTTCATTCCAACTTCACCATAAGCATGGAGGAAATATTTAGGTATGAACAGCTAGTTAACTCATGAAATGTATTCAGGTTCTCAAAGAGCAGAAAGAGGGAAAGAACTGGAACACTAGTTTATGATCTCCTGTTGTTTGAAGAACTTCAATTGCATTATCATTTTCAATGATCTTAGAATGATTTACATAAGGCTTACTGAGGCTCTGAGTCATTTATTAATTTTCCCATGATGATACAGCAGTTTACTTGTAGATTTAGGATTCTAAGTACCTAAAAATTATATTAGGGATATTGGGTTCCCTCAAGAATAAATATGTAAATATTCTTTTACTTCATCCTCTTCATCCATAATACACTGAAACAAGTGTATAATCGAGTTTGACATGGAAAGAAATGTGACAACTCTTATCATCCTCACGAAAAATTGATCCATACTCAGAGAGAAAATTATTCTTGAGGTGAAGTGTCTGAAATTTCGATACTTACATTGAAAAGTGATTTTTATCATCAAAAACAAAATCAAGAGTGAAGAAACATAATGATGATTCAGTAGTTAGCATAGCTATTTCATTCTTAATAATTTGATCAACATATCTATAGAGTTAGAACAAATACAACGTTGTATATTAAAATGGCACAGATCATAAAAAGCTATTTTGGAACCGAATGAAATACAAGAAATCTCTTCTGTATTTTCAAAAGTGATTGCACAGGGAAGAAAGGGCAGAATGAGAAAGCAATAATCTAGCCCATTCAGCCCTGTTTGAATTAGAACAGTTAACAATTTACTAGTATTAAATAATAAGCTCCTTCACAAAGCCACATTTGAATAAATTGTTCTACAATTGAGATAGCTCAAAAATTACTGTTCCGGTACAACTCATTTATTTTTCAGACAAGAAATGGGTATCCAGATAAGGGAAAGCCTTTGCTCAAGCCTAAACAGATACAGATACTATGAACTGAGTTGGAAATGGAAACAACATCTTCCCCTACATCTTATTTTATAAATAAAGATCTTACTATGTAGTTAGTGAACAATTAAAGTCTACCATCAAAATGACATTTTATACCATATTAATATGCTTCCTATATTTTATGACCATCTTAAATATTGTATTTTATGTATTTTATCACTTGGCCTTTGTAGTTTTTTCTAAGATGGCTAGTGTTAATAACAGCCTTTTTAGTTACAGAAAAAAAACCTTGAAGTTCAGTAATTGTTTGAGGCAAGCCTGGAACACAGTTCTAATTCTTAGTCCAGTATACTCTTTCCTACCCAAAACAGTATCTCTGAATATGTCTCCTTTGTAGACTACAGATGAACATCAGGGTTATCATCTATCAAAAATACTGTGTGTAATATTTTTTCAATTTTTATTTAATTCCATTGCTTATAAGACCAACAAAGTTACTTAGAATGTTTCTATAATTTCCACAACTTGCTGACAATGAAGAGAGAACTAATAAATAACCTTCCTACTTGTTTGAAGAGACTGGGAAACAAGCCTTTCAATCACTGGCAAATATAAAAGAACTATTATAGCTGATCAGTATAAAACAGTTGCTTTGTAGAAACAACTTGAATATTTTCTCTATAGAAGTCATAAAATATTCAGACTCATTTCATCAGTTATATGTTCTATCAAATGGAAACATTGTTTCTCACTTTCCTTGTTGAAGGAATATATAAATGAAGAAATGAAATAGATTCTTCTTGTTTAAATGATAGGGCACTTCAGGCACATTTCTTCAATTTCCAGTGGTAATTGAATTTTTTGAACTGATCACAATCTTTGGAAAGTACTGACATTTTCCTTTTGGGTGATTTTTATACTGATATTATTTTCCAACATTTTCTTTCTTTCTCCATCCCTCTCCCCTCTCTCTCTTCCATGCATGTGCACGCACACACACACACACACACACACACACACACACACACACACACACTTTTTGCTTTGTCTATGCCCAAAATTCTCCCATGGCATTTTAATAATTACTAATTTTGCTTTGTATATACTCTGATGGAAAATAGATATGGCAGTATATGTCAAAAATATTTATATAATCTAGTTCTAAAATGAAGCGACTCACTACTACTATATTTTGATATCAGCTGAAAGATATTTGGAATAATTATCATGTATCTTTGTTTTCCTGGCAAAACTCCTACGTCACACTGTTTAGTCATCTATGGACTGATGGATATCACATTTTGCAGTTTCATTACCAACTGACATGAAAATTTGCAGTAACTGAATTTACTAATTTTGTACAGTTTTATCATTGTATAATTAATATCATCTTAAGATTTCATTCAATAAAAATAAATATTCTCTAATTTCATATTATATTCCTTCCATTTTGCCTAAAGTTATTTAAGTTTCATAACAGAAAGATGTTTTTAAAATATATTTTTATTGTAAAAATACTCTACAGTGGGGTTACAGTTACATGAGTAAGGTAATGAATACATTTCCTATTGAGCATTGTTAATTTCTCCTTTGTTTTCCCCCTACCTTCTTTTCTCTCCCCACCTCCCTAACACCTCCCTCCCCCACCAAGTTGTAAAGTTCATTTTCAACATAGTGTCTTGTACATCTCATTGTTACAATGCATCAACTTGTATCCTTATTTCAGCATTTTGTTATTTCTCTTTGTCTAGGACAAGCAGAAAAGGTCAAAAGCTATGTATATATGACCATATAAGATGATGTGAAGTGAAATGAATCCCAAGATAGTGACACAAGTGGTTTTTATCTTTTTTGCTATTGTTTTTAATGTATTTATACCAGAAAGTTCGTGCAGGGCATTAGATGAGGTAATGTGGGTCACGTTATAATCTCAGCTACTTAGAAATTAGAGACAGGAGGATCACAGTTTGAACCCTAAGGGCAAAAGTTAGCAAGACCTTATCTCAAAGAACAAGCTATGTGTGAGGCAGCGATGTGAGAGGCAGAGGTAGGAGTATCAATATCCAAGACTAGTCCCAGACAAAACAGGGTGTTCCCTGAAAAATATAACTAACACAAAGCACCCAGTTGGTATGGCATAAGTGGTAGAACAGTTGCTTAAACACAAAGCCCTGAGTTCAAATCTCTGCACCACCAACAATAAGCAAAAGAAAAAGAGAAAGAAACCTCTTGAAAGGACTTAATGGGGTTTCTCTTTCACAGTTTGAGCAAGTGACTATTCTAAGACAGCACAATAACAAAACTGCTTTTACACCTTTGTATTCTGATTACTAGTCAAGCATTTTTTCACACCAGCAAGTACAAATAACCTAAAAGTTGTGCTTCCACAGTTACTATATCTTCCAATGAAAATAGAAAGAAAATCTGTGCCTTACTTAAGTCTGGCTTATTTTCTGAGGGTACAGACACTTAGAACTCAGAGAGAGTTTTCCTATTAGTGTCATATAACACCACACCATTATGGTGTTACAAAATATAGTGGCCATAATGTATTCCATTATATCAGCAGATTTTATTTAATAAGAAATACAAACTCATGGCTCTTCTGTTCTCCCATTCAATTATGAATACACTAAAATAGCAATACCAATATTATGGAGTTTCTCCCAAGGGTTACTTTAACTATTATTTTTATGACATATATAGGCATGAAGTATTCCCCAACACATATTCAAAAGTAGAATTACAGAATGGGGACTCACGAAATAGTTCTAAGTGAAAAGCTACTGAAATAATAAGACAAACCTTTTGTAAAAACTGGATATTCATTTTTATTCATTACACTTCAAAATAAAAATCATATTTCAAGAAAAGACAAAGTCAACATGCATTTCATATTATAATAAGTCACCTAGAGAATATGCTTAGTGAACTTGATTTCTCACTTTTGAGAAAATTGTGAAGAGTAATCACTGGAGATTCATCTTTCCCTTCCCCTTGAACAGAGACCTCATGTTTTCTGCATTTGATAATAAAATGTAGTTGTAATTATGCAATTTTCTAAAACACATAAGTAGAAGAGGAAATACGGATCACCATTTGGAGTCTTCATTGGGATCATTAGCTGTCTTATAGGAAACTTCTCAAATATGAAGGTGAATACTTGGTTGTGTTAGCTGATATATTTTTCTCACTCAAGTGAAATTGATGCTATTGACTCATGGATCATGTTTTGCACAGCAAGGATTTACCCAGCAGTATTTTAACAAGATCATATATCCAGTAGGAAGATGATCAGGGAACAGAAAAAGAGCAAGTCTTAAAAACTTTGTAAGTAGAATATCTCAGGATTCTTTTTCAAATTGCTTTTCTAATAAAAATTCAATAATGTGATGTGAGTACTGAATTTTTTTCTTTTCATGAAATAGGAACTAGTTTACTGATGCCTATAGGAAAAAAATCTTGGATTTTACTTTTTTAATGTATAAATTCACATTATGGTAAATGTGATATATAAAGCTAAATAGTGGGTCACAACCTTAGTTCTTTAATGTTGAAACCTACTTTTATACCATATGGATTTATGCAATAAAATCATTCTTAAAACCTTAATAGTAAAAAAGGATGGAAGTCATTTTGTACTCATTTGTATCTGCATGAATGGACAGTAGATCAATCACAATAACATAGGCAGCATTTTAGTCCTATACCATCACTCCCTCCTAATGTAAACAATATGACAACAAAAGCATCTTGCATTACAAAACTTATAAAAGGCATGTCATTCCAGAAAGACACACTGTAGTTATACAACTGCACTGACTCAGTAAGGGAATCTGATGAGAGAATGAAAATATGATTGTTTTAAGCAGCAATAATAGAAATAAAATAGTCACAGAATAATGAGAAATACTTGAACGTATATAACACCATTGATGTCTCCAGAATATGTAAAGAATTCTACATAATAATGATAAAATAATAAGAATCAAGTAGAAAAACTGATAAGACTTAGGAAAGCTCCTCACAAAAGGGGATGCAAAATTATTTAACTTGAAAAATTCTCAATGTCATCAGTAATCTGGTGAATATAAATTAAATAAAATGTAGTTTTACTACAGACCGCTAGACTGGCTAAAAGTACTAAAAGCTAACAATGAAAAGTGCTTTCAAGCACATAGAACAAAAGGAGATGTCACTAATTGTTAGTGGGAATGTAAAATATTACAACCATCTTATGGGCATGAGCTAATAAAATTGAATGTATGATTCAAAAATATTGTATTCTTGAGGAAGTCTAAAAAAGTAGATACTAATTGTTGTCACCACACCAAAAAAAAAAAACAGTGTTAAAGATATGAGTTAAAGCATTTGTTAGTGAAAGAACCTTTTATTTTTAAAAAAATGTCTGAGCGGCCAGGCAATGTGTGGTCAGATTGGAGTCCCTGCAGGCAGATTCTGCAAGGTTTATTTATGAAGTTGTAAGGGTGAAGTAATGGAGACCTCAGGAAGTTAGAGGGACTAGAAACATTGAATGTCTGCTGAGGAAGTCTGCAGGAAGCAAGAAGTATTCCAAGAGTGAGACCATGTGGGCTGCAAAGGACAAGGAGCATAGAAGGTAAGGCTGTCCAAATGCTTGGAAGCTCACATCAAAACCTTATGTGTTCCTGATGCTATATGCAGGGATATAGGATTTCATGGTTTCCCTGTTAGTTTTTATTCTTTTTTTGTTCTGATTCTTCTATGACCCCATTGTGCCATTTCAGAATGTAACTTGAAAAAATGCAACTTGATTTTTCTTTCATTTTAAAGGGAGTCACAATGAAGACTTTGCCTTCAGTTGGGGCTTTGAACTTGGAGTTTATAACCATGTTGGCATGACGATTGTGGAGATTTTTATTTTTTATTTATTTTATTTATTTATTTTTATTTATTTATTTATTTATTTTTGGATCCTGTCGTGGGGCCTGAACTCTGGGTCTGGGTGCTGTCCCTCAGCTCTTCAGCTCAAGTCTAGTGCTCTATCACTTGAGCCACAGTGTCACTTCTGGCTTTTTTTCTTTTTGCTTATGGGGTGCTGAGGAATCGAACCCAGGGCCTCAGGCATGCAAGGCAAGCACTCTAACACTGAGTCACCTTCCCAGCCCCCCTGTGGAGATTTTTAGACATGGATTGAATGCATTTTTCATTACGAGCTGTCAGGAACCTCACTCAGGTTTGTATCAAATTGACATAGGAAGAATTTATTGTGTTTAAAAATTTTGATAGTGGGCTGGGAAGGTGGCTCAATGGTAGAGCCCTTGCCTTGCATGCTCGAGGCCCTGGGTTCGATTCCTCAGCACCACATAAGCAAAAAGAAAAAAGCCGGAAGTGGCGCTTTGGCTCAAGTGGTAGAGCACTAGCCTTGAGCTGAAGAGCTGAGGGACAGCGCCCAGGCCCAGAGTTCAGGCCCCACTACCGGACCCAAAAAAAATTTTTTTTTGATATTCAACTTGTTTAAATAGGAGGTGCTTAGGTTATTAGGTTTGCGCATGTCTGAGAGTATCTGCGAAGATGTATCTTAAGAGGATTACCTAAGGGAAGAAGACCAGCCTAGAATGTGGGAGTCATCAGCCAATAGCTAGGGTTGTAGAGGAATAAAAATTAAAGGAGACAGTCTGATAGAGAATGTCTTCTCTCTCTGCTTTCTGAGACTTGCCCTCTTCTACCATAGCTTCTCTCCATGATAAACAAGCCAAAAATAAAGACTTCCACACTTAAGTTGACTTTCAGTGATGAAAGTCTTAATTCACACCAACATCTGAACTATGGTTTAGCCATTCAATGTAAAACTGTAAAACAATTTATGAATTACTGCTTCATACAATTATGTAGATGCCTCTTCCAACCATAATATAGAGTGAAAAGAAGCCAGACACAAAATAAGAAAAACTTATTGATTCCACTTAAATGAAAGGTGAAAGTAGGAAATGCCAGCAGGAAATATTTAGTTTGATCAGAAGAGAATAATTCATAGGCACAGCGTATATGTGGTATCAGTATACTTGAATATGGTTACACACATATGTTCATAACTTAGTGACTTGCAAATATGATTTGCCTACTTTTTATGTAATTTGTATTTAAATAAATAACTAAACGTGACACTTAAAACATCAGTCAATGAATGGTCATTAAGTACTGACTGTATGCTAGATATTGGAAAGGAAAACAAAAATCATTCCTTGATTTATGGGCTTAAGTGTAGAGAAGAAGACATATATAAAAAAAGCAAAAAGCAAGTAATATACAACTTCAAGCCAATGAAGTATTATGTCTGACAGACAAGTACAAAATATAATGCAATAAATGTGAAAAGCAAAAACCAAAAGAAGAATGATTTCATATGTCTAGTATAATACCCTACTGCTCTTGAAATAACACAAGCAGGGCTATGGCTGAACTACAAATAAATAATATGTTGGAAGCTTTTTGAGGAAGAGCCATTATGTTGTATCTCCTTAAGAAATCAGAAATCATCGGGGCTGGGAATGTGGCTCAGTGGTAGGGCATTTGCCTTGCATGCCTGAGGCACTGGGTTCGATTCCTCAGAACCACATAAGCAAAAAGAAAAAAGCTGGAAGTGTCGCTGTGACTCAAGAGGTAGAGCGCTACTCTTGAGCTGAAGAGCTGAGGGACAGCGCCCAGGCCCAGAGTCCAGGCCTCATGACTGGACAAAAAAAAAAAAAAAAGAAAAAGAAAAAGAAAGAAAGAAATCAGAAATCAGACCTATCACCTGTTACAAAATGGGGGAATGATGTAATGAAGTCCAGTGAAATGTTGAAAAGGTAGTTTACAAAGAATAATATACACAGGGTGAATTGTATTCACCCCATAAATGACATAACCTCCTTGGCAATGCATTCAACTTTAGTCCCCAGGGAACCAATGATCTGATTTCTTTCCATATTTTTTGTTTTATTTATAAATGATAAGATATATTAGGGAATCTTTGCTATTTGCTTCCTTCACTTGCATATTCATATGGTGATTTATCCACGTTGCAGCATCTATCTTGCTTACATGCATGTGTGTAAATATGTATATATGCATGTATCTATGTATATATGTAACTATTGTGCCAGTACTGAGCCTTGAACTCTGGGACTAGTGTTCGATTTTGCTCATGGGCTTCTACCACTTTTGCCATGCCTCCACAGATTTGTTGGTTTTTATTACTGAGTAGTATGTATTACATAGATGTACCAAAATGTGTTTGCTAATATCGTTTTTCTCTTTTTGCTTCCATTTAGACTGTAGACTAACTAGCTTATAAACACCAGAAATTTACTTTTTACATTTCAATATCTTAGAAGTAGGAGGTCACTATGCCAGCATGGCAGTGTTCCTGGATTCCAGATTCTGAGTTGTAGGCTGATTATATAGGTAATAGAGAAACTAAAAGGTATAGATAAAATTCCTTTATTGTCACATGTAGAGACCCAAATATTTCTCCATAATTATTTCATTAAAAATGCTTTTATTGGCTCAGTTCTCCACATATATCAGATAAAATTAAAGTACCTTAGATTTGGGGTTAACATGAAAACTCTGTTCTATTCCATTGTTACATCTGTGATATTTTTTCTAATTATTTAGTCTTTATTATCTTCTAGTAGTTGTCCTAAAGAGATTAAATTCAATGTGTCAATCAAAGTGCATCTTGATAAGTGTCATTCCTCCCATTATTCTCCTTTCCTCCTTCCCGATCCCATGTTTGAGAATTTTTATGATAATATGAATACAAATGTTCTCCAATAATAGTCATTTTACTTACTATTTTTAAACTTTAGGGCAGTGCAAAACTGAAAATACACATTTTGTATAATTTACATTCCTTTACATACTTAAGAAATTTTTATTGGATGACAAATCTTGTGTGTTAATTTTTCATTCCTAGTGAGTTTTGACTTTATGCAAATATCTTGGTTGTGTGTCACATTTAATTTACAAGGAAACAGATTACTCTTCTTTGGTATTTTCACTTTGCTAATTGTACTGGAAGAATTATTCTTTATCATTGAGACAAGCTCTTTCTGAGTGTTCTACCTCATACCCCATAGATGATTAATTTTTTTTTCTGCTTGACTGGAAGAAACTGGCACTATTCCATCTAAATCTGCCAAGTGATACTTTTTCTAAGCCTGACTGAGTGTCTTCTCTAGTCTAAACCTGAATACCCAATGAGTCCAGAACTGTCACGTGCACTTAAACTCTATTATGCTCTATAGCTTTAGAGGGTGAGGATTTTCCTTCTAATTATACAACTAAAAATGAATGAAGGAATTGTCTGTGCTAGTCATGTCCATCTGTTAAGATGGAAATGTTATACTTATATACTGCCCTATATGTATGGCTGTTGCACATTTGAAAGTTCTTTAACATGTCTGGAATTCTGAATTTTATTTTTTCATTTTAATTAATTTGAAATTTGCTTATGGTCTGGGATTTTTAGACATTCTACATTTCTCAGATTCTGAAAAAGCTTGCTTTTGAAAAGAAATCTATAAAACATACGTCTCTGCCATGTCAAATTATCAGTGTGTTGCACAGATGCTGAACTCAAAAACACACAACTAACTGCTAGTTAATAAAATTCAGAAAATATGATACGATGGTATCTGCCATCATTCTTTGTTTCAAATATTTTTCTTACCAAAATAACTTGGGAAGTTTTGAAAATTATGGGATACATTATCTTTTGCATTACAGTACTATAATGATTTATACAACACATGCTAGTTATCAGAGCATTAGTCTAAGACAAGGAAAGATTTGCTTTGCACAAAGTATGCTGTTTAACTTTGCTCCTCATATACTTCCTTTTTTTACAATTGTTATCATTTTATTTCATTTTTTCTTTCTGAAATATGCATTTACCTAACATGACTGACCGAGCTTATTGTATTCTAAATCTATAATGCAATATGTCTAACTAAAATGGCTCCTAAAGGATTAATGGAGTATCTGAAGCTTCAAAGATACATGCGTCAAGTTAACCATCTTGGTCTTCGCATGGTGTTGAAATAAAAGTAATAATATCTCAGTGAAACTACTATGACAATACCATGTACTAACCGTTGCATTACTAGAAGGAAAGGAGATTTAATGGTAAGGCTGTAAACTACAAGCATATTAAAAAACATTCTTTAAAATGCTCAAAATTGAAGAAATTCTTCTGATATCATGACTGATTGTCCAATGATTCATTATGAATAGTTATCAAGCATCTCAACACAACAAATTCTTTCCTTTTATTTTTAACTTTATTTATTTGGTTTATAATGAGCTTTGTTATGAAGTTGCATTTATGTGTATTTTCCATGATTTTATCGTAACTATAAGTTCTTGTCCTTCTGAAAGTAAGTTTTACTAATTTTTGCCAGGCAAGTTTAGAGAAATTCCAGCATGTGATTTGAAATTCACAAATGAAAGTTTAGGAGAAGATGAACCAGTACATCATTAAAAAATAAAACAGAGCAGTTGGAAAAGAGCATCTGACAGTTGTTTTTAGAACAAGAATTCAGAGGAACTCCTAAATAGCACAGGACTTGCAAGGCTACTCAGGGGTGTGCAGATATGCATGGCCCAACATTTAGAAGAAGTGTAATACTGTAGTAGCCATTATAAATTTAATATTAATTTTCTAATACAAAGTCTTAACTTGTCATTTTCTTCTTTTGTTCTTTTTTATTGTAAAGTTGATGTACAGCGGGGTTACAGTTATATAATTAAGGTGAGTTCTTTTCATAACCATGACTTTTTTTCTTTTCTGAAAGAACAGAATGAGACTCAAAACTTTTATTATCCTAGGTAGAAATAGATAGCAATATGTAAGTATTTTTCTTCTCTCAAATAGAGAAAATATCATCTTCTTAACATTATTACATCCCTTTCTCTCTGTCTGTCTGTCTGTCTATCTGTCTGTCTGTTTGTCTGTCTGTCTGTCTGTCTGTCTGTCTCTCTCTCTCTGTGTGTGTGTGTGTGTGTGTGTGTGTGTGTGTGTGTGTGTGACTGATTGGAGATGAGAATCACAAGATGAGAATCACAACCAGCCCAGGCTGATTTAGAACAACAATCCTCTGATCTCAGTCTCGAGTAGCTAGAATTACAGATGTGAAGTCATTGGCCTATTTTTACATGATATTACTACTGTAAGACGGCTAGGAATATCATCTCCAACTTAACATATTTTGTAAGTTGTATATCTGAAGAGCTATTGATTAAATGTTAGTAACCTTTTGTGATTTTTACCATCCTAAAAAAGGAACCTATCATCTTTACTACTCAATGTTATCCAACATCAGTCATGCTCCTTAAGTGTATAGTTTACCTTTTCTATTGAGCTTTTACTCACTTTACATTTCATTCTGATAGCCAGTCTCTTGCTATGGATTGCTACAAATCTTCCTGGTTTTCATAAAGGTAGTTTTTTCTTTAAAGGAAATAGCTATCATATTTCATATAAATTGATTGGTTCATTCTGTTGTAAATAATTAAAGTCTGAAGATATTGCACAAAGAAGAGTTTGAGCATAGCCTCTCAGCTTTCAGAAGAAAATTACTAAATTATAATTCAACAAATAACATTATTTGGAATCAGAATTATATTATTGAGCATATCTAAAAAATTCTCCCTCCGACTGGGTCAAACACAAAGAAATCCTTCTGCATCAAGTAAACTTCACAAGTTTTGGTTCAGGTAGCTCTACACTATCATTACTTTAGGAGCTTTGGAAATGTACAACTTTTATCTAATGAAAATTATTTTAAAAATAAAACTCCAAAACAAAACAAAAATGAAAAACAAAAGATGATGCTTAATTTCCTTAGTTTGCTTAGAATCAGTCCTGTCAAACACCTACATATTATACCCTTAGCTTTCTGTTCATGCTTCATATAGAAAATGACAATGATTGATGATTCTTTACATTTTATAATGAAGAGCTTTTGAAGATAGCTTCAAATTTCTTGTTCGGTGTTTTGTGCATGCAAAAATATAAGAGAAGCTATTTTTAGAATGCACTATCCATCTTAACCACTCCTGTTCCAACCTTCAGCTCCAAGAAAAAAATTAGTAAATAGGACAGTTTATTATACTTAAACTGTGTGTTTTATTCACATCTGATACTAAGAATTACATTGAATATTGTTTTTTTCCTTTGTATCCTGGCTTCTAGGAGGCTCAGATTAAGCCCAAATATGGGCTGTAATTACATGAATACAGCATTGTTCCATGTAACAGCTTCCTCTGAAACCTCTATGACATTTCTTAAGAGTCTTATAACTGTATTTCTTTCTATATCAACACAAATTATCTTTTTAAGTAAGTATTATAGGAGTAACATATATCTATACTTAATTTATTATCTTTGGTGAGACAGTCTCAGAATTCCCACTGAAGGTACTCAATAGTAGTGTATCAGTTTAGACACTAGTTCACAGTTCTAAAAACTGATCTGGAAAATTTCAAGAAAAATCATAAAAGTGTTCCTATTATTTAACCAGATACACATTCCCATCAAAGATTGTTTAACAGTAGTAATCAGATGGTAATTATATTCTAATTGTGTCAGTTCCAAGCACTAACTATTGCAGGGAGTTGACAGATATAGTGGTAGGACAGATACTATAAAGAGATGGTAAGATACAAGAATCTATAAGCCGCAGTGCATTCTTAAGTGGCTTAGATGTGAAAATCAGAGGTCTTGCTTTTAATAACTTTCAGAGTTTATAATCACTGTTATTTAGTATACCTATTGGTAAAATTCAAATGAAGATAATATTATCAGAAATAGAACAAAAAATGATTCCTAGAAATCCAGATATAGGATGTGTATATATAAGAGCCACTTAATTTCAAGTTATGTTATTGAATTACATAGACAGACAACCAAATTCTTGCTCAGATTACCCTTATTTATCCCTGTGTTTCCATGTCACCCAACTATGCTACTAATCATCCAATATAAGAATCCAAAGAGACAGGAAAAAAACAACAAATCTCCAGAGTTACCAATGTCATGCCATGCATTTGGCCAATATTACCTCTATATAAGTAAGTGTGTCACTCCGCAAAGAGATCATTTGTTACACAGCTATAGGAAGTAAATAAAATTATATCTGGAACTCATTGAATATTCACTCTCAGGAAGAAGTAAGGAAACAATTATTTTTGAACAAAAAAGGCTTCTGAGTTATATCACTTCCAAGAAATGTTAATCTTCACTAAACTAAATAAAAATACAAAATATATAGCCTTGGCAGAAGTCTCAAAATGATCTAAGAAGAAAAATAATGTAAATTGTTTTTATCCTTATATGTTAATTCCAGAACACAACTGGTTTTATTGTGACATTTTCATATATACTAGGTATTGATCACATTAACTCATACATAATCTTTCCTGGTTATCCACTGCTTTTAATAAATTAAATTGTTGCTGTTGAGTTCCAAATGTCTGAGGATACCTTAGCAATGAAGATACAATGAGTACTTTTATTAGTGAATTCTTGAATGGACCACCTCCTAACAGATTAGAATGACAAAATCAATACTTGTAAAGCATTATTGGCCATTCATCTAGTCTTCATGTTCCCAAATGACACTGAACAAGGTATCACTCTGCTTTTCTGTTTCAACTCTCATAAAAATGGCTGAATATAAGATGATGCTAAGCGAAATGAACCCCAAGATAGGGACACAAGTGGTTTTTATCTTTCTTGATGTTGTTTTAAATGTATTTATAATGTACTATGTGATTTTTTTCTTTTGTGTGTTCTTCCCCCATGGTATAACCCCTGTTTTCACTGTATTTGATTCTGGTGTCCTGTGTCTTATATATACATTTTCCTAATTTGGGGAAAGAAGAGAAATAACAAAATGCTGAAATAAGGATGCAGATTGACCCATTGTAACAACGAGATGTACAAGACACAATGAACTTTACAACTTCAGAAGGGGGAAAGAGGATTTGGGGAGGTGGGGTGGGAAAGGACAGTAGGGGAAAAACAAAGGAGGAGGTAACAATGCTTGATAGGAAATGTACTCATCACCTTACTCAAGTACCAAACCCCTTTGTATAGTATTTTACAATAAAAATGTATATAAAAATGGCCAAATGATGAAACATTACAACATGGTGCAAAAAACTCCAGCTTTGGAAACCCTGATTAGGCAAAGTTTGAATCCTAGTTTGGCTGCTCTATGTGGGGTGAATCACTTCTCATTTTTGAATTCTATTTTCTCTTTAGCAAAATATTATAAAGCAGAAACCACCAAAACAAGTATATGTTACAATTTAAGAGTATAATGTATGAGAGACACAAATCTTTATCTTTCTCTTTCTCATCCCCATCTGTGTGTGTGTGTGTGTGTGTGTGTGTGTGTGTGTGTGTGTGTGTGTATTCCCATGGGAATATAATCATTCAGTATTCAGAAATAAGAATTGAACGCATGAGTATACATGTGCAGTGTTATGTATAGATGCCCAGTTTATATTATGTATCCTTTCTACAAAGATTGACTTGGGTTCTTAGCAGGAATATCTCAGAGACATGACCATAAATCATAGAGTAGGAATGAATTTGTTATGTCAAGAAAGAATCAAGCACAAATGTGGTTTGTCTCAGAATGATTTTAGCTTCCCATGAAATCAGTGTCATGCCCCCAACGGCAAATGGGAAATGGCAGAGGTAAAGAAAAGACAGAAGAGCAGATTTGCAAATTGATGATTTACACCAAACAATTTTAAGTCTAAAATCCTGCATTGATTAAAAAATTATTAGACTTAAGACTAAGGGCCAAGAATCACAGAAGAACAGAAAGCAAATTCAACCTTCACAGTAAAGCATTATGGAAAATGCATGTGAAGAAAGATTTTAGCCATTAAGTGATGAAAATAGTGAAGCATGGTTGTAAGATGCCCATAATGTCAGCACTTGAGGGAGCAGGATTTTCAGGTTGAAGCCAGACTGGACTTCATTGTGCGTTATCTCCAACAAACAAACAAAAATCCTGGTACCATTGGCTAACACCCATAATCCTAGCTATTCAGGAGGCTGAGATCTGTGAGGACCACAGTTTGAAGCTAGAAAAGTGTCAGTGAAACCCTAATCTCCAATTAACCACTCAAAAACCGGAAGTAATACTGTGGCCCCAGTGGCAGAGTGCTAACCTTGAGCACAAAGAGGCTCAGAAACAGTACCCAGGCCCAGATCATTATGTCATGTAAACTTTAGAATCATAAAAATAAACTTATTACCTCATCTGAATTGAAAAAAATAAAGAACAAATTATGTTTGTGTGCCTGTGTTGTCTGCTAGCCACTCCCATGAGCTCCATGCAGTTACAAGAGACCTTTGTACTGATTGAGGTCAAGAACAGGCTCCAGTTTCAAAATGTGTTTGTTTTTGTGGTATGACTCCTGAAGACAGCACATAGAAGGGGATCTTGCTTTTTAATCCAACTAGACAGTCTAATTTGTGGAGGGGAAGGCCAAAAACAAATAGTTTAAATAGGGGTACAGGTGGACCCATTGCAACAATGAGATGTACAAGTCGTTATGTCAAAAAACGAACTTTACAATTTTGGCAGGGAAGAGGGGGAGATAGGAAGGGATGGGAAGGAGAAACAAAGGAGGAAGCAACAATGTTTGATAAGAAATGCACTCATTATCTTGCCTATGTAATTGTAACCCCTCTGTACAGTATTTTTACAACAACAAAAAGAACAAGCTCTGGTTCCTCAAAAGAAGCCAAGTCCATGACTAGGTTGAGGGACTCAACTTCCAAATAGGTCTTAAGCTTATTAAGCTTAATAAACTGCAGCTATCCCCAGCCACCAAGATCCCTGAAGAATTACCCCAGCTTGAAAGCTCTATAGCTTCAACAGCATGAGGCCATAGAGTTCTTTGATGTTTACAACCTGTTTGCAAACAAGTGTATCATAGATGTGGGTACCTCTTGTTCCACTGGTGGAGATAAAGTAGTCACAAAGTGGCATGGATTTTGGCAACAAATACTTGGAGAATCAGGAAACATAAAGTGTAATTAGTGTATTTTCTGGCATTAGATGAGAATCAACAAATGTAGCAGCCATTGAGGTATGACAATTTACTGAGTGAAAAGATATCCTTTTGTCAGCCAAGAAAACATACCCTACCACAAATGACCTCTCATCTATTAGGCATAGGAGCATAGACAAATGTTCTAGTCAGTTGGTTATTGCAGTTCTGGGTACTCAGTGTTACATCTGTGATATCAAGATGAGAACTGACAAATATGATGAACATGTCCACTTTCCCACAGATGGGTTACCCAGAGGTGCCCACCAAAATGATTAGGCCTTTGTCTTGGGCTGAAACATATATAAACCAAAGTCCTTTTCCCAATATAGCTAGTGAAGACCTAGGCCAAGTAGAGGCACTGGTTTAAACTTCCTACTCCCAGAAGGTGTCTTTCTGACAAATAGTTCAACTGGATTTGTGATTCCTTATGTCATTGTCTTATCTGAGGTTTTGTTTTTGCATTTTTTTTCTTTCTCTAATGCATTTGGTGTTGCCAATCAAAGTAGTGTGGACTGATACATGGGATCATGAAGTGCTTTTTCTTACCCTGATGTAGTTCTCAAGACTGAGTTACCAGGTTTGTGAAGAATGGAAAAGAACATACCTAGGTAGCTATGGAGTGATAGGGTGTGTGGGGTGTGTGGGGTGGGGAGGGGGGGATTTACAGACGGGACATGGCATGGAACAAATGGTTACATTCTAACTTTCTTTACTTCTCTTCAGTTTTGACTGCCAATCAATGAGTGGTTTCTCTACTCAAGGAACTTTCATTCACTTTTCATAATGGAAATAAATAAAATTTCAAAGCAATGAGATATGGGTGGTAAGGAATACTGCTGGAGAATTCTTCCCATCGGGGGAGGCCAGACCACAATATTAAAGCATTTTTAGAATCCTAAGGGTCTGAAATTCCCTGGTTCCCTCATACCACCAACTTTTCAGGAAACAGTGGGGAAACTGAGGCTGATAACAATAGAGTTGTGACAAACATAGACAACTCATTCCTCCCTTTGGGTACTCAGCAGATTTTGAAGAGCACTGGCACTTCTTCCTTGGGGCAGGAGCAGCCATCCTCTTCCTTCTTCCCCAATTAAGCTCCTTGTAAAAGATTTCACAAAGACACTCACTCAGTGGATCATGCATTGGGTTTATTATGTGAAATGCTGATCATCGGCCAACACCAATAAAAACTATTTATTTATTTATTTATTTATTTATTATAGGTCGTGTGGCTTGAACTCTGGGCCTGGAAGCTGTCCCTGAGTTCTTCAGCTCAAGGCAAGTGCTCTACCACTAGGAACCACAGCGCCATTTCTGGTTTTCTTCTGTTTAATTGAAGATAAGAGTCTCATGGACTTTCCTGCCTCTGCTAGCTTTGAACTGTGATTCTCAGATTTCAGTCTCCTTGAGTATCTAGGATTACAGGCTTGAACCACCTGCACCCGGCTATTTTTTTTATTTTGTTTTGGTTTTTGTTGTTCAGTGCTGGGGATGAAATCTTTGTGCATGATAGACAAGCACTCTACTACTGAGCTACATCCCTAATTCTTAATTTTTTGAAGCTGAGTTTTAAAAATGACTGGGAATTTGTACTTCCCAGGTCTTCAACTTCTAAGTGCTATGATTACAGGAATGTGCCACTGCACTTCGCAAAATAATAATGATAAACAAAACAAAAGCTCTGTTTTTAAGAGGAGAAAGAGAATTCACATATGTCTAATTATATATTTTGGGTAAGCTCGAATTCTTATCAATTTTTGTGCCTATTAATTCATGTTTCGAAAATAATACCACTGAAATGCTGAATAACAGATTTGTAAGAGGAAATACAATTTGGAAACTATTTCTCTTTCTGATTCATTTATCTGTCTGTGGTTGTCAGCCCTGTGCACCTAATTTGGCTCTAACCCTCTTCCCATGACTTGAACTTATTCATTAGTAGAGTAGCACATAGTAGAATCACTTGTTTGTGGTTCTTGCTAATACAAAAGACAATATATAGACCCTACTTCCTTCCTCTTTATCTATCCATGAATTTGTGCAGTCAACACACTCTTGTTGTGAAGTATGAGTTTTAAGAGCTTGGATTATTGTGACAAATATATTAAGCATAATTCCTACCCTCACAAATTTAACAATCGTGGCCAGGGTGTCTCTCTCTCTCAGCCTAGTGGACATTTGTAATTGGATAATTCTTACTTGTTTTTCAGCCTTTCCTGTGAAGGGCAGGGAAATGACAGAGTTTTATTTTATTCTTTATCTTATTTTCTTGACAAGGGCCTTGTCAACTAGACTGACAAAAGACAGATAAACAAGAGAAGAAGAAATGGAAGTTTGTTAACATGAATCTTGAATTCATACATGGGAGCTCTCAGTGATGAGTAGATCAAAGGTAGTTAGAATTCGAGTTTATATAGCTTTGTAAACAAAGAACAATACAGTTACAAAGGTCAAATGTTAAATGGAATGAAATTTGCTGTTGTTGTTTTTTTAATTTTTTATTTTCTTTAAGCAGTTATACAAAGAGATTTTTTTTATATTATTATAGGTCAGGAGGTTTGAATTCAGGGCCAGGGCAACCTCCCTGAGCTTTTTCACTCAAGGCTAGCACTATACTTCTCTGAGCAATCTACTTCTGATTTTCTGGTGGCTAATTGTAGATAAGAGTCTCACAGACTTTTCTATCCAGGCTGGCTTAGTACTGTGATCCTCAGATCTCAGCCTCTTCAGTAGCTAAGATCATAGGCATGAGCCTGGCTACAAAGAGATTTCAATATTTCTGATTATGCATTGATCAGTGTCATCCCTTTTATCATTTTTCCCTCATCCTTCCCAGCCCCATCTCACCCCTCTATTTTTCTAATCCCAATTTCACATATGTACTTTGAATATTGTGACTGTATTCTCGTACCCATCATACCCTTCATACCCTTCATACAGCTACACTCCCTTCCCTTGACTTTACTCCTCCTTGACAACACAACTTTCAGCTTTCTGGTATTCATCTTGTTAAACTTCAAGTTAGTTGCTCAAAGGAGTTATAACTTTGGAATCTTCTCCTTCATTAACCATATTTGGGATATTATGTTTATGTATCTGCACATATGATCTTGAATTGGACTTTTAATTTCTAGAGTGACAGATTGAGGAAATGTAAATATATTCATGATCTAGTGAATGTAATTGCCAATCTTAGTAGGATGTGTTATGTGGATTGCCCTGTACTAATATAGACTGATAAGTACCTAGGGTCATCAACAGGTTATCTATTTCTGCACATCTTGATAAATAGTGGAATCATGTTTTCAAAATTACAGCCTGCTTTCAGGCAAATAGGGAAAGGCAGAGAGCTTTTGTTCAGTTTATATTGGTGTCATCTGTCTTCAATTAAAATAATTAGTATGCTATGATATCTTTTAGGGGTGTCATATTCTGATACCATTCACTAGCATGTTAAGCATCACTCCTGAACCCCTCCCACCACATGTACAAAAGTGTCTGCAGACCTGGCCACACATTCTTTGAGGAATAAAACCATGTATTCATAACAAATACTGCTTTGTACCTATAGTGTACAAGGAGGTAAGAAGACTGAATAATTAACAATAAAAATATAATAACAAGTGTGTGCATTTCTCCAACACATTGGAACAAAACTTGTGCAAAACCATACTGACAGAAAGGAGATTCTGCTTTTAACAGTGTGTCAGAAAAGATTTTGAGGCCTTTGTCACTTGCTCCTCTCATTACTTGGAGTACTCTTCCACCAGGAAAGAAAAGTTATATGGCAGCCATACAAGGACCTGCAGTGTGAACCCTGAAGGCAGAGTCACAGAATGTACAAAGATACTGACTTACAAGTAAAGAAGTACATATGTAATTATGAGTATAATATGTTCACAAAAGGCAAAAGATCAATGAGTGACAGGGACAGCAATATAGAGTATCCAAAAGCTTTCACTTCTCTTCTCCCAATTTTCCATTCTTATTTTTTTTGCTTTGTGAATGTTTTGTGATAGGTTTAGATTAATCAGAAATAGGAGTTGTTATGAATTTAAAAGCTCCCAACATTTTCATCTACAGAAAAGTCTGTATTTTAAAACATTCTGCTTTATATGCATTAAAATACAATAAAAAAAATCCCTGAACATATGCAGCTTAGAAATTAGACCTACGGATACCAAATGATTTTAAATGAGTACATGTCTATATACATATATCACCTGGTACTGTGTCTCTTATTTCTTGCTGCTGTAGCAAAGTACATTTACTGGAAAATTTACAAAGAGCACAAATTCATTGTACAGCATGATGAAGGCTGAGAAGTCTAACCTGGAAAATTCAGTGTATGGTGAGTGCTTTTTCTTCATGGATTTTTTAAAATATGTTTCTTTGCATGACATAAAAAGAAAGTCTGTGATGCGTCTATAATAAAGCCATCAACCCTATTCACAAAGGTTGAGTTCTCAAAGGCTTTTCTTTTGGGATCACTGCATCTGGGATTAGGAAACAATCTATGAATTTGAGGGTTCATATCAAGATTCACCCAACTTTGTAGTAAAAAATCAAAGATTGTTTGCCACAGAAGATATTATATTAAATCAACTTACTTCCACTTTATCTTATCTTTAACAAGTGCAACATGGAACATTAGAAAGAATTTTTGTCATCAGTACTCTAAGAAACAGAGTTCCTTCCAAGGTGTGTTGGACAATTTTCAGTTACAAATCTAACACCATACACCAAATATTTCAAAGACCTGGGGTCTTAAACTGATTCTTAGAAAATATGACACAAAGATGAACACAAGTTACTTTGTACTTTTAAGTAGTCAGGGCTCAGCCGGAATGCCTTACCTATTGCTTCTTCATTTTTGTTATGTACATACAAATGTCATACTTTACCTCATTCCAACAATGTCTCATTTTTGTTTCTTTTTTAAATTTTATTTTATTGTAAAAATGCTGTACAGAGGGGTTAAAGTTACATGAGTAAAGTAATGAGCATATTTCTTGTCGAGCATTATTACCCACTCCTTTGTTGTTCTCCCTTCCCTCTCCCACCTCCCTCACTCCTTCCCCCACCCTGAAGATGTAAAGTTCATTTCTAATATAGTGTCTTGTGGGTATTATTGTTGCAATGGATCATCCTGTGTCCTTTTTGAGCATTTTGTTATTCCACTTCCCCTCCCGAAATTAAACAAGTGTACATACAAGATGCAAGGTACCAAGATCAAGCAGCCACAATACTCCAGTGAAACTCACAATTATTATCAGTACTGAGATATAGCTTGGTAAATGATGAGCCTGTGCTAAAATCTGGCTTTTTTTTCTTTTTTTTTGGGGGGGGGTCTGGTCATGGGGCCTGAACTCTGGGCCTGGGCGCTGTCTCTCAGCTCTTCAGCTCAAGGCTAGTGCTCTACCACTTGAGCCACAGTGCCACTTCTGGCTTTTTTTTCTTTTAGCTTATGTGGTGCTGGGGAATCAAACCCAGGGCCTCAGGCATGCAAGGCAAGCGCTCTACCACTGAGCCACCTTCCCAGCCCCACTTTTTTATTTCTTACCTGAATAACTTGCTAAAGAGGCTGTAATTAGCTTCTATATCTGTAAAATGGTAATAATAAGTAGGACCACTTTAGGGAAATATGGAAAAAATTATAAATAATCTATATTAGTTACTGTTATGATCTTGATACATAGCATCTCAGTAAATCCTACTAGTTACCAATATTATTGTTGATATTAGCCTTTATGGTATACACTTTGGCACAAGTAAACTGAATTCCAGATAGAATCTTCCAGAAAAATGCTTATGTTAGTTGTATTTTTTTGTTTTGATCATTTATTTTTTGATATTGGGATCCAACCTAGGAAGTTTCAAGTGCTTACTTTAATTGATCTCAAAAACCTGTCTTTACGTCGAAAAACGAACTTCACAACTTTGGTGGGTGTGGGGGGTTATGAGAAGGCAGGGATAGTAAGGGGAAACAAAGATGAAGGCAAGGTAATGTACTCATTAACTTGCTCATGTAATTGTAACCCCCCTGTATGATATTTTCACAATTAAAAACTTATTAATTAAAAAATAAGAAATACTGAAGAGAGCCCATTTGGATCAATGTATTAGCTTGCATTATATAACGTAAAAATAAATCTTAGTGAAATAAAAAACCTGTCTTTAAGAAGAAGGCAAAATAACATCATGTTGTTTTAATAAGAGTAAATTCTGTAACAAAGACATAGTAGTCAT
The DNA here is from genome assembly GCF_000151885.1 of Dipodomys ordii. Classification (NCBI taxonomy): domain Eukaryota; kingdom Metazoa; phylum Chordata; class Mammalia; order Rodentia; family Heteromyidae; genus Dipodomys; species Dipodomys ordii. The sequence goes on from NW_012267305.1 coordinate 4,501,247, forward strand.
GGGCTGGGAAGGTGGCTCAGTTGTAGAGTGCTTGCCTTGCATGCATGAGGCCCTGGGTTCGATTCCTCAGCACCACATAATCAAAAAAGAATAAAACCGGAAATGGCGTGGTTGGTCAACTGGTAGAGCACTAGCCTTGAGCTAAAGAGCTGAGGGACAGTGCCCAGGCCCAGAGTTCAGGCCCCACAACCAGACCCAAAAAAACAAAAAAAGAAAAAACAAAGACACAGTAGTTAGGAACCATGCACATATATATTTGATGAGGAAATTAATTGGATCTTAAAGCTGTCTTCTCATTCAATGACTCAAAACAGTGTTATACATTTTTGCAAATGGCCTCAAATAAAGGAGAAAGTAATCAGACCTATGGCATTATAGTGAGAATTAAAAGACTTAGATACTTTATCAAACTCTTAGAGTTATATACATCCTAATTAGAAGAGATTGCAGTGCTACTTCTGGCCACTTAGAACACTGTTCTAAGTGATGTTGATGTGGGGATACATATCGTCTTACTTCATAAATCCTAGGGTTGTATAAATGTAGATCTGGACCTCATGGAAATAACTGAAGTGATTGCAATGATCATGTAGATGTTTGAGATATCATCAACCTATGGTAAATGTATATAATGTGGTTCTGCAAGGTTAAGAAATTTGTTAATCAAAAGTATAGCCTGAAGCAAAGTATTCTACTTATAACCTGTGCCTGCCTTCTGTCACAGTTCCTTTTTTGTCACTGTCCCTTAATAAATCCTTATACCATAAATCCTTGTTTGTTGGCCATTAAGTGGGTTCATGTACACCAAATTGTGACCGGTAGAATATGTGCTGAGGCACCTGGGTTGCTTTCAAGATATCCTCCACAAATTTCAACTCTCATTCGCCAAGCAAAAACACACACAAGCACATGCACACATACATACATGTACACATGTAAACACACACATATACACATATACACATACACACACAAGGCCCCAGAAGACAGTAAGAGCATTTGTTGAAATGATTCTTTCACCCCAAGTACTTTAGTAACTGACTACATAAAATGGAAACAATTGCTGTTGACACAATGAAACTGCACAGTAATGAAAAAATGGAGAAAAATTATAAAGTGAGAAAGTATAGTCAGTTATTAACTAATATTGACAGCAGCATATATACACATATGTATATACACATATAAATTTATACAGATGTATTTGTGTATGTGGGTATACAAATATATATACATGTGCTCATACACATATAACCTCATTTATAATTTTCAGGGCATATCATCCACAACACAAGGCTTTTGAGAATACTAACATCAAATATCTGTAAGTGTTTAGGCCATTGTAAGCCTTTCATACATATACTGATATTTCCCCTCAACTAGGCACATCAATTCATTGCAACTCCTAAACTTCTTTTTCCTTCTTGCTTTATGACAGTAATATCCTTACATGGCAGAAATACAGACCTTTTGCAGTGAGTTTGAGTTATTTTTAATGGTTGCAGATACAATATATATGAACTGTGGTTCATTCTTAAATAATGAGAAGCATAAGCCATAGTAAGCACTGCAAAAGCTTACCAGTGCCTTAATTTCTGCTGTTTTTTGAACACCAAAAACACTGTGTTTGTGTGAGGGGAGAAATATGTTATTCAATCTTGTGACTAGAAGAAAACATTTTGCATGACTGTGAATTGACTGTGAATATATATTTTTTTTCACATTTAACAGCACAGGATTAAACAGAGGAGGCAGGTTAGAAAATAACTGTAGTTTCAAATCTTCAGTCAGAAAATGATTGGCCTGGTTTGAACTCCTGCATTCTATCTACAATAGATCCATTTTTCTCTTAACCGGTCCAGCAAAGACATACTCTGATAACAAACAGCTGTATTTCCTACAAATCTCATTGGAATAAAAGGCACACTAAGGTAGCCCATTCAATACTCTGGAAAAGGATTAGTACCTTTGACAAAATAATTATATAGAGTGTCACACTGCTTAATTTCCTTGGATATTCCACACATTCAGATAAACAACACATCAGAAAAGTGCATATTGTACAGACATTGTTCTATCAATCCATCCAATTTGTTTGATAGCTGAAATATGCAGGGTATCTTTTGAAAGGCTTGTGACATACAGCTCAATAGAAGCATAGAAATGGAAGAAATATTCAACATCCAGCTTTCTTCAGATTGTTTCTTTTGAGTTTTTACTATCTTTAAGGACTTGTAGAAAGGAATTGCCATTTAACAAATTAGCTTATTAATCCCTCCCAAGATGCATCTTCCCTCACTATTCTTAATTTTGTAGGATTCAATTCTTGACTGCATTTTCCTGCTCTTTTCTTTGTCTACTCCTTTCTCCTTGATGACACCCACCACTTTCTAAGTCAGCTTCTCTTCAGATTCTTTTCTCAGAAATTGTCCAAAGACCTCTATTGCTTATTAAAATAGTTACAGCAAAGTTTTATTCAACCTTTATGAACAAAGTAAACTGGTTGCATCTTCACAAAACTTCTATATCTCTGTTTGTCACACCATAACTTTTGCTTGAGTATCCTTCAATCCTAGAAGTGCCTAACAGAAACAATTCTTCTTTTAAAATTCATTGTGATATGAATATAATTCAGGGTTGTTTGATTACTTCTCCATACACTTGAATGAGATTTTCTGTCTCCTTATTCTTCCATGTGGGAGTGCTTCCTTGGACCTTCTTAACCTCAACTCTTCATCCTTTTTGTATTTGTTTCAGGAGCTTTTATACTTCTGCTAATTAGATATCATAACTGTCTTATTTTTATCACTCTCAGTGACTAATATAATTCCTGTGTATAGTTCATGTTATACAGAGTAAAAAATTTTAAACCCACCAACAAAATGCAAATCATATATTAAAATTGCAAAAGGACTCAAATAGACACTACTCCAAATAATTTACACAAATAATGGAACACATAAAAGAGCTTCAACATTAGTGGTTATGGAGATGTAAATAACAACAACCATGAAATATCATTTATGCTCGTAGAATGGCTATTATCAAAAGTAAAATCAAATATGCATTGGCAAGAATGTGGAGAAATTACAAGCGTTGTACATTGCTACTTGGAACATTAAATATCAGCTGCTATGAGAAAGTCAAAAATAGAATTGTTGTGATCCAATAATTCCATTACTAGGCACATACCTAAAGAAATTGAAAGCTGAGATTTAACAGACATTTAAACACCAATGTGCACAACAGTATGATTCACAATACCACCAAAGTGGGCAAATATTTCCCACCAATAGATTAATGGATGAGAGAATGAATGAATGAATGAATAAAAAGAAAATCTAAGTTCTGCCATACTATTAATGAAACTTGAAATATCATACTAAGTAAAAGATATCAACATCTACGGGCAAACATTGTGATAATGTATTTACATAAAGTGAGCAAATTTACAAACAGAAAATTATAATAGAGATGAACATAGCTTGGCTATTAGAGAGAAAAATACTGTATATAGCTTGTGTTTGGGATAGCAAACAAGATCTGGAAATGTGTCATGGTTATGGTTGGACAACATTGCTGATATACTTAATAGTATTAAATTGTGCTCAATGTAGACAACAGGCTAAGGTTTTTAATAAAATATTTTTAATAAAAATTAGCATCATTTTTTTTGTACGAGGAGGATTCATTCACAGTGTTCCTAGATCCAATTTACTTTCTCTGTTATTCTCCCTCAATCCTTCTCCCTTTTCCCAAACCAATTTCAACATGATTCATTGTTCCTTTTTCTCACATGTACATAAATAGGTAACAGGGTAACTTTAAAAAATCATTTATTGTTATTGTAAGGGTGATATACAGAAGGGCTGTGGTTATATGTCAGGTAAAGAGTATATTTCTCTTTGAACAATGTCACTCCTTCCCCTTCTCTCTCCCTATTTTTCCCTCACATCCCCACCCACAAGTTGTATAAGTTCATTTTTAACATAGTTTCTCTTATCACTGATACATTTGTTTACATTTTATACCTCCATTTCTTTTTTTTTTGTCGGTCATAGGGGCTGAACTCTGGGCCTGGACACTGTCCCTCAGCTCTTCAGCTCAAGGTTAGTGTTCTATCACTGGAACCACAGCTCCACTTCTGGCTTTTTTCTGTTTATATGGTGCTGAGGAATTGAACCCAGGACCTCATGCATGCAAAGCAAGGGCTCTACCACTGAGCCAACTTCCTAGCCCTAGCCCTCCATTTCTGAGCTCCTCTCATATCCTCCCAAAGACAGATAAATGAATAAACAAAACAAAAGGAAATGAAAACATAAACAGCAACAAAGAAAAAACTCTTGTTTCCATTTCCTGTAGTTCCTTTCCATAAATACTATTTTGTATGATCAGATGTACACAGCTATTGTGCCTGTGTGATCTTCTCCTAAGAATATTCTCTTTTGGTTTCACTCTGTGTGAATGCATAGAGGACAATGCACAAACTTTTGTTTACATTTTCCCTTAACAAATCCTTAGACAAAAATAAATCACCTTTAAAGTTAGAATTTAAACAATATACAATAATTAATGATATAAGACAAAGCAATGTAGAAAACATTAAAAATCAGCTTATGCTAGGTCATCTTTGGGGTGTTCTACGGACAGATATCAAAGTCTCTAATTTTTCACTTCTTTACCTGGAAAAGAAAAAGATTATCTTAGTACCTGTCACAAAGAGTAATTTTCAGGGGTATCATCTAGGGAGAACATTTAATATAATTGAGTACACATTAAGTTCTCTACAGGTATTACTATAATTATGAATAACAGACTAAGAACTGTCTCTTATGTACTTAATGTAAACTATACTGAGAAGATTACAATTTATCCTGCTAGTAAGAACAAAGATATTTCTAAGCAAGGAGCAGCCATGAGATGAAGATTTTTATCATTTAAATACTGAAGTTTAAGAGCAAAGTAAAAAGAAAACAGGAAGCTTCGGCTTAAAATAATTGGATAAAATGACAAGATAAGGCAGTGAATTGCCACGAAATAAATGCTTCCAGGTAATATCTGGGTCAAGATTTAGTAAGTCTCCTCTAATCACTTTAATTGGGTAATCTAAGACAGTAGTATATTTCATTAAGAATGACTAAAAAAAATAAAATGTCTATTGTTACTGCACAGATAGACAGATGATAAATGATCTATAGAATGAATGTATCAATTATTTATTTCAGATTTTGAATTAAATTCTAAAAGAGTTTGAAATTATAATGCCTATTTCAAAACTACCCGAATATCAAAACTAATCACTTTTATATTCCTTCTACAATATTTATTTTTCTTTCATATGGAGTATAATAAATACAAAATAAAAACCAATTGACAGTAGCTTAAACATTCCAAAAGTAAAATAAGTCTTACTGATTAAAAATAAATTTTATAAAGCAAGGTTATTAACAAATAAATGAAATAATATTCTCGAAATATTAGCATACTCTAAAATCACCCACAGTGATTAGTGAACTCATGTCTGATAATATTGCTTTGACAATTTTACATCATAACAGTCCATTTAGAGCCAGGAGCAATATTTTAAAATTCATACAACTTTGAAAACCTGCAGAGTGAATATAACTATCTAAAAACCAAATAAGCTTTTAATTCAATAATGAATACAAATTACTAACAAAACACAGTTAGTATCCACTATTTAGGAAAAGTATTTTAATAAGGTTTTATTGTGAAAATACCATACAGAGGGGTTACAATTACATGAGAAATAATGAGTACATTTCTTATCAAGCACTGTTGCCTCCTCCTTTGTTTTTCCTATGACATCACTGCCCTCCCATCTCCACAACTACACTCCCACCTTCACCCTCACCACCCCCATCACCCCCACCCCCACCCCTAAGCCCCCCACCCCATCAAAGTTGTAAAGCTCATTTTTCAACATAGCATCTTATACATCTCATTGTTGCAATGGGTCCACCTGTTTCCCTATTTAAACAATTTGTTTTTTCCCTTCCCCAAATTATACCAACATCAGATACAATGAAAACAAGAGTTATACCATGGGAGAGGGACATACAAAGCAACAGAAAAAATCACCTTTTAAATACGTTGGAAAAAAACAGCAAAAAAGAAAAATCACTTGAGTCCTTATCTTTGGGTTCATTTCGCCTAACATCAACTTATCTGACCTTTTCTGCTTGTCTCAGACATATCTAGTTATTGCAAATAAGAGAAACCAAGGGACTTATGTTTTAATGCACATGGCTTACTTCACTTAATACAATTTTTCCAAGTCTTTCCATTTCCTAACAAATGGGGCAAATACATTCTTTCTGATGGAGGCAAAGAATTCCATTGTGTATATAAACCACATTTTCTTGATCCATTCATCTACTGAGGAGCATCTGGGGTGAGGTAGCAAGATCAATAGAAAGTCCACGGATTGGGAGAAGATCTTCACTAGCTATACAACAGACAAGGGTCTCATATCTAAAATATACCGGGAACTCAAAAAATTAAACCCCCAACAGCAAATCCTCAAAGAAACAACTGCCTAATAAATAAGTGGGCTAAAGACTTACAGAGAAACTTCTCTGAAGAAGAAAGAAGGATGGCCAATAGACACATGAAGAAATGCTCAACCTCCCTAGCCATACAAGAAATGCAAATCAAAACAACACTGAGATACCACCTCACCCCAGTTAGAATGGCTATAATCAAGAACTCTAATAACAACAGATGCTGGAGGGGATGTGGACAGAAGGGAACCTTACTGCATTGTTGGTGGGAGTGTAAACTTGTTCAACCACTTTGGAAAGTGTATGGAGGTTCCTCAAAATACTCCACATAGAGCTCCCCTATGACCCAGCAATCCCACTTTTGGGCATTTACCTGAATGATCACAAATAAGACCATTCTAAAGGTACCAGCTCAACTATGTTTATTGCAGCATTATTTACCACATGAAAAATATTTTTGATGAAAAATAAATGACCATAAATGAATAGTTTGAAAACACTGTAAAATTACTTCCAGGAATACAAAGCCTAATAGAATGTGTGTGTGTGTGTGTGTGTGTGTGTGTGTGTGTGTGTGTACATGTGTATATGTGTATATGTGTGTGTGTGTGTGTGTGTAAGAGAGAAAGAGAGAGGCAGAGAGAGAGCATGTGCACTATTTTGAGCTTGTGTACATTAGTACACATTAGTTACAGGAGGTATTCAATTTTGGTAAATATGTTGTTTTATCAGGTTTGATTTTGATTGTTTTTATTAATTTGCTAATTTCTTTCTTCTAACTTTATTTTTAATTATTTCCTTCTTTATCTTTATAATAATTTGTTTTTTGTTATTGTAAATGTGATGTACAGAGAGGTTACAGTCTCACAAGTCAGGTAATGAGTATAATTGCTTTTGAACAATGTTACCTCTTCCCTTGCTTTCTCCCAGGTTTTCCCTCCCATTTCCACCACAAGTTGTACAGTTCATTTTCAACATAGTGTCTAGCAAGTATCACTGCTGCATTTGCTCATCTTTTTGTATACCACCATTTTTGTGCTCCCCCTAATCCTCCCAATGACAGATAAATCAACAAGCAAGACAAAAGGAAAAGAAAACAAGAACAGCAACAAAAATTTCTCTTTCCATTTCATTTTCATAAACATTATTTTATATGATGATATGCAAATAGCTACTAATCCTTTTTGATCCTTTCTTGAGAATATTCTCTTTTGGTCTCACTCTGTGTGAATACCTAGATACCTGCACAATTTATCATGTGCCATTTTATTTTTTTCTGTTTGCCATCCAGTGTGTTTACTTGTAGATATGTAGGCATATTCTAATTATCACAAATGAGGGAAATTATACAACCTATATTTCGTTGGTTCTGGCTTACTTCATTTAGTATAATTTTTTCCAAGTCTTTCCATTTCTTTATGAATAATCCAATATCATTCTTTCTAAGGTATGAGTAGTGTATATATTCCACATTTTCTTGATACATATGTGTACTGAGGGACATTGGTTTGATTTTACATTTTGGCTATGGTAAACAATGCTGCAATGAATGTGGTTGTACTGGTAGTTTTAGTGTGGCCTTATTTATATTCTATTGGATGGACTTATTCTTAGTCTTCTGAGGAACCTTCAAATTGCTTTCCAGAGTGATTGAAGAAGTGTATATTCTTCCCAACAAACTGGAAAAATGAAATTTATCAAATTGAAGATTTTCTACATGGCAAAAAACATAACTAATAAGATAAATAGAAAGTACCAGCTATGAATTAGACAACAGCCTCATATCTGAAATATACTTAGAGCTCAAAAAGATTAAACCCTCCAAAAATAAACTGGGCTAAAGAGGTAGAGAGATACTCAGAAGAAGAAGAATGGCCAATAAACACAGGAAAATATGTTCGACAACTTTGGGCATTAAAAATGCAAATTAAAAGAACATTGAGATTTCATCTCACCCCAGTTAGAATGGCTGTCATCAAGAAAACTGACAATAACAAATGCTGGAAGAGATATGCCCAAAAAGGAACTCTATTTTTGAATTATTTCTTTTTGACAATTTTCCTGCAGCTCTACCAAAATGGATTAGAGTTTGTAGAGCTATGAAGAACAGTTGGGAGGCTGCTAAATGTTAGTGTGAGGTGAGTTGGGCCATGTTCTAAGATTGGCTTCTCAAATTCACTAAGCTAAATCATCTTCACAGGAGGGTTGATTCCATGTTACATCTTGTTCTTCACTTTTCACAGTTGTTCTGCTTACAAATTACAGGGTTTTCCACAATTTTGTTCTCATCAGCTTAATACTTATGCTTTTTCCACTATTCACAAGCATCTAAATGTCAAGGACTTGTGGTCATTATTGTATTTCCAGAGATTAGAAGGACAGAAATGCAGTAGATTCTCCAAAAATGTTTGTCAAATAAATAGAATCTTTACTTAATTCACTCACTGATACACATTTTTCCTCATACACTCTGTAGCATCTTTGGGAAAGATTCTTCAATGATTTCAAATTATTTGCTAACTGGAAGTATAGAATTGAAATAGTTATTCTGTGTAAATGACTTCAATTTTTTGAATTTGAGTGTCTACTTAAACAGATAAGACAAACTGGCTTTTTCATGAAGAATACAAAGGAATACAAATCAAATACAAAGGTGGCAAAATTTTAAAGTATTTATCAAACTTATGGCTTATTCATTATTGTATAAAGACAGAGTTTGGGGTCATAAGGGATCTACTTGCCATCACAAAATAATAGGAGCAAGAGATTACAAGAAAGTAATAGAAAAGTGGGTTTAATTCTTTATTACATCATTTGTAATAAAGCTAAGATTTATAGAGTGGATCCTCTTCACAAATCGGGTTAAACTTCAACTCCCATGTAAGGTTAAGGTACCATCATAAGTACCATTTTACAAATTAGGTGCTTTCTTGGAGAAGACAGGAAACATTCCTAAGGACATATAGGGAAAAGAAAGGAAGACAAAGCATGTAAACTCAGGTTCTCTGTCTACAGAATCTGTTAAGGTGATCAGAGAGACACAGTAATTTAAAAAATCCAAGATGTATCCAAGAATTTGAGTATACAACTAGAATAGCTAACGTGTAGTTTGCACTGTAGAACTTGTTCAGGTTGTACTTAGGAACTCAGTCTTCATCTCCAAATGAGGGAATGAAACAGGATGCCGTTTATACAGTGGGCTGTGATTTTAGGACTAGGCAGTTTTATTACTTGACAAAATAGAAAAAAAAGTTGACTGGCTGTGCCTACATATTGAAACTGGAAAAAAGAACTGAAAATTGTCCAATGTTGAATACATTTTATGGCTTCAATGGATGTAGTTCAATGAATAGATGGATTAAAGCCCAGTTGCAACTGTGTTTCAACTGTCCTGGTAATTCCTGAATAAACAGATTTTTTTTCTGAATTTCATGGACATTTTTGACATATGTAGCTGTGCTTACCTTAGTGATGGGAAATTCCAATCATATGGATAGTATTACGAATAACAACTACTCTTTCCTAACAGTCTATTTGTGCCAGGTATTATGCAATATGTATAACATATAGCTTAATTCTTACATTCTGGTAGGTTTTATTATCACTATTTTACAGGCGAAGGAACTGAATTTCGAAGAGATTGTGCAGCTTTCCAAGGTGGCTGGTCTAGTTTTTAATGGAGCTGGAACTCTTGCAGTCTGCCTCTACTTGGCAACCCTCCCTTGATCCCTGAAATTGAACCAGCCTGTTGCTGTTTCCTTCTTGCACATGCTCCTTCTCATCCACGGGAAGTTTTTGTTCTCTACTCACTTTTGTTCTGGATCTTCATTCTCACCCTTTGAAGAGCAATCTCAAATGTCACATCTTTCAAGAAATCCTCTCACCACCCTACTTCCAAAAACTGGCAGTTTGTTCTCAGCACTAAGTATGTATTGACATTTCCATTGAAAATGATTTAATATCTATTCAGTGTGTCAAGAAGAGCTAAGATAAGGACTTCCTATCTGTAGTGTGTGGATCACCTGAATCATTGTTAGCAGTGCTGTGTGTGTGGACCAGGAAGAGGCAACAAAGGACCTGCCTAAATGAACTTTCCTGGGCCACATGCATCACCTGCAGGAATAACTTTTCTGGTTCTGGGTCCCTAGAATATGAAAATACAATTGTCATTACTAGGGGCACTATGATTTGAGAACTTTTGCAAGCGTTAGGCATACAGTTTCCCTGGTGACAGGTCTCCCAGGCACAGGCACAACGCATTAAAATTTCTACCATTTCCATGAAATAAAAATCAATCTAAAATACATAAGAGGGAAAGGAGAATTACAGACATCATGCCTTTGGTTTACATTTCAAGACATTTTCCTTAGAAGGAATCTCTAAAATGCAATGCAAAGTAATTTAATTCAAAATGATTGCAAGATTGTTTTAAGAATTAAATCTTCCAAATATGTATGTTGTTAATTCACAAAATCTCTTCCTAAAGTGCAAGCTTTTGTAGAAGTAGTCCTGTTTCTTTTAACTCTCTTACACTAAACTCCATACTCCTCTCCAGGCAAAGCACACAGCTGGGGACAAAAGTGTATACTCTTCTAGCTCTTTGAAAGTCTGCATGATTATTGCATGTTCATTAAAAAGAAAAAATTGAAGAGTATACTCATTGAAACAACAGCAAAAAACCTAAACATAAGGAAAGTCCGCCCAACAGGCATCAATTAGTACACAGCTGCAGCTAAACATTGGTTTGTAAGTGCACATGACTTTGGATAATTCCCAGTATGTGGCCTCAAGTAGTGCACTAGGGAGTAGAAGAGTAGTACATGAAAAGAACTACAACACAGTGAATCATTGTGAATGCCATGAAGAAGGCAAAAGAAAGTCTAATGGAGGGTGGAGGGAGAGGTTATATTCAATACTTACATTAGAGAAAAACTGCACAGAAGAGACAACTCTTATAAGGAGAGTTACTTGTATCTTTAAGTTAGAAAATAAGTGATAAATATTTATGTTTTTACATATTCTGAATTATACGCAAGTCAAAATGAACTATATTGGCAATAGAAACTTGTCCTTTCTTATTACACAAGTATGTACAGAATCTATAGACAGATTATTTGATATAAAAATATTCTCCAACTAATAAAATATCAGCAATGTATTAAAAATTCTCAGCAAGGAAACTATGAAATAAATATAATAAATCATTTTAATGGCAATAGAACCAAAACAATCAAAGCCCAAGTGTCAAATATGTAGCTATCTTTGAACAATTTTGTAGCCTGACAACTAATATCAACATAATTCCAAAAACTTATGAAGGACAATATGTAAATATTCTATTAAGCAGTTTTTCACATTTTATAGATGCTCCATTCAGAATGTGATATTTTTGCCTACACACTGCCTTGTTTTATTATTTTTGCCTCATACGCTTTTAGAGAATTGTGAAGCTGAATACTAATTCAAAGATTCTTCTTACATTTTTTAATTCCCTAGATGGAGTTTAATTTCTTTGAGATGACAACCCAAGCTTTTAGAAATAAAGTAGAATTTAAGGTGCACGGATTTATTCTCACTTTGGGGCATCTTAAAGTCTACTGATATCAAATGTTATGCACAAATTACCTACAGGTTTAATGTTTCCCACTTTTCTTTTGTTAATGAAATGTTTGCACAGCTGCTTGCAGTATGTACAGGAAGATTAAAACCTGCTGTCACTTTGTTAAAAGAAACCTGAGGGAGGTTTAACACATCTGGACTGGGGATTAAGAAAACTTGGTATAACTAAAATTGCCTCTTAGTTTATAGGAGTTTAGATCTGGGGATTGAAAGCAGGAAGGAAGCTGCAGTGACCTTTAAAATCGACCAAAATCAATTAACCCGTGTACCTGTCAGCTCTTCATGACTTGGGCTTATGCTGCAGTCACCTTTAACACTTCTATGAATTCTTATCTCAATCAAGTTTTTCATTCATTTAAGATAGTGGAAAATAACCAAACTGAGAAAGCAGTTTCCCATGTAAATGGCAAATGGTGTTCCTGCCAGGTATATAGACTACACATACAGCCTTTATCTTATCTTTACCTTATTTTATGAGATTTAAAAAAAATAAAATATAAAATGGCACCAAGATGGGCCATATTCATAGTTTGCCAAACTGTGAAAAAGAATTTTCTACAGATGTAGAAACAACGCATGCTCATCTCTCATCTGTGGTCAAGCAGCACTGTGAACAGATTTTGAGTGGAATGGTTTGCCACTCACGTGAAGGCTGAAAGAGCCACCTGTCTTCTATGGCTGCACACCTTTTCAATGTCTTAAGGGTAGAGATGAGGGTGTAAAGAAAGCAACAGGCACAGCAGGCTTGGAAAACTTCACATCTTGACTCTTTGTACTTGAGTGAGTCTTTCACTGAGGAAACGCAGCATGCTTTAGAGAAGCAGACAGGACAGCAGAGAGGCCCGGAAAGTTTAACAATGTGCCCAGGGCTAGTCAGCCTGGCTTTAAAAGTGGCAGACAGGAAGGAATTGAGCTTTTGTCCCAATCAGCAGGGCAAGAATCCCTTAACACAGAACACTTTTCTACATACACTAGAGAAGATATTGACACCAAGAGCATGCTATTGAAAAGAGAGACTTGAGGGGATGGGTGATACTGGAAGAGAAGGGAAAGAATGATGGAGAGGCTGACAGTGGCTAGGATAAATTGTACTCATAAGTTGATATGTTGAATTGGGGGCTTAAACTCTGGGCCTGAGTACTGTCCCTCAGCTCTTCAGCTCAAGACAAGTGCTCTACCACTTGAGCCTCAGCACCACTTCCTGTTTTCTGGTGGTTAATTGGAGATGAGTCTCACGGACTTTTCCTGCCTGGGCTGGCTTGGAACTGCAATCCTCAGATCTCAGCCTCCTGAGTACCTAAGATTACAGGTGTGAGCCACCAGCGCCTGGCTGAAACTCATTTATACAACTACTTAAGGACAATTTGAAAAGAAAAGCCTAACTTCTGCAAAGTATTACCTTGGTAACATCAAAATAATAAATAAAAGTTCATTACTTTATTCAAGAAAAGAAAGAGAACCAGATTCAGGTGGCTCATACCTGTAATCCAAGTTACTTAGGAAGCTGAGAGCTGAGGATCAGAGTCAACCCCAAACAAGGAAGTCCATGACATGCTACCTCCAATCAAAAAACAAAATCTAGAAGAAGAGGTATGACTTACGTGGTAGACAGCTAGCCTTAAGAGAAAAAGCTAATTATCAGAGCCCAGGCTCTGAGTTCAAGCCCCAGTAATGGCAAAAAAAGGGAGGAAAGGCCTAGTAGATTGAGTTTGTACAAGTAGATCATTAATTGTGAAACCATTGCAGATATGCTAGGTTTCAACAGCCAAGTACAACCATAGAGGCAGAGATGTAAACTGGGTATCTCTGCTTTTCTAAATGGGAAATTTCCAAGGAGTACTTCTTATTTCTACTGCTCCTTCTAATCATCTCTGAATTTAGAAGACACAGAAGGGTAGGATTTATCCTTAGCACAAGAAGCCTTTTAGGCTCAGTGAAGATGATGGTTAATCTGTGTATGGCAATTTCTAAAGAAGTAAGTGAAGTAAGCCAGACCCAAAGAAATATAGATCCCATGGTTTCCCTCATTGGTAATAATTAGTATATGTCTAGGATAGTCCTAGCAGATGAGCAGAATAGCTCAATAGTTATGTACATATAACCATAGAAAATGATGCTAAGCAAAAGGAACTCCAAGATATGCAAACAAGAGATTTTTCTTTGTTGCTATTGTTTTTTTATGTACTATGTGATCCCTATGGTTTATACCCCATTGTCACCGTGAATATTGTATATGCATTTATCTGAACTAGAGAAGGGAATAGGAATAACGAAATGGGGCAAACCAATGCAACAGTGATACTCACAAGACAATAAGTTGGAGATGAACTGTACATTTTGTGGGGGGGAATGGAGGAAGGGAAAGTGGGAGAAAAATGAGAGAAGGGGTAACAAGTCCGAGAAGAAATGTACTGACTACCTTACATGTGTAACTATAACCCCTCTGTATGTCACCCTGACAATAAAATTAAATTAAAAAAAGAAGTAATTATCTACTCTGTTGCTACCAACAAACACTAATTGACCAAGCCAGCTCTTCCCTCCTTGCCTTGCAAGTGCTATTCTTGTTTGTCAACAGTGTGCTCTAAGGTGAAGGGCAGTTGGCTTTCAGAAGTCATTGGCTAAATTCGACTGGCAGACAAGCGACAAGACAACAGATGGACGCTGCCGGAAAGTCGTGCTTCTCTCTCAGTCCTCCTTCCCACCTGCTGCCAGAGCCTGCTGCTTTTCCTCTATACAGTCTGGTTGGTAGTTCTGCCTTCCTCCCCCCATCACAGCCATTCTCTGGCAGCTCAGCAGGCTGCCATCACATTCTCTTCCCAGCCCTTCCTGGTTCAGTCCCACTCCACAAATCTAATCCTTGGGGGCCCTGCTGAAATTGCATTTTTTAATTTTCATTTTATTATAAATGTGAGGTACAGAGGGGCTACAGTTGCATAAGTCACACAATTAGTACATTTCCTTTTAAACAGTGTTCCTTCCTCCCTCATTTCACATTTTTTTATATCTTGCATTTTGCTTAGTCATCACCCTTGCAGAGAATATACTATTTTTCTGTGACCTGCAAGATGACTAGAATCACAAAATGAAGTTCATTATGTGTTGCTTAATATGATGAAATTTCCAAAATTTGTTTCCTCCACCCACAGGAGTCAGACAATGAAGTGCATTTGAAATGTGTCTAAAGGCACTACACTGGCGAACTTTCAGCTCTGCCTTAGTTTCCTCATATGTAACATAATAATACTTCAAAGGAATGTCAGGAGAATTAAATAGAGGAATAGATGCAAAGTGCCTACGACAGTATCTAACAGATTATAAATCATATCATACAAGCTTGAATAAAATGGGATAATGTTGCCAATAGTTTGACTGCCCATATTTACCTGACAAAAAACAAATACTACTAAAGAGGAAAACTGAATACACTTTAAAGGACTACTATCATTTCCTTTCTAGTAATCTTTCTTTGTAATGACTAATACAAATGTTATTTTTAATTAAATTTTACATTATTTTAAAGTTAAATATACATGTATATATACATATATATAGTTATATATATATATAGTTGATATATAGAGAGAGGTTATAGTTACATAAATCAGGTAATGAGTAATGAGTACAGTTCTTTTTTAACAGTCTCTCAGTTTTTCCTACCAGTTCCCACCTACAAGATGTACCATTCATTTTCCACATAGTATAATGTCTTTTGAGTAGCACTGTTATATTTGTTCACCCTTGTTCCAACTTTTCTGTGCCCTCCCTTACCCTCCAAATGAAAACAAACTTACAAGCAAGACAAAAGGAAAAGAAAACAGCAACGGCAACAATGGCAACTAAAAAGTGTCTCTTGTATCCTTTTCTTGGAGTTCATTTAATAGAATATTATTTTATATGATCATATGGACATATCTATTGAGACTTTGTCAACCAAACCTATGCAAAACCTCCATTGACCTCAATGTGTGAATGTATAAAGTCCTATATAATTTAACATGTCCCTGTCTGTGTATACCCACACACACACACACACACACACACACACACACACACACACACATCACACAGTGTGTTTACTTGTAGATTTATAGGAACATTCAGTTTCCACAAACAAGGAAATACATGCAGCCTATGTTTCCTTGGCTGTGACTTACTTTGCTTAATATAATTTTTCCAAATCTTTCCATCTCAATAATGTCTATATAGAGATTACAATGATATTTAAAACAATCTGATGACTAGGTACCAGTGGCTCATACTTGGGGTTTTTTTTGTTTTTTTTTTTTTTGCTTTTTTTTGTAGCTACCCAGGAGGCTAGATCCAAAGAATCTTGGTTTAAAATCAACTCTAAGCAGAAAATTTCCTGAAACTCCATCTAAAAAATACTCATCAAAAAGCCAGGCTAAATTCTTGGCTCAAGTGAGAAAATGTCAACCCAACAAGCAAGCTGAGGAAACACAAGACCTTGACATGAAATTCTATTACCACTAAAATGATGTATACATGGACATACAGTGATCTGTGTTATGCATCGTTTATGGAAATTAAGACATTGAGAGAATAAAATATAAATCTGATTGATATGAAGAAGTCTACTCTAGAAATATACAATTAGAATATTTACAGTGAACTACTCAGAATGTTGTTTCTGGAGAAAGGAGGAAGAATTAAAGGCATACTTTCCATTTTTTATCCTATATTCTGCATTGTTTGAAATTGTGTTTTAGTGTAAGATGATATCCACATACTGCTTGCCTAAAAGCAAATTAATATATCTGTATTTTCATTTCTAATTTTTCTCTAGTATAAATCATATTTGTTATAATCTTTATATATCTTCTCATTTTGCTTTAAAAACCATAACTGCAATCATCTATTTAACCATTTCTCTTATTCTAAATGTATCTTTTAATACTGTTTAATTTATTCTGTGTACTTGGAGAGTTATAAAGGAAATAAATCATCATTGCTCAATTTTTGTTTTTTCCTTGTATCCTTGCTCTAAGTAAAACAATCAAACATTTTTTAATAGTCACACTGTACCCATTGCCTTTCTGGTGATTCAAATCCTCAGTCCAGCATGGTAGTTAGTAGCCTAATGCCAGCAATAGATAATTCACCCATTTCTTTCACTTCAGAGTAATTGTGTGCATTAAGCTTTCATTATTAGTCACAATGAAATTAGTCTTTGCTCAATAGGATCTTAGTGATTATAAACAACTGACAAATTTTAATACTTAAGCAGGGCATGTACATATACACTTCAAAGCAGTTCTTATTAATGAATATTTTATTTTATTTTGGATCTCATGCAAATGGAATCAAGAAACAAATGTTTCACATTTGTTATGCACAAAGCCATATGTGATCAATCTTGGAATGAAATCACAGATACCATCCTATCATCCTATATTTTGTCAGAGCCATGTCTGTTAACTAGTATTATAGTGGAAAGAACTGTGGTCTCACTTGAACAATTCTGGACCCTAGTCACAGCTTTGCATTTTCTGGTTTTGTGATGCCGATTGTAGCATATAATCTGCACTCTACTCTTTTCCCACACATATAAGGTACCTAAAATGATTCCATCCTAATCTCTTCATGAGATTGTTAGAATACTCAACATAGTGGAGGACAGTCTCACAAACACAAAGCACAATACACACTGAGGTATGAATACTAGATGAGAATCGACTAGTTGATACTGGATCATTTCAATCTACAAACAGCCCAAATAAGGATTTGGATCCCCATTCTTCTCTTTCAAAGTTTATTTTCTGAGCCATGTTACAAAAATAATATGAAATAAATGCATTTGTAAGGCTCAATCATTTGGTAGACAATGAGGTATATAGGGAGGTACAAAATCTTTTACTATTCTGAATAGTGTGAAAAATAACTGTAGTTCCTTTTCACACCTTAGTATCTGCAGGTCATTGATGCTCTTTAGTGTTGGAATTGAAAACAAATGTTCAACACTTACGGTGTAGTAGTAGATTTGCAGACACCAGAGAAAGACAACAGCAACCATTAGCTGCATGATAACTCAGTGATTTCTTCAACTAGATGAAATGTTGATTTTTTAAAGAAAAAGATCATTTGCTAGAAAAAAGGTTTTAAATGCTGAGACCAGAAAAAAAAGACTTAGCTTTAAAAAAATACTTTAATGCTTCTAAAAATACTTTTCATTTTGCATCCTATATTTCTGGTTAAATTAAGCACGAAATAAGTTTGGCTACCAGTGAAAAGGAAGGACAGAAGAAACAGCATAGGGTAGAGAAGCTCAGATAGTGATAAGATTTGAAACCTTGTTGGTAACCAAAAACAGAGCTCCAGAGGAGTTAAAGGACTTCAACCTTTGCCAAATAGCCAGGCCACTGAAGATCCCATGTGTCCAAACATAAGCTAATAGTTACTTGAAAAAACTATGCTACCACCTGGACAACTGAAGCAAAAGGCCCAGAAAAAGCTAAGACAGCTATTGTTGGTTGGTATCTCCCAGCTGCCAGGTTTTCTTGTGTGGAGGTCTAGACATATACCTCTGGGATTGTAACAAAGGAGCCAGAGGCCAGGGGCAAAAGATAAGCCATAGGAAGAACTTACAGAGAGAGGGATAAAGAAGGTTTTAAGGAAATATATTTGGAGTTCTAGGCAACACTAGATCCATATAAAATTAGTAATCATATATTTAAGTGAAAATCAGCCACAAAATGATGTGTCATTCATGTTGACCTATAGCAATAGAGACCTCTATCTACTAAGAGCTTGTATTTTGTCATCCAAGTACAACAAAGTGACCTGTCAGCAGTCCACTCAGTCTTTCAGCTCTATATTTGGATATGTATTAAGGTGGTGTGTCTTTACCTTGGAGTTCTGTAGTGATTGCAGCAAATCATCCACTTTTATAAACAAGGTTTTATTGAAACATGTCAGAATCACTAATTAACATATTACCCATTGGAATGTTTTCATTCTAGAAAGGCAAAGTAAAATAGTTGCAACAGAGATGGGGTGAGCTAGAAAACCTAAAATATTTACTATATAACCCTTACCAAGATTTGTCTATGGATTTCACTAATTGAGCTGGTATAAACTGTAGATCCTAAATAAAACTGTGCATTCAAGGGCAACAGAGCAGGTTTTACCTCTGCTAAATCCCTCAAGCACTAGCAAATTACTTAGTCTTTGGGAACATCACATCTTTTTTGTTGAATTAATCTGCGAGAATGTTATTTCCCTTCTGTGCTGCTTGTTCTACACATACTAGGCCATTGTTTCAAGAGCAAGGGACACAGCATGTAATTATGGGTATCATTTGTACCCAGTATTTTATTACAATTATATATTTTTATCATATTTTCCAAGTGAAAATAACACTATTTGTCCAATGTCAGTTACCTTCTTATCTAGAAATAACGTACAATGGAAAACTTTGTGCTGACTAAAATAATGTGTGAGGTTATATTTACAAAAGCCATGCCAGAGCTCTAAAATTTTGCTGAAATTTTTATAAGACCTTTACTTAATGCAAAGCTTTGCATGCTGAGTCCATAAACAACTCCTGTTTTTTAGCTGCAGTCATTGACAGCTTTCACCTTGATTCTTACTGTTTATACAGCAGGCTTTTAATCAATTAACCTCTCATGTGTGAGCATTGGGAAGTAGTGTGCTATTCAAGGTTCCCATTCCCTGTCAGGTTATAATAAAGGGAGCTGAAGCTAAAGGAACAAGCTTTGTGCCTACTAAACAGAACCTATAATCCCCTTTTAGGAGGGCCTAGAGACTGGAAAGGGAAATTGATTATGATATAGGGAAATGGAGAAATCCAGAGATTGCTCTTGGGAAAAGATAAGACGAAAGTAAAGCATGGAAAGCAATGCTTGAATTGGGAGGACAGGAAGTTCAGAAGACCAAATAATGGTTGTTGGGGCTTAGTAATAATTTCTCAGGAAAACAGCCAAACATTTTTTAATGACAAAACTTTTGGCCTCCTAAGGATAGAAGTTTTCTCACCCTTCATACAGACAGAACACACAAAAACACACAAGAAATTACTAGTTGGAAACACTGGACATCTTAGATTTTCATATGAGTCAATTCATGTTGATTTCTAATTGAAGAGAGTGATAATTATTGTATAGTTTCAGTTCATTAAATATCTTTCTATAAATGGCATGGGTTGCTTGCTGTGAAGAACAAGAAAGGTTGACTGCTGTGATAGACAGAATTGTGCCGTCGCAAAGGGATTCATATGTGAAACCCAATGTCACCAATGAAGTCAGGAACTTTATGGAAACATCTTTGTTAAATGTCATAAGGCTGGGGCACTAATTAGATAGTACTGATAGACTTACTACAAGAGAGAAAGAAATCCAAACTCGTTCTCTCTCCTTTGCTTCTTCTGCCTTTTCCTCCTCCTTTGTTTCCTCCTCCTTCCTCCTTCCCCTTTCCTTTCTTCTCTCTCTGTCTCTCTCCCTTTGTCTCCCTCTCTCTGTTTCTCTCTACCTCACTGCATGCATATGGAAATGAACATGTTAGGGCAGCAATAAGAAGTGATCATCTACAAGTCAGAAAGAGATTCCTCACTAGAACAGAAACTTAATCTGCTGGTGTCTCAGTCTAGGACTTCTAACCTTCAAGAGTATGAGCAAACAAATTTCTGTTGTTCAGCCACCCATTCTGAGGTTCTCTGGTATGGCAGCCTGAGTACACTACTGTAGATAAGCAATATGCCATGCCTGGGAATTAGTACCCCTTCTAAACTCATATTAAAAGTAATCCCCAGAGTTATATAGTATCTGGAAACAGGATCATTAGTAAGTTATTAAAATTACATAAGGTCAGAGCTCTCATGATGGTATTAGTGGCTTTTTAAGCCGAAGAAGAGAAAACTGAGTTTGTTTTTTTTTTTTTTGTCGGTAGTGGAGCCTGAACTCTGGGCCTGGGCGCCGTCCCTCAGCTCTTCAGCTCAAGGGAGCGCTCTACCACTTGAGCCACAGTGCCACTTCCGGTTTTCTGGTGGTTTATTGGAGATAGGAGTCTCATGGTCTCTCCTGCCCGGGCTGGCTTTGAACCGCGATCCTCAGATCTCAGCCTCCTGAGTAGCTGGGATTACAGGCGTGAGCCACCAGCGCCCGACTTGAGTTTTTTTTTTTTTTAAAGCTTGATCTGTCTCTTGGAGTGATGCCTTCTGAAGTATGATGATGCAGCAGGAAGACAGAGCAGACACTGATCAGATGCCATTATTGGTACCAGGTAAAGGCTCAAAATAATTGATGCAATTTATCATGGACTGGAACTTATAAAACAGTAAACCAAAATAAACCTTTCCTGTAATAAGTTTATCTTAGGCATTTTTTTATAGGGACAGAAGGGTGACCAACGCACCAACTCTATGCACTAAACTGCCGTGCAAGGTCCTCCAAGTCCCTTTCACTAGATCACTCTGCATCCAAACTCTATAATCTCTGGCTATATCAATTCCTGAATATGCCAGGAAGCTTCAATGATGTTGAGTCAACCCTCTCTAGAATGTCCTTCTTCATGTCTACCCTTACTCGGGTGCCTGTCATATATTGCTTCTTCCCCTCCCAGGCCCAGTTCAAGTGTCACTTTCTGTCTGTCTAACATTCATCATGTGGAACTAAACGCTTTCCTGTTTTTGTCCTATTTATAAATTCCATGTCACATTTAAAGTGCAGTTGGTTGTTAAAGTGACTACCCCTAGCACCCTACAAAGAACAAACTCTCCAAAGCAAATAATATGCCTTATTCACAACAGTGACAACAACAACAGTAACTCAATAATAGCTGGTGGTATAATGTTGAACAAATTTTCATACAGGTCCCAGAGGATCAATATTAAGTAACAATGATGATATTAAGGAATAACTCCTAAGTGACTTTCCAGAACACCCACATAAAATTCCATTAGATAAAGCAATTAAATGTTTATGATCTAACTGGTACCAGAATATTAAACTGGTAAAAAATAAATCACGTTTTTACTATAAGTGAAGCATATGATCCTGGTTAATGATTAACAAGAATTATGGCTGACTATATATATTTGTGAATTTGAAAGAAGCAAATTGGCCTATCATTTCCTTTTGTGTAAAATGAAGAATTTAGATGAATTTCTCAGATTTCTTCAAATCTCCAATTATTTGATTATATGGTTTATCAGAGAGGCATGACAGTACTTATCTTCACAACTCCAGCTTCATAATTTTGCAGTTATGATCTGCTGAAAAAAATCAGCTTATGCACATCATCAAAGAGCTGGTTAGCTAAGAAAGAGCAGGTTGAAAATATGCCTTTTTAGAAAGTCCCATTGGAGTACTTCATTATGCAACTGCCTGCCTGGGCTGCTTCACTGGACCCAACAAGCCGTCAGATATAATGACTGGGGTCATCTAAGGGCATTTCCAGCATGGTTAAATATCATCAAGCCTGACAGGACATTGCTTCTTGAGGCATTGGGACCAATGCAAAATAGGTATCAGATTTCAAACACAAAACCAAATTACTGGCTTGAAAAAGTATATATCAGCTGAGTAGTACACCTTTCAGACAGTAGACATGTCTTATCTAGATAGTTGACCCAATTTAAATGATTCTACTTTGGAAACCAAAGTAAACTGTCAAATTTAATTGCTAATTGCTTAACCACTTCATATTAAGGGTATAGATTTGAGTAAAGTACATTTGGATGCCACAGCCATCATCTAAATTGGGTCTAGATATGTTATTAAGAATAGAATCATAAAATTGCAAGATGAGAGGAATCTCAGAGGTCATGTGCAATTTACGGATGAGAATACTGACATCTAAGGAGGACTAGCTACTCTAAAATCTAGTGTACTTTCTAGGATATATATGCGTCATAGTACGCAGCTGTGTATTTCTATAAATATGTAGAGGACACTGAAGATTGAGAATTAGACTTATAAAATCATATCAATATCCCCCTTTGCCTCTACTTTTACACATAAACTGATACTCATCACTAACCCATCATTACTCCTAAACTTGTCACATTTGACACTCAAGACTATGTGTTACCTGATCTCTTTTACCTCTGCAGATATGCTCACTCCTATCCCTACCTGCCTTAGATTTAATAGCAAAATGACTCATTCACCAACAAATCCTTTTCTGTTGTTTTTGTTTGTTGTGGGGCCTGAACGCTGGGCCTAGATGCTGTCCCTCAGCTCTTCAGCTCAAGGTGAGTGCTCTACTACTTGTGCCACAGTGCCACTTCCAGTTTTCTGGTGCTTTATTAGAGATAAGAGTCTCACAGACTTTCTTGCTTTGAACCGCAATCCTCAGATCTCAACTTCCTGAGTCACTAGGTTTATAGACATGAGCCACTAGCGCCCAGCTTAACAAATCTTTCTTTGTTTCCACTAAATACAATGCCATCTTTCACCTTGTTGTCATTCTTCATGCTGGTATTGATGTCTGGAATATCTGATTTATAAATGTAAAACTTATATACTTGCCAATTTAATCACTTCAAAAGCAAATCCCTTCCAACATATTCCCCATTAGAAATAGTCTGTGTCAGTTCTTATTCTTTTCTGAGTCTTGAGCACATTTTGTTTGTATTTAGAAGTCATATTCACCTTTCACCAGTTCACTGTAAGTGTAGGAATCCTTGTAATTCTTAGTATGGAGTCAAGCTTACACTAATTGCTCACTAAAGTATATTGGTTTTCTTTTATTTTTTTGAATTATTTTTATTGTGAAAATACCACACAGAGGGGTTACAATTACATGGGCAAGATAATGAGTACATTTCTTATCAAGCATTGTTGCCTCCTCCTTTGTTTCCCCTTCCCATCCATTCCCATCTTCCACCCCCCTCCCCCCAACCCCTCCCTGCCAAATTTAGGATGTAGGTAAGAAAGGGTTCACAATTGATCCTGTTATCTAGAGATTTTTAATCAAAACACAAAGCACACAACATAGTTATGTACTGCCTTTTGATTCTGTGGATTTCTTCACATCCAAGGTCATGTAACTCAAGCCAGAAAATATGGCTTCCTTTGATGTTCTTTGCATCTTCTTGGCTCCCTCTTCAAGTCCAATTCCAACTTACATTTTGTCAGTGTGGGACACTAAGGATGAATGAAATTTGTCTCAGTTAGTTATTTAAATGGTGTGGGACTGAGAAAAATCTTTGTTTATATCAATTGAAAGCCCACAATAAATATTTCTTAGGAAGCCCCACAATAATTAGTTCTTAGGAAGCAATGATTATGTTGTACTAGCCAGCACACTAACATTCATTTCATGACTTTTGCCAGGCAAATAACTTTCTTTTGAGTTTATCAAATATACTTCCTATAAAATTGGCATTATGGGAATATATATATGGTATGGTATAGTACATATAGAAATCTCAGATTGTCTAGCTGATATCTTGTACTTAGTCTCCTTGGGATAAGCCCATGGCAAAAGAAAGGTTTATGTAATCATTTTCACATAAGATGTGAGTTTAATTCTTTGTTCCACCAGTTTCAGTTTGATTCCTCTAGGAAGAAGATACTAAGAGTCAGAAGCACAAATGATGTTTTGTTTATTATTTATCATTTTGTTAGATAAAGGGAAAGACAAAGTAGCAGTAACAGTAAAATGCCTTTACTTTTTACAGTGTTTTCAATGTTCTTACATGTTACAGTAAATACTTCAAGAATGATCCATTCTTTCCTTAGAGCCAAATAATACTCCATTGCATTTGGTATATATACTTTACTCCCCAGTTGATGAAAAGTTGATATTTTTACTTTTGGACTATTCTGAATACTGAGGCTATGAACATTCACTTCCAAGTTTTCATATGAACATATTTAAATTTCTCTTAGCTATTCATGTAGAAGAAGTATTTCTCAGTCACAAAGTTCCATTTTAATCCTTTCATTAGCAGTAACTCAAGGTATCTGGAGATGTCAGTTTCAGAAATACCATTTTTTCCTTTTTTGAATTAGGAAATGGAACAAACTGATATCATCTTCTGCTAAAAAATTACTTAGCTCTCCTAAATCTAGTCTAGTAGATATAGTTTTATCCATTCTTCCAATTATAGAGTATCCATCCTTTAACAAAGTATGTGAGTATGCCCCTGGTTTTATCCAGTACAAAGGAAAGAGGGCTGCTAACATGCATGGCTAATTTTTTAAGCTCCAGAGAATACCTAGGTCTTAGTATCTTATACCCATAATTGTATGTACTCCAGAGGCAATAAACTGGAAGGTTTTCAGTTTGAAGTTAGTTGAGTCATAAATGTTCATGAGACCTCTGTCTTAGCCAGAACTACAGAAGGGGATATACTTGTCAGCCATCAACACCAGAAGCTGAGATTGGGAGGATGGTAGTTCTAGATCATCTCAGACAAAAATGTTTCTAAGGGAAATGTAATGCAGTAGAAAAGGCTAGACAAATTGGTGTAGCGAAAGGAAAGTTCATATTAGGAAGATGGTAGTCCAGACTGGCCTGAAGAATACAAAAGACCTTATTTTTAAAATAAACAGAATAGAATAGCTGTTTAGCCAAACCCAGTACCACAAAAAATAATTTTGAAGAAAGAAAAATAGAAAACTAATGGTATATGGGCAGTTAGTATTTAGTATCCACAGGAGAGAGTAAAAGGAGATACTGTTCACTTCTATAGGCAAAGTAAGTAGTTAATATCATTCACTTTAGCTGCAGTGAATAAAATGAAAACCTAAGCTTCTTCCTTGAGGAATATAATTGTTATATAATGGGCTTAAAGTAATATATGATGAAAAATTCTACTTTGAGCCACCAGTAGCCATCTTTTGTCTATTTCTTTCATTCTTTCTTTCTGTCTTTCATTCTTTTTCCTTTCATTCTTTCCCTCTTTTCTTTCTTTCCCTTCCTCCCTCCCTCCTTCCCTTCCTTCCTTTCTTTCCTTTTTTCCCTCCCTATCTCTTCTTCCCTGTCTCCCTTTCTCCTCCCTCCCTCCCTCCCTTCCTTCCTTCCTTCCTTCTTTCTTTCCTTCTTTCCTTCCTTCCTTCCTTCCTTCCTTCCTAACTTCCTTCTTTCCTTCTCTCTTTCTATTTTTAAGTAGTTGTACAAAAGCATTTCCATTAACATGTGAATTTATGAGTACAAAGTATCTTGATTAGTGATATCCCTTTCATCATTCCCCCTTTAAATGTATCTTGGCCCTACCTATCTCCCAAGTTACTTGGTTTCATCTTCATATTTGTTTATTGAGTGGGGTAACATCATTATCCATCCCTCCCTCTCACCAGTCATTCACTTCCCTCTCCTTTAAGCCCTACCTTGAGAGAGAGGCCAATCTGAGCTGTGATCCTCCCACTTGTACTTTGCTGTGTTTCTTGGAATGGCAGGAATGTGACACGAGGCCGAGCCATTTTTCCACTGTAGCTGGGATAATAGACACTGGGAATTTTGCCAGCCATTGAATGAGTTGGAGTCCCACAAACTCTTATACCTGTTCTGGCCTTGAAACTTTTATCTTGCTTTCTTGGCCAATCAAGTATCTAGGTTCATAGGCTTTAAACACCACACACATGGTTAAGTCTAGTGTTTTAAAGGTATGAATAAGGTCAACAAGGTAGGAGAAGAATGAAAGAAAAGGGAGAAATCCATAGGAATGTATATTATAGAGGAACCCTGTGATAGATCATATAAGAAGTTATGATTTTATTCTGAACTATTTCCTAAGATTCATGCATTGAATGCTTGGTTCCTAGCTAATGTAACTGTTTCAAAAAGTTGTAGAAATTTTAGGAGTTAGAATCTACCTTAATTGAGAGTTATTGGGCAAGTACATTTGAAGGGCTTCTGTGCCCCTTTGTATAACTCTGCTTCCTGACAGCCATGAGGTAAAGAAATCACTCAACACTATGTGCTTGCACTACTTGGCCTCACCACATGCCAAGAATCAATAGGGCCAGGAAGTCTGGACAGAAATCTTTGAAATAGTGAACTAAAATTATTATTCTTTCTTTATATTATTTTCTCAGATATTTTGATCATAGAGCAGTATCTTGTAGGTCTTATTAGGTTTGATCTAGTCTGAGAAAGTAAGCATTAAAGTTCTGAGTATGAGAATTGTTATACATTATATTATATAAAATAATAATTTCTCCACCACAGATACAATGATTGGGGAAAAGGTGGGAGAATACAAGCATAGAGATCAAATATACTGGTGTACACCTGTGATATCAGCTACTTGAGAAGCAGAATTAGGAGAAACACAATTCAAGGTTTGCCTGAGCAAAAATGTTAACAAGAATCTATCTCAAAGAAGTAGTCACACATCTGCAACCCAATGATGTAGAATTGGAGGGCATTGGAAGCCCATGCAAAACAAGACCTTATCTGATGCACCAAAGAACTGTGGATATGACTCGATGAGTAGAGCATCTGTAAAGTAAGAAATAACCCTGAATTCAAACTTCCCATATCATCAGAAAAATAACTAAAGGTAATAGAGTCATTGAGAAAATATAAAACTGTTTCAAAAGTATTATACAGGCCATGTTGGTTTAAACTAGGGTAGAAGTAGTGCAATGTAGTACTTTTGTGTAATATTATGATAGACTTACCCTGAGTGTATGCATTGATAGATTGAATAGAGAAGGTGAGAAAATACAGGAATGCCACTGAGTTTTCTTGCTTGACAACTAAATGAAATTAAAACTTTCAGTGATGAGGAAGCCAAGAGGAAGTAGAGACTGGATGTTGTATGTGGTGAATCAAAATCATTATTTTGGTCATATTAAATTTAAGATCCTGTTCTGGCTATGAATTTGTTGTCTTTTAGCTCATTTTTGATTACTCTATAATAATTGAAATAGGTTCTTTACATGCGTTACCTCTTATTTGGCACGGAGTTAAGTTTAGTCAATAGAGAGCCCTGGGCAAACATTTGGAAAGGAATTTTGATTCCTGTGTTTGTGTGCTGACTTTACAGGTAGCTTCTGATTCAGAGTTACTCTGATTCTCAGCTCGTGCATCATTAGCAGGTTCCCCAGGAGGTCAGCCCTGAGACATTTAACCTCTGGTATCCAGGCCACACAGTGAATTATGAACAGCAGCCAGCAGTTGTATTGTTGAATATTTTGTTTCCTTAGGGCAATAAATGTAATAGTCCAGAAAAAATTGTCATGTGAGATAAATATAGTAGAAAAAGTTGGTGTATGTAAATGTTGACATGATATAAGTGATTCCAAGATATCCTAGCAAAAGTTTTTTGATACTTTAGATATTTTGAGTACTGAGCAAGGTCTCATTGACTCAAATTCATTGAAAACTGAGCACTATAGTGTGTTTTTTTTTAAAGCAGAGTAGACTGGTAGGAAGAACTGAAATAGATAAACTTGTTTGCTCTCATAAACAAAACTCCAGCTGCTGGGCTTCTTCAGGTTCTGCAATCATCCTTCTGTAACCAGAGGATGCCAAGCTAATTTTCACAGGGTGAAGTAAGGAAGACACCAGTAGAGAAGAAGAGAATCTTGTTCAGCATTGCCCCATTTAGATGGCCTACAATATCTGGACATAATTATGTCTGTATTTATTTTTTAATATTTGCTTGTCTTATATTAAGAATATATCAAAAGGACTTTGGCATATTTATAAAAGCTATGGGAAAAATAAGAAAGTCTCTAGTGTGGCTCAGGAATTTGAGTTGGGAGCAAGAACTGGAGTTAAATGTAGTCACAAATCTTCCCAGAAACCTCCCTCCCTTAATATTATATGTACATCTTTCCATCTATGGTTTTATATATAAGATATATATGTGTGTGTATGTGTGTGCATAGATATGCATAAATACATTTCTATCTACATAGTTATATGTATACATATGCATATATGTGTATTCATATGTATTTGAAGGTACACACATATATTTGAGAGACTGACAGACAGAAAGACAAAGAGAGAGAAAAAGAATTACAGAGTTTGCTGAATTTATGGAAGGGGGAAAATTTGAAGGACGGCTCTGAAAAAAACAGACTGGAATTTCAGGGAATGAATGGTGAATGACTCCAAATGTGTGCCCTCCACTTTCTCTTCTATCTCCAGGACAAAAACCATTACCAATATGTGTTTATCAACATCTTCTTATAAACTTGCTCACCAATATTTCCGGAGCTTGATTCCAATATTCATAAAGCCAGCATATGTTTGTACTGCTGTTCGTTTTCTGCTGTTGTTCAACCTTCAACTTTGTCCCAAACTCACATTGCTTTCGGGAACATAGGGACTTAGAATGTGCCTTTTTGAGTGGAAAGATGGAGAATGATGCTAATTGCACCTCTATGGAAAATCTCAGAAAATAAAAAATAAAAATTAACAAACACTGCACATTTTTTACACATATAAAATAAACTTGAATATATATATGGTTCCATGTACCAGGGTTTAAGGTTCCATAGATCTGTTTAGTATAGTACCATCAAATCGCATCCTTGTTTAAAATACTAGTTTTGGGGGCTGGGAAGGTGACTCAGTGGTAGAGTGCTTGGCTTGCATGTATGAGGCCCTGGGTGCGATTCCTCAGTACTACATAAGCAGAAAAGGCCAGAAGTGGTGTTATGGCTCAAGTCGTAGAGCACTAGCCTTGAGTTGAAGAGCCAGGGACAATGCTCAGGCCCAGAGTTCAGGCTCCCTGACTGGCCAAAAAAAAAAAAAAAAAATATATATATATATATACATATATATATATATATATATACATATATATAAAATACTAGTATTTTGTTTATAGAAATTTTTTTCCATTGATTTTTATTGAATCATTGCATTGAAATACTCCATATATTGAGTTTCTACCAGAACCTTTATGTATATGAATCAACTAGGTGATTTGGTGTCTACCCTTTTTTTTTGGTCAGTGGTGGGGCTTGAACTCTGGGTCTGGGCGCTGTCCCTCAGCTCTTCAGATCAAGGAGAGCACTCTACCGCTTGAGCCACAGCGCCACTTCCAGTTTTCTAGTGGTTTATTGGAGATAAGAGTCTCATGGACTTTCTTGCCCCGGGCTGGTTTTGAACCATGATCCTCAGATCTCAGCCTCCTGAGTAGCTAGGATTACAGGTGTGAGCCACGGGTCCCGGGCATGGTGTCTACCCTTGATAGCAGCTCTCCAGTGAATAGGAAGAGGAGACTCACTGGATCAGGTATTGATGGATGGTGAGGTAAGCTGAAGATGAGGATTTGGCCACTGTACTTAGCAACATGAAGGTCATTAATGATATTGATAAGAACACTTTTAGTAAAATCCTATCTTGAATGTATTACAGATAGCATTGAAATGTACTCATGGAATTTCAATTTATGAGGTTAGCTAAGTCATTATGCATTGAAACTAATGTTTTTGAAAAGAGACATTAATCATGCATATTTGCCAAGATGAGAGGGCTACTAAGGAAAGTAGTCAGCTGGGTCAAAAGGCAGAAACAAGACTGAGGAAAAGTTTGGCCCAGAAATCTCATTGTCTTTTCTTAGGTGGGAACAGTTTCCTGTTGGCTCTGGGCTATAAGGATAGTCTCTGGTTGTCTGATACCTGTCCCTAGGGATTTAAAACTGAAGGAATATTGACTTTCTGAGTGACAGCAATATGAAGGAAGATTAGACTGAAGGGTTTGTAATGTGATTTACACATACCATGAAAACTATGTGACAGAGGAAATACAAATAACTTTACTAATTAATTTGGCTTTGTGGTTAGTGGATGCCGAATACCTAGATAATGGAATCTAAGCAAAGATACTTGGAATACAGAAACAGATTTGTGAGAAAATAGAGAATATAAAACTGTTTTATCTTTTCTTATTTACTTGCTCTTTCAATGTGGCAAGATTTATTTTGAAGCTACAGTTAAACAGTCAAAATTTTTCTTACACTTTCACAAGCTACGCATATTCAAACATATAAATGAAAACAACTACTGAGTTGGCATCTCTTGTGAAACAGTCAACATAATACTATCTTTTCACAATACAAAGATGAAGAAAAAGTTAGCATTGAATTGAAGACAGAAATCAAATAATGATGAGATAAAGTATTACTTCCTGTTGACATTTTTATACCATTTAATTTACCTTTCCAAATGTCAAATGGTCTTTTTCCTTTATCATGTCTTCCCTGTTTTCTTTCAAAAGGCTTCCCCTCTTATACTGTTAGAATTTCTCAAAACAGTGCAATAGCTTAACCAAAACCGAGAATTCTGGAAAAAATGTACAATTTCTCAGGGTAAATGAAATTAGGAGTTGTAAAATATTAATGTTTCCATTTATAATAGCCCCTTACTACTGTAAATTCTATGTAGTCCAGTCATTTTCATCTGTCTTCTTCATGGAGCCCATGTAAAATGTTAAGGATTGATGAATCCCAAAGTACCAATCACTCCACTGGTTCCCGTAAACACTAAGTTCTGTGTGTCTTGAGGATTCTAATGGTAATTGTGGCCAGAGTACCTCTTCCAATTTCTACTTCAGTGTTTGATTTTCATTTAAAATGAATGTCAAATAACTGCATGGTACTTGGATAGATAAGATGAACTTGCTTATGATATATCTCTTCATATCACCACCAGCTGGCAATGGGTTTTACATCTATTGAATACACAGTGATTTTATTCATCTGTGTTAGCCTGTTAAGATTGCCATAACAAAAACAAGAAAATGAAGACTTTATAAACAAGAGAAATGTATTTTTCACCATGCTGGGCTTTAGCAAATCCTTGATTAAGTTGCCAAGATGTTTAGTGTCTGGGGAAGGCCCACTTCATCAAGGACTGTGTA
Organism: Dipodomys ordii; assembly: GCF_000151885.1. Lineage (NCBI taxonomy): Eukaryota > Metazoa > Chordata > Mammalia > Rodentia > Heteromyidae > Dipodomys > Dipodomys ordii. The sequence goes on from NW_012267305.1 coordinate 4,533,202, forward strand.
TCTCCTGTAGTGCAATGAGCAGACATGCTCCTTTGGGCCTTGTTTATAGAGGCACTGATAATCTCCCTACAGTACCCCCTCAAATGCTCAAAGACTAAGAAATACATTTCAGTTGTGAATTTGTACAAGGGCTTAGTTTGACCACAATATTTTAAATGTTTCAATTTTACAGTTAATAGACCAGTTGAAGACAGATAACATCACACACACACTGGTGTTGCTATGTAGCTTATGACAATAGTGACTTTAAAAATTACTTTAGATGATTTATGACTTACAATATATCAGTAGTCTTATATAATGTGTGACAGTGAAAGACTTCAGAAACCATCATTAAGCCAGCCCAGCTGATCATATCTGTAATCCTATCTTCTGGGACCACAAGAGAAGGGAGTCACAATTCAAGTCCAACCTTGGAAAAAGATGGCAAGAACTATCTTTCAAAGTATAAGCCAGGCATTGTATTTTATCTGTGAAGGAGAAAAGTGGAAATTACAGTTTGATGCTAAAATAAAGGCAAAAAGTACAAGACCTCACCTGAAAATTAATTGAATCAAAAGTTTGTAGGACATTTCCCAAGCAAACTCTAGTACTGCCATAAAATCTTTAAAAAGAGACAACATAATGAGCACATAAGTTGTCTATTCACTTTTTGAGAATAAAACACTAATTCTACTCAAAAAGTATTATTTGTGGAGAAATGACTGAAAAATAGCAGAATGAAGTCTCCTCTGTGTGTCTATCTGTCTCTCTCTTTCTCCCTCATCAATAGTTAACAACCAACTCACATTGTTAAAAATAAACAGATTGATTATTAGGCACAGAGTACATGCTTTCTAAACTTGTATTTATCAATGAGTAATCCAGGCAGGCACTTTAAAAATAATCGAAGTTATTGATCTAGTAAATGGTGAAACTAGGAGACAACTAGAAAAGTCCACACTCTTGCAAAAGAATGGAAATATCAGCTGGTTATGACCTTTTTATGATTTGAATATGAAATAGATTCCCAAAGTCTTGGTTCCCAGGCCATAATGTTGTTTGGGATATTTTGGAAACCTTAGAAGGTGAGGTCCTAAGTGGAGGAAGTATATCACTGGGTTGGACATTTTTATCTATGTTATCTTGTCCCACCCTCCCCTCTGTCTCTTAGTTTCTTTTTTCCAGCATTACATGAGCAGTCTCTGCCTCACCATTACCATCATGTTCTGCCTCTTCACAAGCCTAAAATTAACACCAGCAAGGACTATGGACTGAAACTTCTGAAGCCAATGGCTAAAGAAATGTATACCTTTAATTTGCTTTTTTCAGGTATGGTGTTATAATCAAAATTCTAACACTGGTTCTCTTTTCCATAACACATTATCTATAAGTATACATGTTTTGAGTGCAATTGTTTAATTTGTAATTATGTAAAGAGTGAAATACACTACCTACTATGTTTTATAGTCCAAAAGAGATAGTGATATTTCCAACTGAGCTGTTTTAACCTACATGCACTACCCAAATTAAACATGACATGAATTTTGAAAGTTATCCGACAACACAAAAGGAGAGAAAGGCCTGAAGAAGATAGGACAACCTACTCTCATCCCTTAGGCTTCAAAAAAGAGTAACTTGTCCACATCAATACATTGTATTAAACCACAGCATAATAAAAATGCAGCTTTTTACTCCCTAGGCCCATATACACAGCCTCTGATAGTCTGATGAGTGTTTATTGCCTATTAATTTGAATGTCCATTGTAAATAATGTTTTTTGTAACAAATTTGTAACAAATGTTCTTTGTGCAAATTTTCTATTGTCATTAGCAAAATAAGTTAAGGTTCATTTTAGCTTTAGTACATGTGGATAAAGGAAAGTAAAGGGTGAAAGTTTTGTCAGACCAACATATAGAAAAGCAGTTAAAAGCGCAAATGGGACTCTGCAAATATAGAGCAGTATCACTTCCAGAAAATGATAACAATGGTGTAAAGAAGGGAAGTCTGATAGGATATGATAACTACTTTGAAGTTGCTGAAAAGATAGGAGTCAAGAAGAATTATGAGTATTTTACTTAAAGACTTAGGGCAACATCAGAGTGTGTGTGAGTGTGTGAGTGTGTATGTGTGTGTGTGTGTCAGAAGGGAGGGAGAAATGCAGAGAGAAACAGACAGATAGTCAGAAACAGAGATAGAGACAGAGGGAGAGGAAGAAGCAGAGAGAGTATGAACCAGTCAGAAAGTAATCATTAAGGAAGTGCTTGACTGATATTGTTAATGCTCAGCCCCATCACTTCTATGTCAGGACCTGAGGAGGCCTGGGAGCTATATTCCCCAGATATCCTTGCCATCAGCATTCAATGAAATTTGGAATGTAAGTACAAAGAGAAGCAGGAGCAGATGGCAGTGGTTTCTGAGCAATCTCCCTTTTGTGTTGAAATCTGTTGAAAACATGGTCAACAGCATCTCTGAGTATACTTCCTGATTCCCTCAACTTTCCTGACCCATGCTCCATTCTAAGTGTTATGAGAGTATAAGATCCCCATGATTATATTTGGCTTGGGAAATATCTAGATTTATCTTACATTTTATTCCTCTCTTGAAATATCTGAATTTCTAACCAAGTATGATTGACACTGACCCTTGTTAATAAAAGTGTGGTTCCAGATTCAGGAGCATCAGCACCACCTGGGAGCTTGTTACAACAGAATCTACAGTGCCACCCCAGACTTACTATATTTTACAATGAATTTTAACAAGACCTCTAATATATTGGTGAGGATTGAAGTTGGAGAGGCCTTTCTACAAAGAAAATGGGAACTAGGACGTCATTTTCTGGAAAAGATGTGCAGTGGATTGATAAGAAGTGTTATAAGAATATCATAAATGGAGGATACAACAACAGATCATTAGAACTATTTCAAATAATTTATCCATTAAGCAAAAGGAATACAATCTCCACCTATAGTGTGTACATTTAAAACAATTCACAGCATTGTCGTTACTGTACAAGGGTTATTTGCTGAAATGGTTGTTTTCCCACTTGTAATGAAGAGCTGAGAGACAGCGCCCAGGCCCAGAGTTCAGGCCCCACAACCGGACCCCCCCCAAAAAATTAAAATACATCATCATATTTGTTGTGACATGTGACATGAACACATTATGGACATATTTCTCTAAACATGTTCAGTATTCAATTCAATTATTACTTTTAAAAATTAAATTTTCTCTAAAGGTAATGTACAGAGGGTTACAGTTATGTAAGTTAAGAAATTAGTACATTTCTTTTTGCATAGTGTCACCTCCTCCCTCGTTTTTGCCAAGGTTCCTCCCTCCTGTCTCCCCTCCCCCACAAACGGTATAGTTCATTTTCAACATAGTGTCTAGTGAATATCACTGCTGCATTTATTCACTCTTTGTCCCACCATTTCTATGCCTCTCCTTACTTTCCTCCAATTAGATACACCTTCATTCAAGACAAAAATTATAGAAATCATAAATAGCAACAAAAGAGGAAAACAGCAAAAATAATATAAAAATCTCTTTCTTCCATTTCTTGCAGTTCATTTGAAATGAATCTATTGAGAAAATTCTTGGAGCATTATGTTATATGGTCATATGCACATAGCTGTTCAGTGTTTGTTTTCATCTCCCACGAATATCCTCCTTTGGTCTCACTGTGTGAATGTTTAGTCTTGTTTAATTGATCATGTCCAACTATAATTTTTTTGGCTTTTACTATCCATTGTGTTTACTTGTATATTTATAAACATGTTCTAATTAGTCTAAATCAGAAAAACATGCAACCTATTTTGCAGGGTTTGTCTTACTTTCTTAACTTAATTTTTTCCAAGTCTTCCCATTTCCTTACAAATGAGCAATATTGTTTTTGATGGAAACATAGAATTCTATTGTTGTGTATGTGTATGTATGTATATATATATATATATATACACACATATGCATATATGTATATATTTCACATTTTCTTTTCTCTTTTTTTTTTTTGGGTCCGGTCATGGGGCCTGAACTCTGAGCCTGGGCGCTGTCCCTCAGCTCTTCAGCTCAAGGATAGTCCTCTACCACTTGAGCCACAGCACCACTTCCGGCTTTTTTTCTTTTTGCTTATGTGGTGCTGAGGAATCAAACCCAGGGCCTCTGGCATGCAAGGCAAGTGCTCTACCACTGAGCCACCTTCCCAGCCCCATTTCACATTTTCTTGATCCATTCATCTGCTGAGGGGCATCTGGGTTGATTCCATATCTTGGTTATAGTCAACAATTTTCTGGTGCTGGGATCTTTAGTGTGGCCTTGTTTGTGGTCTGTGACCCAGGAGTGGAATTAGTGGATAATTGGGAAGCCCTATGTTTAGTCTTTTGAGGAACATCATACTGCTTTCCAGATTGGTTAAACAAGTTTACATTCCCACTAACAGTGTAGTAGCATTCCCTTTTGGCTACATCCACACCAAAATCTGTTATTGTTAATTTTCATGATAATGACTCTTCTAACTGGAGTGACATGTTATTTTGATTTGCATTTCTGTTATAGCCAGAGATGCTGAACATCTCTTCATGTGTCTTTTGTCCATTCTTACTTCTGTGCATGATTAAATACCCACAACCACTAAGCCAATTACTGGATTAAAAAATGTATTAGTATAATTATGGTGATCCTAAATGTTTTTATCTTTGGGTTTAGAATAATATTTTAAATTTTCTAAAATATGTATGTTTCTTTTATCTATATATTACACTTACCCAGGGTTATTTCTTCCAAAAACTTGATTTTTTCCTGTTTTTAAAATTTTATTTTATTATTTTGCTTCCAGGTAACATAGATATGCTCAAAGGGAAAAAATGAAGTGTGTTCAATAATAACCATACAATGATAAAATCTTCCCACAGCCTTTTTGGAGGGTAAGTCAGAGCTTGGTGAAGAGTATTTAAATGGAGTTTATGATCAATAGAGCGGTCTAAAGGTTTCCCTGCTTCTCACTCTTCCCATAAAACATGAGAGAGCTACATTTTGATCTCCACCTTTGACATATAGTAATTTAAACATCAAAGAGGGATTCTAGTAATGGTTTTCACACTTTTGAAGGCAAAAAGATTTCCCGTAGTTTTTTTGGCAACAGATAAAAGAATTCAATCAAAATAACCCAGATAAATTGCCTACAGCGCTCACCAGTGAAGTCCAGTTTTGTAGCTCAAATATTTTTCTTGAAGCTACTTTAGAGAAACAATTAATACAATTCATTTGTGAGGTTGATGAATAAGAAGTCAATTATTCAATTTTTAAACTTTACCTAGAAATTTTGTCTTTCCATAAATATAAGTCAAATTGAGGAACAGAATCAAGGCAAGTTCCTTGGCTGAAAGAAAGAAACTAATGTGATAAAACAAGAAAGCTGAGGAGGAAGGATAAAAAGAAATTGATCAACAAAGCAATGAAGTGAATGGCATGGAGTGCTAGGTGCTAGTTGAATTAAGCCATGTGACTCAGGTACTTCAGTGATCAAAGGGAATAGAACCGTTGTTATCAGACCAACATGACAAATGCACAGCCAACATTCTATTAAATGCTAAAGAACCGAAACTGAAACCATTTCCTTGAAAATCATGAATTACACAAGAATATCCACTATCTCCAGACTTACTCAATATAGTACTGGAAATCCTGCCCTGAGCAACAAGATAAAAAAATAAACAGGACTGAAATACAAGAGGAAGAAGTAAAATATCCCTATTTGAAGGTGAATAAAGGAGTCTTAAGGACTTGAAGACTCCACCCCAAAACTCATAGAGCTCAGAAATGCTTTCAGAACAGTAGCCAGGGGCTGGGAAGGTGGCTCAGTGGTAGAGCACTTGCCTTGCGTGCTCGAGGCCCGGGGTTCAATTCCTCAGCACCACATAAGAAAAAAGCCGGAAGTGGCACTGTGGCTCAAGTGGTAGAGTGCTAGCCTTGAGCTGAAGAGCTGAGGGAC
>NW_012267305.1:4540629-4573989 GCF_000151885.1 Dipodomys ordii
CTTGCATGCATGAGGCCCTGGGTTTGATTCCTCAGCACCACATAAGCAAAAAGAAAAAAGCCGGAAGTGGCGCTGTGGCTCTAATGGTAGAGTGCTAGCCTTGAGGTGAAAAGCTGAGGGACAGCGCCCAGGCCCAGAGTTCAGGCCCCACGACCGGACACCAAAAAAAGATATATACAATGGAATTTTACTCTTTTGGAATAATAATATGTTGTTTACATTTGCAGAGAAATGAGTGCATGTGGAAAAATCATCATAAGTGAAATAAGCCACACTGAGAAAGAATAAGGGCATATGTTTTCTCTCATACGTAAAATGTTAAACTATATGTAACTACACGCAGGGCTAAAAGCATCTATAGACAAAATGATCAAAGCATATCATACACAGGAGTGAGATTGCAAGGTCAAACTAATGGAAAGAGAAACAGTGGTTGAATATAGTCATAATACTCAATATTTGTATGTGATAATAGGATTAGGCACCTGGAGGAGGCAGCTGGAGATGGGATAGATGAAGAGAAGATTGAGGGGAGAGGTAAGTTTCATCAAGATGCATTATATACATAAATGGACATGGTAAATTGAATCCCCGTTATATAACTATACAAGATTTAAAAAATAAAAATATTGCTAAGCAAGAAGATTTCAGCAGCAAGCCCCAAAATGATATAGATTTTGACATCATGGTCTTATTTGTGGAAATGGAGAGCCAAAGACCTGTCTCTTCCTATAATGTAAGTGAACAAGTCTTTACAACTTATTATGTTTCCAAAGACTCCTGCTCCATGTAAGGGATGATCTGTCCTCTGACTATGCCGGAAGATTGCATCTACTGAGCGCAGATAGACACAACTTACCTCAAGTAGTGATCTAATGCTCTTATTGCAGAGAAAAATAAAAGCTACAGATTCATAGCCCCATCTCTTCCCACAGCATTCTCTGACCTAATATTTTCACTGTATATATAAACACATATCTTCCATTCACTTCTATTGTGAAGAAAACCAGAGCTGTATTTTATTTTTTAAATTTAATTTAGTTTTATTGCAAAGGTGATGTACAGAGGATTTACAGCTACATAAGTAAGGTAGTGAGCACATTCCTTGTCAAGCATTGTTACTCCCTCCCTTGTTTTTCTCCCACTTTCCCTACCTCCAGTCCCCCCCCAATTTGTAAAGATCACTTGCCCCATAGTGTCTGTCATTTTGTAAAGTACTTATCTATTACCAGGCACCGGTGGCTCACACCTGTAATCCTAGCTACTGGGGGGCTGAGATCTAAGGATCATGGTCCAAAACCAGCCCAGGCAAAAAAGTCCCAGTGAGACTCTTCTCTCCAATTAAAAACTACTCAGAAAGAGTTGAAAGTAGCGCTGTGGCTCAAGTGGTAGTGCTAGCTTTGAGCACAAAAAGGCTTGGAGACAGTGCCCAGGCCCTGAGTTCAAGCCCCACAACTCACAAAAAAAAGGGAAAAATGAACTCACCTATCTCTTTTACACAGTCTTTGCTCTTTCACTTACTTTTTCTGTGATACATAGATTCTACAATGGCTCTTATGAAACCTTCCCTCCTCATGCTCATGCACTATACAATTCCCACCACTTTAATATGGGTGGCACCTGAGAATATGGCAAATGATCATGTATGGACACTTCTGTGGTTGTTATATTGGGTTTTAGAATAGACAGATTCTTCTTGACATTAAGGAGTAAGCTACCTTTTGTCCAAGCTCCTTATGTTAAGTATATATGAGAGTTACTGACAAGTTACAACCTATAAGAAAATGGGATGCTCACTCTTTTTAAATTTGTTTATTGTTATTGTAAAGATGATTTACAGAGTGGTTGGATCCTCCCTCTTAAAACTGCTGGAAAGGGAATCTTGCCAACAACCTAAAGAACTTTTGAAGCACATGAGTTTGTAACCCCTGGCTTAAATTACTTTAAGCCTGTTGAAACCAGGACTCAGTAAGCTATGTCTGAATTTAGGCCTCCCAGAAAATAAGACAATACATTTATGTTTGTCCAAACTTCCCTGTCTGTAATCATTTTTTACATTCAATAGAAAAGTAATACATATTTTATTGTTTAGAAGTCATTTGTTGCAGTGACATTTACTTAGTATGTTTGGAATTGAACAGTGACAAAAGACTGGATGAGTATTGCGAAACATGAGGGAGAATATCTAAGTCACCTTGAACAGATAATGGTAGGAATTTCAGCATTAGCAATATTGTCAGTGAGAGTTCAAAAGGAATTGAAGATGTGATTGGAAACTGGGAAGAGGAGGATCATTGTTAGCTAGTAGGAGATCTCTTAGCTAAATTGCATCTTATTATTTTATGTGGAAAGCAAAACTCATACATGAGGAACTTGGATATTAAAGAGATTTCAAGAAAAATGTTATGAATCCATTCTAGTTTCTTAATGAGTGTAATAAAATGTAAGACAGTGAAAATAAAGTTATGTAGAAACTGTCGGACAAATACACCTGTCATTCATCTATATTGGCTTTGTCTTCTTTTATAACAATGATTTTCATCAATATACAAAGATGTTTTCATTATTCCTTCCAACCTAAAATATACCCATATTTGACCCCAGAAGTACCTGCAGTTTCTATCTAATTTTTGGCTTTGCTCATGACAAAAATTACCAAATTTCCTTACCTCATTTTTTTCTTCAACGTATTTCCCTGTTTCTGCCATTACTCATTCAAAACTGTTTGCATTAAGAATATCCATAACTTTCTTATAGTAGGCTAAATATTTTACCTGACCTCTCAGTGATATCTACTAAAGTTATCCAATTTCCTTCTTTGTGAAATATTCTAACTCAGCATTCTGTGACAATATTCCTTTCCCTTCCTTTCTTCTTCCTTTCCCTTCCTTCTATTACCCCGCCCTCTCTCTTTCTCTCTCTCTCTCTCTCTTCCTTTTTTGATCCATTCTTTATTCATTATTGATTTAGTGCTCTCTGGTTTCATTTGGGGCGCTTTTCTTTAAATTTTCTGATTCTTCAGTATTTATGCCTTGAAATCTAAATATTTCCTTGAATCCAATACGACAAGTGCTTTTCGATGTCTTTAGATATTTCAAAAGCATCTTAAAATTATCTAATAGTGGGTAAAAACAGGTAAGACCTATACATATGCATGTTTAAAAAGGAGAAATAAAAGAAATTATATCTTTAATGTACTAAGGCACCTCTGTAAAGGCTATGGAGGTCTGACATTTTTATTACTACTAATTAGATATGTAGTTTGTCCTAAAAAAACAAAACCTAACATATTTCTGAAACATTACCCTAAGATGAGGCAGTAGTATCATGGGCACCAACAAAATGGTTCTGAGAGATCTTGAGTAAATCCAAATCTTTGCCTAGTGCTGCATTATGATCAGGTTTTGCAATCAGGCTTTGAAAGACTATTCAAATAGGTAATTAAATTCAATCTATGTACTGGCTGGCACAGAAGGTGAGAATAGAAGAAAGCCATTCCTGCCAATGATGTTCTCAGTTTCTGTGACAACCAGATTTGAAAAACTAGATAAAATCAAATACATTGAATCCTCATCCAGGGCTGTCCAATTTTCTATTCAGAGATATATGTGAATAATTCCTGTGCTTTTAATAATGGGAAATGTCCACTTAAGTTGCCTGTAAACTCGTTCCCTATTCCCCACTATAGTCAGTGTCACTCACCCCAAAGCCTCTCAGACACTGGGTATTGATTATCTTTTTCCACATTCAACATTGTCCTTTGTTTCTCTCACTGGAATATAGTATCTACTTTAAGGAAACAAGAGTAGTCTATAACTAAATTTAAATACTGCAGATAAGAATTTTATCCAGTTTACAGGATGTTAATTAGTTTGTAAAATGTTTTGAATGGTGTCACAATATTATTTTCCAAAGAGATAATTAAGTACAATAAAATCTCTAAGTTTGTTCCAATGATGGCACTGGAAATATCCATATGTTCAATTACTTTTCCGAAATACTGCTTGAAAGGCCACGTTCACCCTGCTAACACTGTAACCCATCATGCCACAACCTGTTAAAGGCCACTAAATGTTCTTTGTGGACCACTGCATGAGTATTTGATTTCTTGTGCTGTGGCCACATGAAAAAAAAAAGATAAAATCAGTAAATCGTTGATTTAAAAAATTACAATAAGCTGGCGCCAGTGGCTCACACCTGTAATCCTAGCTACTCAGGAGGCTGAGATCTAAGGATCACGGTTCAAAGCCAGCCCGGGCAGGAAAGTCCATAAGGCCCTTATCTCCAATAAACCACTAGAAAACTGGAAGTGGCACTGTGGCTCAAGCGGTAGAGCGCTCGCCTTGAGCTGAAGAGCTGAGGGATAGTGCCCAAGCCCAGAGTTCAAGCCCCACGACCCACCAAAAAAAAATTACAACAAAGTTTTACTTCACTGAGGGCACAGTTTGTCTTCACAGTCACCTTCCATGTTTCCTTGGATTCACCTGAAATTATTTATTTCACTGTCTCCTTTATTTATCCAAATATTGTAACATTTTTAGGGTTCTAGTCATTGCAATAGATCTATAGGTTTTAATTACAGGTTTTTTTTATCTTTAGTATTATCTGTGTAATGTGACTTGGGTAAAATGGCTTTAAATAGTGACTATTCTACTTGGGAAAGACATAGGCCAGTATTCCTTATATAGTGCTGCCAATAAATCTACGTAGCATGCTTTGCTTGTACATAAACTTATCCAGGATCGTAAGAATCATTCCTCATCAACCAGAGAGCTTTTTCTGTCTTTATCTTTTTTCTTCAGAGCATCCCTGAGCCAAATAAACAAAGACAAATGAATGTTTCAGGTAGAATGCCGGAATTGTCCTCAACCTCTCTCCTGCTATAGTCCATCAAGCTATGTTTTCTATGTCTGCATCTCATATGGTGTTTACTGAACCTAACGGAGCCTCTTTGAGTACCAGTTCCCTTGTGTAAGAAAGAGCAGTTGTCTGAATAGGAATGATGCGTGAAAAGCTGCTAATTACAGATCTGCCTGTCTGTATGCAATCAATAAATTGTAATTATTTTTATTTTGTTTATAATCTACTCTACTGAGGTAGTATACACGACAGAACACTGGCAAACATAGACAAGAAATATTCAATTTTAATTAAAGTACCAACCAGAGACAGTGATGATGAGCAGACCCTCAAAAATGTTTACAAGAATATTCTCTGAGATGCATGTAGAACCTATAAGCAGAGGACACATGAATTGGTGCCCTGGAATAGGAGCACAAAGTAAGGAAGTTAAGGAACAAAATTTAAGGAGGTTCTTCCTCCAGGTGCAATATTTTACTTGTGGACCCCTGAGAATAGATACTTCCTAACACACACGTGCCACTTACACAGTTTTTGGCCGTGTCAAACTTCTGTTTCTGTTGTCTTCAGAGTTGGAAAGAGTAGGAGTAGACATTGTTGTACCATATGTGGTGGCCAAGGAAGTCACATCAGCCAACAGGAAATTATGCAAGCCAAGGCTGTCACATCACATAAAAGGAATCAACAAACAAGGAATAGGAAGACTACAAATCACTCTGGCCCACCTCAGTTTTAAAAATATTTTTAAGAAAAACTCAGTAGAGTCTTCCCATGGGAAAGGTCTCTCTGAACCAAGAGAATGTGGATACAATTTGCTACCAGCAAAAATTTGTACCATTAATGCACATTCCTTTGATTATTTTATATTATGTATGACTCCATTGTAACAGAATAGAAAGAGTGATTCTTCTTGGCTTTAAAGAAGCTTCCATGTTGTGCCATGTAAAATATGTAAAAATAATAATAATTAGAAATACTGAAAGGTTTGCAACTGTCCTGACACTAAACTCTGAAGGTGGCTGTACATTTTATTAAGAGTTTTTTTAAATTTAAGTTCATTATCTATACCTTATCTATACCTCACAACTTGGGCAAGTGGCAGCCTAGATGCTATTATTTCCATTTGAGAGAGCAAGAAAGCCTCAAGCTGAGAGGCCTGGCTGCCTTAGTAAAAACAAAGCCTGACTGAGATTAGGGCAGTTTTAAAAAGAGGACACATAGGAGAGCATTTGTTAGGAAATGGAAAGGCTTGGAAAAAATTATATTAAGTGAAGTAAACCAGGCCCAAAGAAACATAGGTCCCATGGTTTCCCTTATTTGCAATATCTAGTGTATGCCTGAGACAAGCAGAAAAGGTCAGATAAGGTGATGTTAGGGAAATGAACCCTAAGATATGTATTCAAATGTTTTTTTTCTCTTTCATGCGATAGTTTCTAACACATTTAGAAGATTATTTCTTTGTTGCTTTGTATGTCCCTCCCCCACAGTATGACCCCTGCTTTCACTGTATTTGATGTCGGTATAATTTGTGGAGAGGAAGGGGAAAAACAAATCGTTTAAATAGGGATACAGGTGGAGCCATTGCAACAATGAGATGTACAAGTCGTTATGTCGAAAAACAAACTTTACAACTTTGGTGCGGGGGCGGGGGGGGGTAGCAGGGAGGACTGGGTGGGGGGATGGTGGGGGAGGAGGATGGGAAGAGATGGGAAGGGGAAACAAAGGAGGAGGTTACAGTGCTTGATAAGAAATGTACTCATTATCTTGCCCATGTAATTGTAACCCCTCTGTACAGTATTTTCACAATAAAAAAATAAAAATTAAAAAAAAAAGGAGAGCACTTGAATCAGACCTTCTTTCACATCCAGAATCGGCCTCCATTTACTATGTGGTCTCAAGGAAAGGATTTTATGTGTCTTTGCTTATCATTTTCTTATCTATAAAATCTTTGACAAAAATACTTGGGTTATCAGACTGCAATAAACATTAAAGTAGAAATCAGCAGTAGGTTCTCCACAAATATGCTCCCTTTCTTCTCAGCCTCGACATTGTATTGTTTCCTGTTTTCTCTGTACCAATTTTGTCTGGAGTCTTTTGTGACATGACTTCCCCAGTGGGCTGCTTCTTCAACTGCTTGATGAATGACAAAGAAGGATCCTTTGCTCATTAAACAAATCCTTTCCCTCAACTAAATAGAAGGAGGCCCCCTTTTGTGCAGGGCTGCAATAAAAGTAGGAGGCAGGCCTTCAATATTCATCGGTAATAAATCAATACGGGAATCAGAGCAATGCAGCCCAGGGACCAGAGTAGGAAGCATTTTTAGAACTGTCACTTTAAAAATATGTTCCCTCCTGCCTTGAGGCTCTCTCAGTGGGCAGATTTTAAAATAGAAACAAGTAACTTTAATTAGGCTCTAATTAGCCCCACAAGTTTGGTGAGCTAGGATAGTTTATTTTAGAAAAAAAAATATAATAACAGACGGAGGATTTTCCAGGCACCACAACTTTAATTACAATCCCAAACACCTCAAGCATTCTTAGTGGGCCAATTAAATCAGCAGGGCAATGGCAAAGCTAATGTGCTACCCTACACCTAGGCTATGATGATGCTTTCTATTTGAATATGTTTCCAAAGTAATTTGAGAAGCAGATAACTTAGAATGCTTAGTTAAACAGAAGCAGGGAGGTCTTTACACTGTTGCTACACACAGTTAACTGCAATCTCAAAGATCGATTGTCTTGATCAGTGTTGCTCACTTCCCTGGTCTTCCAAAGCCATGTCCTAAGATACAGTTCTTTGGCTTTTCTCTCTCCCACTCCCTTCTGAGAGTTCATAGGCCAATCCTAGGAAAATGTTCGTGAGACTTCATCCCCATTTCAACAAATATTATTATAAGTGCTGTTGCAAAACTGGAATTCTAGCTATGCAGTCAGAGGACAACCTTGAGCCAAATCACATGAGTGCATCTAAAAATAGTTAAAAAATATTTTTTTAAGTCTGGGAGTATGGTTCTATTGGTGGAGCACCTGACTAGTAAGAGCAAGGCCAAGTTCAATAACTCAGTTGTGCAAGGCAAGAGCAATGGAAGAAAGGAGGGGAGGAGAGGACAGGGAAAGGGAGGGGAGGAGAAGGGAGAGGAAGGGCTTTACGTTTTCCCTGATCACATTTGGGAGAAACTCGGGGTATGTACAAATGTCCAAACTGGAAATTTTAACTTTACTAATGAAGGAGATATCATAAGAATATGGAAATGTTTGCCTTCTCACTCAGGAGAAACAGAATTTTAATAGCCAGTGAATGACTGGGGTAGCCCCTGCCCACATTCTTAGATGTAGTGAGTTTCCTACAACACAGGAGACTGTGATGTTGTATGTCAGGATAGTATTGTGGTTCCCTCCTTTTGTTTCTTTATTGTTATGTTTCAAATACTATGCCAGCAGGTTAATATTCTCATTCCATATGACTAATCTGATGGGAAAAGCATCACAATCAATATGTGGGTGTCCTTGTACGCACCTGCCAGGGTACACTGAACACATTGAATGACTCCTTTTTATTTTTTCTTAATTTCTAAGGCATTATTCATGTATTTAAATGTGGTGCTCCTCTGGGTAATTCATTCCTTCATTGAGCAAACAGTGATTTAGGTGCCAGGTGCACGTCTGGCACTAAGATTTGTTCTGAAGGTATGAAAAGGAATAAGGCAAGATTCCTCTATTTGATGTGTGTGCTTCCTAGCAAGAATGGAATGAGACAGATTCAGGGAAAGAAATGGAGAAGGAAAATCTGCAGAGGGAGAATAAGAAGCCTGTTTTCCACCACATGTGCAGTTGGAATCAGCCTAAGAGCAGTAGCTAGGGTATTTCTGCAAAGGACTGCTCTCTACCCTCCCTAGATAGGGCTAGTTAGTATTCCAAAGGGAGACGCCCTAAATAGGTCAAGGGCATCAGCACAAAGCATTTGTTAAGGAAACTTCCCAACAGTTACAGCTGGGATAGACAGTAAAATAAAAGGGATTTTTTTTGCAGGTATATCTGTAGTAAGGAGCTAGAGGATGCATTTTATGAGTTTCAGGAATTGTGGCTCAATACCAGGGCTACTTTCTTTCCATGTTTTCAGTGACAACTTCAACATCTTCATTCTTGACTGAGAGTATCCAAGGCAAGGATCAGGTCTGCTGAAATGAAACTGCACATAGCTGTATCATAAAGCAATCAAAGCACTTTGTGATTAGTGATAGGGGACAAAAAGAAAGGGAGCAGAAATGTGGGGAAATGTACAGTGGTACTGGCCAAATATGAAAGTTCTGAAGATTAGCAATTCAATTTCATGAAGAAATAAGCCAGAATTGTTGAAAACCATGAGTTGTGTGATATTTCATTTGAGATCATTTAATTAAAACGACTCTTGGTTAAATAGGAAAAGGTAACTTATTCTTGCTTTCAAATGTGTCCCAAGATCAATGATGTCATCAATTCATTTACTGTGACATATGCTTGTCAGTCCTCTCACCTGCCCACAGAGAAGAATGTCAGACTCAGAATGGTCTGAAGCAGAGATACTGCTTCTGGACCACTTCAGTCTTTCCAGAATTGCAGGTCTCCACCAGAAGTCTGTCTTCTGCATTCTTTGACTACTCTACTTTACACATTTAGTATCTGACAAAAATAAAATTAATAAAAACAGTTCAGCTTAGTGGCTCAAACCTGTCATCTTAGTTACTTGGAATGCAGAGACTTGGGGGATCAGAGTTCAAGACCAGCCTGGGTAAAATGGGCACCGTGACGCCTGCCTCTCACTCCAGCTTTGCCAGTCTGGGCCATCGTAGGCATAAAGCAAGATGCAGGAAATGGCTAATACAAAAAGGGGTGACAGAGTAACTCAAGTGGTAGAGAGCCTGACTAGCAAGCTTAAGATGGATCCTGAGTTCAAACCCCAGTACCAACAAAATGATTTTTAATAATAACCAACATCTATTAAGTATGTACTATATGGCAAACACCGTGCTAACAACTTTGTATTTGATTGTAAATTTAGAGTTTATCTAAACCTCCAAACAATTAACTTGGGTTTTCCATACAAACAAACTGAGGCTATGCTAAGTGATGTCACAACAAATAAAATGTGGTGTAGTTAAGAAACTGAGTCAGTCTAAATCCAGGAGCTGTTACAGTAAACAGAAGAGTTAACTGTAAGGTAATGTAAACTCTGGACCTTTGCTTGTTAATAATATAACACTGTAGGTTCACCATTGCAGCAGTACACTATTTGTTCCAGGTATGTTTATAGCAGGGGAAGCTAAGAATGTGGTAGGAATGGGTATATGTGGGAACTTTCTGTATCTTCTACTCAATATGGCTCTGGATGCTTCTCAGTTCCAGTCTACATAATAATGTGCAATAGTCCAAGACAAGGTGCTCCTTGGAAAACAGAAGGCAGCAAACAAGATACAGTAGCAGTATTTGATTGCTTTTGTCCTTTCATAGAGCATTACTTTCAGGTTTATTTATTTAATAATATGTGTTAGGCAAAAAGTAAAAGCCTATTTAAAAATGAAAAAAATGAGCACATTGATTTCCTTTCTTATACTCAATATGATGTCATAGTTCAAATAGTTTACAATTAAAACAATATGTCTCTTCATATTTTCCACATGTTGGATTTTTCAGATATTCTTTATTAGGAAAAAAGTTTCATATGATAATATCTCTAGTGAATCACTCATTACTTTCATTTACATTTTTCAAAATAGAGTTACTGTTTTGGGTATCCGTTCTCTTTCCTGGCATATTTACTTGGTCTTCTGGCTTAAATTTCCAAATATTTTTCTGATGGAGAGAAGTGATTTTTTTCTGAGTTCTTAAGTATTAAGAAAATACTTATATTCTTCCATCACACTTAATAATACTCTTAATTTAACAATTCACTTTTCAGTTTAACATGTTGCAGGCCTTATCAGTATATAACAATTCACCTCTACATCGAATTTATTGTCGTATTTCTTAATTCATTTCTCTTTTGTTTCATCTTTATTTCTTTTGCTAATGATAGCATTCTGCTATTCTTTTATGCTAATTAAACCTCATGACCTGAGTCCCTGAGTTTCTTACTGTATTCATAATTTGTGCTTTTGAGTTTTTTCTATGTCTAATCCTTCTACTGAATTAAAGTATGTAATATGTTTTAATTCCCAATAGCTCTTACTTAATTAATAAAAATAGTGACCTATTCTTATATAATCATTATTTTCTTCTTGTGTCACTCTATGCTTATTTTCTAAAAATTTATATTAACATCCCAAAGTTAGGGGTCTAAAACAATAACTATTCCTTATCTCCTTTTTGTTTCTTTTTTAAAAATTTTATTTAATTTTATTTATCTATTTATTTCACTGGTCCTGGGGCTTGAACTCAGGTTCTGGGTACTGTCTTTGAGCCATTTTGTATTCAAGGCTATGGCTCTACCACTTGAGCCACAGCGCCACTTCCGGCTTTTGTCTGTTTGCTTTCTATTGTCAAGGTGATGAAAAGAGGTGTTATAGTTACATAAGTAAGGTAATAAGTATATTTCTTGTCAAACTTGTTACCCCTTTCCTCAGTTTTCTCCTACTTTTCCTCTCCCAACTCCCCCCCAAGTTGTACAGATCATTTCTAACATATTGTCTTGTGTATATCACTGTTGCATTAGTTCTTTCCCTTGTCCTTTGTCTCACCATTCTTTTGTTCCCTTCCCCTTGCCTAATTCTAATAAATGTAAATACAATAATAGGGTACCAAATCAAATACAGTGACAACAGGTGATATACCATAGGGTGAAGAACATAGAAAAGAAACAAAAAATCACATAGTACATTAAAAACAACAACAACAAAGAGTACCTCTTGTGTCCATGTCTTGGAGTTCATTTTGCTTAGCATCATCTTATATGGTCATAGCTATTGAGCTATTCTGTTCATTTGATAAGATTATTCTAGACTTATACTAATTATTGCAAATAAGAGAAAACATGGGGCCTATGTTTCTTTGGGTCTGGCTTACTTCACTTAATATGACTTTTATCCAAGTCTTTACCTCCTTTTGAGCCAGGAATCCAGAAGAAAATAGGCTGGGAGCTTTTTACTTTGAGTCTCTCACAAGTATACAATATAGATACAGGCCAAAGCTACTTGGTTTCTTGAGGCTATTTCTAAATTTAAGCATAAAACTCTTGCATGTATATAAACTTGCTTCAAACCTCACTCAGTGTTATAAAGCCTACCTAGTTCCTCCCCCATAAAACCCTTTCATTCAACATAGATGTTGGCTCCTTTATTATTAAAGCTATGTCAAAATAGGGTAGCTGGCTTCCCCTAGAAAGGGGTGAGGGAGAGAGGGGAGAATAAGTGAGAGACAGAGACAGAGGCAGACTGTCTGAAAAGCAGAGTGAAAGGAAGGAAAGAGGGAAGAAAGGCAGAGGGAGAGAGAAAAAGAAGTAATAGTTCACAATTTCTTCCATATTCTGTTTGCTGATAGTGCTACTTACTGGTGAAGTCCAGGTTTCATTCAAGGATGGAAGAATTTAGAAGTATCAAAACTTTAGTGGAGCTATCTTTAAAACTACTATATTTTCCAAGATAACTAATTAGTACTTTAAGGCTGTTTTGTGAGTCTCACATTTCCTCTGTTAATTATGAGTCACTTACACTTTTATGCTACAAGAAGTTTCTTTGCTCACATCATTTGACAGTCTACTTTAAGTCACGTGGTCAAGCTAATGTATTATATCTTAATAATGACAGTAGGTTAGATTTCTGACCTTGGAACTGAAGGAACCTTATTAATCCAGCTTTTCCTCAGGGATTTTTTTTTGCCAATACTGGGGTTTGAACTCAGGGCCTTGAACTTGCTAGCTAGGCATTCTGTTGCTTAAACCACCCCCCCAGGTCTTTTTGCTGATTTGCTCAAGTAGGTTCTTGCACTTCTGTCTAGTAGGGACAGCAATCCTCCCTTTGATACTTCCTGCATAGCTGAGTACAAGTGTGCACCACTATTTCTGTCCTGTCCTCTGCTTTTAAACGAATTATTCAGCCTGATTAGAATACAAAAGTCATGTTCAGGATCTTTATAAGAAAGAATTTTTTGGGGGGGGTCCTGGTCGTGGGGCCTGAACTCTGGGCCTGGGCACTGTCCCTCAGTTCTTCAGCTCAAGGCTAGTGCTCTACCAGTTGAGCCACAGCACCACTTCCAGCTTTTTTTGTTTTTGCTTATGTGGTGCTGAGGAATCGAACCCAGGGCCTCATATATGCAAGGCAAGTGCTCTACCACTGAGCCACCTTCCCAGCCCAAGAAAGAATTTTATTGTTATATTTTTCTGCATAAAGACCTTGACAGTTTCTCCTTGCCTGTAAATTAAAGGGTATGCAACAAATGCAGGGAAAGAATACTGGGATTACATTTTTCCCATTTAATTTCTTTTAGAGTATGTTTTACAGTATATGTATCAACATAGTGGTACAAATGTATAGTTTATTAAGAAATGAATGTACATATATTTGGGTAAATATGAACAAAATATTTAGAGATAGGGTGTACAATCATATAAGTTTGGAGACCAGTGGCTTTTAGGACAATCACTGATTCCTTGCAGTGCTTTAGGTATTTCACAATCTTCCTTCAACCCTCTATTCCTGCCATTTTACTCATAAATATCACTCAATTTCCAAGAAATGGAAACAAGAAGTTTTTTTTTGTACTGTGTGTGGTTTCTTTCTCTCTTTTTTTTGTTTGGTTTATTCCCTTCTGTCTCTGTTTATAATTTCTGGACCTTTTGTCTTGTATATAAGTTTATCTGATTTGAGGAGGGGAAGGGGAAGCACAGAAATGGTGGGATAAAGGGCAATTCACTAACACATTTATAAGATTATTTCTTTGTTGCTTTGTATGTCCCTCCCCCACGGTATAACCCCTGCTTTCACTGTATTTGATGTTGTTATAATTTGTGAAGGGGAAGGGAAAAAACAGATAGTTAAAAAGGGATGCAGGTGGACCCATTGCAACAATGAGACATACAAGTTGTTATGTCGAAAATGAACTTTACAACTTTGGTGAGGGGGGAGGAGGGTTGGGTGAGGGGGGGAGGATGGGATGGGATGGGAAGGGGAAACAAAGGAGGAGACTACAATGCTTGATAAGAAATGTACTCATTATCTTGCCCTTGTAATTGTAACCCCTCTGTCCTGTATTTTCACAATAAAAAAAAGAAAAAAATTCAAAATAAGGGGCAATTCAGAAGTGAAACCCACTAGATACTATGTTGGAAATGAACTATACAACTTGGGAGGGAGGGATGGGCAACATTGTTAAAAAAGAAATGTATTCATTACCTGACATACATAACTGTAAACCCTCTGTATATCACCTTTGCAATATTTTTTAACAGACATATTTAACAAAATGGTGTTGGGAAACCTGAATATCCAATGTTGAAGACTCAAATTAGGTTCTTAAGTCACCTTGTATAAGATCAAATTTAAAAAGATGAGGAATCTCACTGTGAGAACTGAACCATTGAACTATTAGAAACATAGGAGGCAAACTTCAAAACATAATCATAGACAAGAAGTTTTTGAATAGGACTATAATAATTCAGAAAATGAAAGCTTTAATTGACAAATGGTATTGCATCAAATTACTAAAGCTTCTTCATCAGAAAAGAAACAATTATCAGAATCAGGAAACAATCTTCAATGGAAGAAAATATTTGTTATTGAGCAGATAAATGATTAATATCCAAAACATACAAAATGTTCAAAAAGTTTAACTCCATAAGGATTAGCAATCTAATTAATGAATGTAAAAATGAGTTGAATAGACAAATCTCAAAAGAAGTACACATGGCAAACAGAAACTTGCAAAATGGTAAAACATCCTTATGTATAATGGAAATGCAAATGAAAACTACATTGAGATTCCATTCCACCCCAGTCATAATGGCTATCATAAAGAAACCAAACAAATGCTGAGGGTGATGCAGAGAAAAAGGAATACTTATGCCCTGTTGACATGAGCTATATTAGAGCAGCCATTGTGGAAATACCAATATGAAAATAGATATACAACATGCTTCTGATTTATCATTCTTGAGCATATATACAATGAGATGTAACTCAATATACAGAAGAGATATGTGTAGTCCCATGTCTATATCAGCACTATGTGCAATAACCAAAATTTCCTATCAGCCTACAATAGTCAGACTAAGAAATACAAGTACTATATGTTCTCTCCCATATGCAGAATCTGGACCAAAAATTTTTAGTTTCATGATTATATAAAGAAGAATGTTAGGGAAGAAAAACCAGTAGAGTAGGAGGGCAAAAGAAGGTTGTGGTGGCCGAATATGGTCTAAGTACATTATATGCCTGTAGAAAATAGGATAATGGAACACATTGCAATTGTTTTAAAAAGAGTGGAAGGCAGCATAAGGAAAAGCAATAGAGTGTGTGAATCTGATTAAAGTACATTATGTGGAAATATCATAGTGAAATCCCTGTGCACAATTAGCACATGCTAATAAAATTTAAAAGGAAAGAACAGCAGGAATGTAGAGGTGAATCAGCAAATAGATGCAAATAGAAATGACCAGAGCTGTGTGCAGAAACAATTCTCACAATTGAATTGTAGAGTTACTGTATTGCTTTAGCATTATCTAACCATGATCTTTCACTCCCCTAAGTTGTAGTCCCCATTCCAATGATCATCTGTTAGAAAGTTCACATTACCTTGGATGATGTTCATCTGGAGAGTTGGATAACAGGAACATGAACTTCATTTCTTATATCATTCTGGGACCAAAAGTTCAATATCACATAGATTAAAATGTAAGCAAATATCAAACATATGCAAAGTGATCTTGCTTCACAATCCAGCCAGATTGTTCCCATTTTCTTTCATACATTTTGCCTCTCCACAGTGAGACAAACACACTCATGTACCTATGTAACTACAACAGTATTTGGATTCTTTCATAAGGTCATGACTGCTTTGTGCTGATATAACAAACTACAGTGTGGGTAGCTTAATAACACTGATTTTTTTACAATTCTGGAGCATTGGAGGCTCAATGTAAGGTACACATAGTTTCTGTGTCTCATGAGAGCATTTTAATTACTTCTTATAAATGCATGATTCTCATCACAATGGTACTAACCTCATAATCTCATTATAAAGGTTCATGGTCAAATACCATCATATTGTGGATTAGCATTTTAATGTGTACATTTAGGAGTATAGTAATATTGAATTTATAGCAATGAAAAAATTAATCTTAGGAGCTAGTTGCTAATATATTTCTGGTATCTTACACAATGACCAGACACAATTGTACTCAATTTTGTAATAAGGACTCAAGTGACAGATATTCCAAAACTATATAGTAGTTTGTTTCCATGAACCCTCTGGGATTTTGTTTGTAGGTTCCTACCCTCTCCACAGCCAGACTAGTGGAGCAAGTGAGATTAGATTCAATTCGAATCTGTAATCTTGGACCTATTCCAAAATTTGCTTTAACTATCTCTTTGTATAATTATCTTTCTCCATTGATGACTCAGTTTAATGAGGCAGTCTTTTGGAGTCAGTTTCTTTTTTGTAATACATTTTTTATTGTAAAAATACTGTACAGAGTGGTTACAGTTACATGAGCAAGGTAATGAGTACATTTCCTATCTTAGTCCCTTGGGGCTTCTGTGCCAAAATAGAAGGCTTACAAATAGCAAATATCATTTCTTGCTGTTCTGGAAGCTCTGTAGTCCAAGATCAAAGAGCCAGCAGATTTGGTGTTTTACAATGGCCTGTTCCTTATAAACATCATCTTCCTACTGTGTTCTCACATGGTTGGAACTGTTAAAAATCCTTGAGGTATTTTATGTAACTGTTCAAGAACAGATCGGTTAAGATTTAGGTGCCCTCCAAAGAGTCCTGGACTCTCAAGCAAGAGCAAACCAGATCCAAAGTAGACAACATTGTTTCTAAAGATGTTCCAGCAAGAAACAATCCATCCTGCCCCTGCCTCCCACAGCCTCTTCTAGTTTCTCAAGTCCCAATAGCCTTCTCATAACTCTGGAAGGCAGGGTTTTGCAGAAAGGTCCTGATTGAGAATTAACAACTAGTCAAGATACTGAAGGATCTGATTAATAAAAATATCACTTTAAAAATACCTAATTATAATAAGTGTACAGAGCACAGCCCAGGATATACAAATCCCAGGACGCAGCCATTTGAGGACAGAACAACAAACAGCCTTTAAATTTTGAGTAAAATTCCTCCCACTCATTCTTTACTATCCATAAACATTATTTGTCTGAGAAGGCAATAGTGACAGCATGAAGCTGCAACACTAGCAGGCATTACCTGCTTCTGAGCTGCAACAGTATTAGGCATAACCTGCAGCTACACTGTAGAGCCTAGCAGGCATTGCCTTTTACAAGGCTTCAGCTTTACAGATCTCTGCTGTGTTGAGCCAGAACAGCCATGATCAAACTGGGTTGTCCCCATCATAAACAGCAGAAAAAATCTGTATCAATAGTTCATGAGGGCTTCACATTCCTGACAGTCATTCCCAAAGAACCCATCTATTAATACCACCAAAATGAGGGCTAGGTTCACAAATGAATTGAGGGGATAAAAACATCCAAAGCATAGCAGGCTTCAAAATATTATTTAGTGAAGAGTGGGGCATGAATGATCATAGAGAGCCAAAGAGGGAGGAGGCCTTAAAGATACGTGGATATCTTCATTCTATTTAGCCTTTGCAGGTGCCTGGTTCTGAGTGGTTGGAATTGATTGTAACCTAGAATTGACGATCACTTAAATGTAGTCTTAGACATGAATATATGGTGCCCACTTCCAGGAGCCAGTTCTCTAAACTAGTTGTCCACTGTTCAAAAACCCTGCCCTTAGCTGCCTCTTTATTTTGGCCTCAGTTTACTGGAGGACACATTCATGCTTCACATCACCTATACTCCTTCACAAAGAACTCTGGAGATCCTGGGTCACTGGCAAAATTTGGCTCTTTTTAAAAAAAAATATTGTGAAAATACCATACAGAGGGCTTACAATTACATGGGCAAGATTGTGAGTACATTTCTTTTCAAGCTTTGTTGCCTCCTCCTTTGTTTCCCCATACCATCCCTTCCCCTCTCCACCTGCCACCCCCACACCTCCCTACCACCCTCCACTCCCCACCCCCCACCCCGCCAAAGTTGTAAAGTTCATTTTTCGACATAACGTCTTGTACATCTCATTGTTGTAATGGGTCCACCTGTAACCTTATTTAAGCAGTTTGTTTTTTCCCTTCCCCTTCATAAATTATATCAACATCAAATACAGTGAAAGCAGGACTTATACCCTGGGGGAGGTACATACAAAGCAACAAAGAAATCATCTAATAAATATGTTGGGAACAATTGCAATCCTTATCTTGGGCTTCATTTAGCCTAACATCAACTTGTCTGACCATTTCTGTTTGTCTCAGACATATACTAGTTATTGCAAATAAGGGAAAGCATAGGACCTATATTTCCTCGGGCCTAGCTTATTTCACTTAATATAATTTTTTCCAAGTCTTTCCATTTCCTAACAAATGGGGCAATGTCATTCTTTCTGATGGAGACATAGAATTCCATCATGTATATATACCATATTTTCTTGATCCATTCATCTACTGAGGGGCATCTGGGTTGGTTCCATATCTTAGCTATGGTAAATAATGCTGCAATAAACTTAGTTGTGCTGGTAGCTTTACTATGGTCTTGTTTGTGATCATTTGGGTAAATGTCCAAAAGTGGGATTGCTGGGTCATAGGGGAGCTCTATGAGGAGTCTTTGGAGGAACCTCCATACTACTTTCCAAAGTGGTTGAACAAGTTTACACTCCCACCAACCATTTAGTAAGGTTCCCTTCTGGCCATATCTCCTCCAGCATCTGTTGTTATTAGAGTCTCCTTGGCACAGGCCAAAATTTTCTTAATAGAGACCCAGCAACACAACAAATCAATGAAACACAACAAAATGGCATTGAATGAAGCTGCAGAGCTTCTGCATGGCAAAGGACATAGCTAGCAAGATCAATAGAAAGCCTACGGATTGGGACAAGATCTTCACTAGCCATGCAATGGACAAGGGTCTCATATCGAAAATATACCGGGAACTCAAAAAATGAAATCTCCCAACAACAAATCCTCAAAGAAACAACTGCCCAATAAATAATGGGCTAATGACTTAAAGAGAAACTTCTCTGAAGAGGAAAGAAGGATGGACAATAGACACATGAAGAAATGCTCAACCTCCCTAGCCATAAAAGAAACGCAAATCAAAACAGCATTGAGATACCACTTCACCCCAGTAGAATGGCTAAAATCAAGAACTCTAATAACAAAAGTTGGCTCTTAAGGACTGTAATGTACCAATCTCTGTGGATACATATGCACCATTATTCCTTTCCTGGGGAAGAAGTGGCATGGTCCCTCCTAGAGAATGGACAAAGATTCCTTTTAGAATGCTTAGGATAAGTATTATACTATGCATGGGTTTCTCTACAGTACACCCTCTTGGAAATCTAAGGTATCTTACTTCATGGACAAAATCTGTTTCATCTAGACATTTGTATGAATATCTCTGACAAATCTTGGTTTGAACAATTATTTTCCTTTGTACTCAACCCCAAATATAACGTATAGAAAGCAGTGTCAGTTCTAGCAAGTATTAGCCCTTCTCCAGAAGCCTAAAAACAAGAAAGCAATGGAATTTATAAAAATGGTTGTCTCTCAAAATATTTCACAGAATCTGCTATACTATACCTTTATTTTCATAAAACGCAGGCCTTGTCCTTTACCAAATACAGAAGACACACAAATACATAAAGCAGACACAATTCCTGCCCTTCAAAAATACACAGATGTTGAGGAGGTAGGGGAGTATACCACTAATTTTCTTTGTATTCAAAGAAGTACCAGATCGTATTTAGTTCCTAGGATTTGGTGCTTAGAAAAATCATTTTTTTTTACTTTATTGTTACTGTAAAAGTGGTGCACAAAGTGATTACAAGGATTACAGTTACATAAGTCAGGTAATAGGTATGATTCGTTTGAACAGTGTGACCTCTTCCCTCATTTTTTATTTGAAATTGGCCTTAGAGATCCTCTAGGCCTGAGATCATCAATGCTAGCACCCCATCATAATCACTCATGATGCAAGAACATACGTGACCAGTTCTCTAGCTTCAAGTGCAAATTTTCTGAATCAGCATAAAGCATATGGAGATTGTATCCAGTATATCATATTTTTGAAACTTTTCAGATAATTATGGTAGCAGTTCAGAATACTATGTTTGGAAATCATTGAGGTAGTTCAGTAGTTTACATTTTTGCTTAAATTCAAGAACTCTTTGATTACAAAAGAAAAGAAACTTTCCTGCCACTCTTGAATGACCTAATTTCATATGTGCACCAAAAGTCACAAAGCTTGAGACAATACTCATAACAAATTTCTGCATAATATCTACAAACTGTAACACATCTCTGAAATCCATCAATAAGCTATAAAACAAAAATGCTACTTAGCAACATAGAAGATGAACTACTTTTCTATGGAAAATCATTGAAATGAAATGGACATACTATATTACAGAAACCAAAAGCCAGGTGCCAGTGGCTCACTCCTCTCAGGAGGCTGAGATCTGAGGAATGTGGTTCAAAGCCAGCCCAGTCAGGAAAGTCCATGAAACTCTTATTTGTAATAAACCACCAGAAATCCAGAAGTGGTACTGTGGTTCAAGTGGGAGAGCACTTACCTTAAGCTGAAATGCTGAGGGACAGTGCCCAGGCCCAGAGTTCAAGCCCCACGACCTACAAAAAAAGTACGTCTTATGAAACTATTGTGATCTAAGATGGAGTAGTGGCTACCTCTAGGGTAGCATATGTAAGGGAGTGGAAGTGAGTTGGCTTTGGAGGTTGATCGCAGAGGAAATAGAAGGGAACATTTGAAGTAATTGAAATAGGTTATATTTATTTTGAAAATATTTACTGGAGGATTGTGTATAACATGCATGGTAAAAGTATGCCTAGGGTGTGTAAGGCTCTAAGTTTTATCCCCAGTGCTTCAAAATTTCCTTGATTATCCAGAAAAGATTTATGGAGTTTACTATATGCCACAGTAGTGTTTGAAAAGCCAATAAGCCATTATCAAATTCATAGGAAACTTGAGTAAGCATAGCAGCAAAAGCTGTAATGCTCTGACTGAAACTAAATGTAAAGGGCCTTCTCTGGGCTTATTGTGACATCATCTACAATACACGAGATGAATACAGATTCAGACATTCTTCATTACTGCTCACATTAAAATACTGACTTTCAGGCAAAGAGAGTGTCTCAAAAGAAGAATATGCAGAGACAGGAGTGAAAATGAATCCAACATAAGTAATCACATTAAAGCCCATTACACATAAAATGAAAACAATCACTGTTGTTGTCACTGTGACCTAAAAGAATATAAACTAGAAGCAAAGAAGGCCAGGTCAGAACGTCTGCTTCTCAGTCTCTTTTCATTTCCTTGGATCACTTTCATTCACCTGCAATTCCATTTGCACTGCAATAAAGCCTCATTTGTTCAATCTCCACTAATTGGGAAATGATGACCATTTAGAAGTTACCTATAACACAGCAAACCTTTTCTTTAAAGATTGGATAAATTAGCAGTAGAAACCCAATTAAAGTCAGTAAGCTTGCAATGCTTAAAGAATAAGCAGATTTAAAGCAACCCTAAGTACCTTAGAAAAGCCTGGGGAGGAAAAATTCTGATTCGCTCTTCAAGTCCAGGTTCAAATGCTGCCCAATTTCTGTGGCATTCATTGACTCACCAGACATAACTTCCCTCTCCTCAACAATTGGATCTTATCTCTATTGAAACATTTCTCTCGTTATTGTCTAATTATTTGTTCAGCAACTGACTTGCTCATCTAGGTTGCAACTTTTGGTCTGGTCAATGGATAGGGGAATAGTTGGCTAGGAGTGACCATATCTCCAGGTGCAGTATCGGGACAAAAGCTTGAGATAGTATTTAAGGTAAACTTCAAAATGTATGTATCAAACTTCTGTATTTGCACAGGCAACAAAATATAGCAGAGTGACAAAAAATAAAATAGTACCTAATGACTAGATTGTGGTCAGGGAAGGAGAGAGCAGGACAGGAATATTATTGAAGTAATAAAGAACCACAGCCATACTAGGAAAAACCCTATGAGACAAATTGAAATATATTGAATCAAGGAAATGGAATGATTTGATGTCCATTTTGCTGCAGTATGGATTGTGATATAAAGGGTAAAGGATACTCAGGGTCCTAAATAGTGAGTAAAGACTAGTGAAGGGCAACCGTAAAATGGAATCTTCTAATAATTTAAGAGATGCAAGTTTAAAAGTTGGAACCATTAGGGATGTTTCTAGTTTGAATGACATGAGTGAATGCTAATGTTTTTACTTGCATGGAAACTCTTTACATGATACATGCACAAGCCAAGTATTAGTTTAATAAAAATTTTAAGTAATGAATTACTATTGATATTTGTCCTTGTTGTTTCATTATTTAGTGGCAAGCTTATCTATTGAAGGACAGAACCAATCTCTAACCTTGATCTCCACTTTCAGGAGATCAGATCCTAAACTTTGATTCCCTGTAATTAGGTCACATGCTGTATTCCCAGTATGTTTCCTTTGTGATGTTGTTTAATTTGGACCTAGACCTCCCTGTGCTTCATACTGGATAGATCTACAAATGTTATCTTCAAGGAGTTTCTATGCAGTGGAAAAAGTTGCTTGTGTTAATTTATCTATTTATCCAGTCTATAAATATATTTGGAGCATCAATCTGTAATCTATCTTATGTGTCTTATGTGTTGAGGAGAAGGATACAAAGAAATTAAGTTCAGGAACTATTTTGAGAAACTCTCAACCAATCCCCCCAGTGCTAGTGATTTCATTCTAAGTTTCCTTCACTTCCCACATATCTGTAGCAAAATTCTCATCAAAATTTGTGATCAAGTTTTTTAAAGATACACCTTGTATAGCTAACATCATCTAGTTTTGATATCACAACTCAGATTAATGCAAAATGTGATACTGCAGGGAAATATGACATCAGAGCAAGTGAATAAAGATAAATCCCATAATATATTCACTATATATTAGGATGAAAGATACTTATTCCATGTAGAGGAGCTGAGACTCTGAGGAAGCAATTTCAGTTTTCAGATGTAGAAATAACTGAACATGTCTATGTTTTTCCAGTGGTCAAGATATATACAGATTTCATAATACTCTATCAACAAACTTTGGAATCTGTGGTCTGCTTGACAATCAGATAACCTTTCTAAAAATTAAGAGAAACACTGCAATTCAATATTGTATATCAACATATACTGACAGTGTTCATTGGGGCTCATTTTCAGGCCTATTGATTTGTTTCTGTTGCTAAGCTATTAAGATACAACATAGTATTCTGATTCAGTACATTCAATTTGGGAAAATTTGTTCTGGTTTACCTGAAATTTAAATATAAATAACAAGTTTCAATGGAGGATTGGGAAATTAGAAAATGTGATGCTCTGCAATATTAAATGTGACATCTTCCTGAAGTGTATTGGTCAACAATCTCTAGAGAAATAAAACTAATAGAACAGAAAGGATGTAGATAAGTAACAGCTATCTAGATGATGGGTGGATACGTGTGTTTGTATCCACTTTTTATGCTGGAGATTCCACGCATAGTTTCAGTTTGAGCCCAGAGGTCTAAGAGGCTGAAGAGCTAATAGTATAAGGACCAATCCAAATCCAAACTGAAAGGCAAGAGAACACTATTGCAGTTCAAAGATATTTGGGTAGAGAGAGTGAATTATTGTTTACTCAGCCTTTGTTGTGTTGAAACCTTTAGTGGATTGGATGCTGTCCACCTACATTGACCAAAACAATGTACTTTATTCTATCTAATAATTCAAAGACTACTTTTATCCAGAAAGAATATAATAGACATACACAAAATATTTGAGGAAATATCTGAGCACCATATGATTCAGTGTAGTTAACACATAAAGTTAGCTATTATGTGGACCATCCCTTATCTCTAAAGTAGTCTATTGGACTTTTTCAGAACTCTTGGATAAGGATTGGCTTATGATAGGCACTCAGAAATAATAAAGAATGTGTATTTTTCTTTTTCCCATAATTTAATAGCATCAATTAGTTGTGCAAGTCAGTTTAATTCTGACATGTCCATTAGGAATACAATATACTCTGTCATCCTCCCTCATCTCTACTTCCACTTTCAAAAATCATTCTACAATATGGTAAATTCTTGTTTTATACTGAATTGATGTAAGACAGTTTGTACATGGAACACATGACCATGTGCGGAGGTGGGATAGTTCCTAAACAAGCTGTTAGTATCATTAACTACCATTTACCCAGCACTTTTAATATCCTAGGTATATTTTCTTATTTGATCCTCACAACACCCTTAGGATGCTCTTTATCACTATTATTGTTGTTGTTATTTCCATTAATGCATGTGGTTACTGAAGTTTGTTGAGGTAAGGTGACTTTCTCAAGTTAACAAGGTTACAGAATAGTGAACTGACAGAATGCCAGTTGGATTAAAGGTTTTTGTGAGTCCAGAATTTTTTAACCAGTCAGACTTATGGTCTTTTACCAAGAAAATTTTGCTTTGAAATATTTCCAAATTGAAAGCAATTAAATTCCACAACCTAATGAGCAAAAACAAGTTAAGGATGATCAAGATACCTCAAGGTAACTGTATTACCAGATTGTGGTTAATTGATACTTTGTAATTGATACTAATGTAAGAGGTAATAGATACCCAGAATTTTTAAATTAAGTTTTTTATTGTGAAAATACTGTACAAAGGGGTTTCAGTTACATGAGCATGGTAATGAGTACATTTCTTATCCAACATTGTTGCCTCCTCCTTTGTTTTCCCTTACCATCCCTTCCCTCCCACCTCCTCAGCTACAATCTCCCCCAAACACCCCCCACTCTCTTCCCCCCACCCTAAATTGAAAGTGTGTTTTTTGACATAACGTCTTGTACATCTCATTGTTTCAATGGGTCAAACTGTATCCCTACTTAAACAATTTGTTTTTCCCTTCCCCTCCCCGAATTATACCAACATCAAATACAGCGAAAACAGGGGTTATACTGTGGGGGAAGGACATAAAAAGAAACAAAAAAATCACATGGTACCTTATAAATATGTTAGAAACAATAGGAAGGAAAAAAACACTTGTGTCCATATCTTGGGGTTCATTTCGCTTAACATCATCTTATCTGACTTTTTGGCTTGTTCCAGACATATACCAGTTATTACAAATATGGGAAACCATGGGACCTGTGTTTCTTTTTCCTTTTCTATTTTTTTATTGTGAAAATACCGTACAGAGGGGTTACAATTACACGTGCAAGGTAATGAGTACATTTCTTATCAAGTATTGTTGCCTCCTCCATTTTCCCCCTTCCCATCACACCCCTCCCCACACCCCCTCCCTCATGCCCGTCCCGCCCCCCTCTCCAAAGTTGTAAAGTTCGTTTTTGGACTTAACGATTTGTACATCTCATTGCTTCAATGGATCCACCTGTATACCTATTTAAACGATTTTTTTCCTTTCCTCTCCACAAGTTATATCAACATCAAATACAGTGAAAACAGGGATTATACCATGGGGGAGGGACATAAAAAGCAACAAAAAATATCTTATAAATATGTTAGAAACAATAGCAAGAAACAAAAAAACATTTGAGTCCTTATCTTGGGGTTCATTTTGCCTAGCATCAACTTATCTGACCGTTTCTGCTTGTCTCAGACAAGACTAGTTATTGCAGATAAGAGAAACCATGGGACTTATGTTCCTTTCTTCACTTAATATAAATTTTTCCAAGTCTTTCCATTTCCTAACAAATGGGGCAATGTCATTCTTTCTGATGGAGACATAGAATTCCATCATGTATATATACCATATTTTTCTTGATCCATTCATCTACTAGGGGGCATCTGGGTTAGTTCCATATCTTAGCTATGGTAAATAATGCTGCAATAAACATTGTTGTGCTGGTAGCTTTAGTGTGGTCTTGTTTGTAAACATTTGGGTAAATGCCCAAAAGTGGGATTGCTGGGTCATAGGGGAGTTCTATGTGAAGTCTTTTGAGGAACCTCCATACTGCTTTCCAAAGTGGTTGAACAAGTTTACATTCCCACCAACAATGAAGTAAGGTTCCTTTCTGTCCACATCCCCTCCAGCATCTGTTGTTGTTAGAGTTCTTGATTTTTGCCGTTTTAACTGGGGTGAGGTGATATCTCAATGTTGTTTTGATTTGCATTTCTTTTATGGCTAGGGATGTTGAACATTTCTTCATGTGTCTATTGGCCATCCTTCTTTCTTCTTCAGAGAAGTTTCTCTTTAAGTCTTTCGCCCACTTATTTATTGGGCAGTTGTTTCTTTGAGGATTTGTTGGGGGATTTCATTTTTTGAGTTCCAGGTATATTTTGGATATGAGACCGCTGTTCATTGAATGGCTAGTGAAGATCTTCTCCCAATCCGTGGGCTTTCTATTGATCTTGCTAGCTATGTCCTTTGCCATGCAGAAACTCTGCAATTTCATGGAATCCATTTGTCCAACCTTTCTTTGATTTGTTGTGTTTTTGAGTTTCTATTAAGAAAATTTCTGCATGTGCCAAGGAGACCTAGGGTTTCTCCTACTCCATCCTGTAATGTGTTCAGGGTATCTGCTTTGTCTCCAATTTCTTTGATCCATTTGGAGTTGATTCTGGTGCAGGGTGATATATAAGGATCTAACTTTAGTTTTGTACAAGTGATTAACCAATTTTGCCAGCACCATTTACTAAAGAGGCTGTCTTTCTTCCATGCTTTTTTTTTTAGCTCCATTATTGAAGATTAGGTGACTATATGTCTGTGGGGTCATTTCTGGGTTTTCAATTCTATTCCATTGGTCCTGAGGTCTCTTCTTGTACCAGACAGAACCAAGCTGTTTTGACTATTATGGCTTTGTAGTAGAGTTTGAAATTTGGTATTGATATCCTTCAGCACTGTTGTTTCTGTTAATCATTTTTGCTATTCGGGGTCTTTTATTATTCCATATGAATTTTTGGATTGCCTCTTCTACTTCCTTGAAGAATAAGGTTGGAATATCGATAGGTATCGCATTAAATTTGTAGATAGCCTTGGGAAGTATTGCCGTTTCCACGATGTTTATCCTTCCAGTCCAGGAGCATGGATATCCAGAATTTTTTTTAAAGCCAATTTGATTGTGACTGATGCAGTCCAGTGATTTCTTAACCTGCTCAGTCACTTCCAACTCCTTTAAGCATGCCCACTTGTGCTGATTAACCTGACAATTCAGAGTCACTCAGTTTCTGAACAGATTTTCATATGGATTAAAGACAACATACCCGCCACTCTCTTTAATCTTAATCTTAATCTTTCCTAGTGTTTCCTAATGTTGACTTCTGGAACCCTGGGTTTCTCCGTTCTACTCAATTAATGATGAGAAAATCTTCAATGAGTTTAATTTTTTTCTTTTTTTATTGTGAAAATACTGTACAGAGGGGTTACAATTACATGGGCAAGATAATGAGTACATTTCTTATCAAGCGTTGTAGCCTCCTCTTTTGTTTCCCCTTCCCATCCCTTCCCATCCTCCCCCTGCCCCCCCACCCAATCCTTTCCGCTCCCCCTGCACCAAAGTTGTAAAGGTCGTTTTCAACATAACGACTTGTACTTCTCATTATTGCAATGGGTCCACCTGTATCCCTATTTAAACGATTTGATTTTCCCCTTCCCCTCCACAAATTATACCGACATCAAATACAGTGAATGCAGGGGTTATACCGTGGGAGAGGGACATACAAAGCAACAAGGAAATAATCTTATAAATGTGTTAGAAACAATCGCATGAAAGAAAAAAAAACATTTGAATACATACCTTAGGGTTCATTTCCCTAACATCACCTTATCTGACCTTTTGTGCTTGACTCAGACATATACTAGATATTTCAAATAAGGGAAACCATGGGACCTATGTTTCTTTGGGTCTGGCTTACTTCACTTAATATAATTTTTCCAAGTTTTTCCATTTCCTAATAAATGGGGCAATGTCATTCTTTCTGATGGAGGCATAGAATTCCATTGTGTATATATACCACATTTTTTTGATCCATTCATCTATAGAGGGGCATCTGGGTTGGTTCCATATCTTAGCTATAGTAAATAGTTTTGCAATAAACATAGTCGTGCTGATAGCTTTAGTAATTTTTCAAGAATATGTTTCTCTCTATTTGATGATCTTTGGTTCTATCTTAATGAACTGATCCCCAGGTACTGAAGGCTTATCCTAACTACTGCTCAGGGCTGGTGAGCAGAAAGCTCTCTGGTTGGCACAATGCTCTCTATTTAAGCTAACTTTCTAGAGCCTACAGATATTGCAGTGTTCAATTGGTTTATACTCAGGTTTCTTGCTGCTCTATTTCATCTGTATTATAAAACCCAAACCACCCCTTCTGAATATTCTAGTATTTTTTCATGCTTTTTGGTTTCCATTTGCATTTGTTGTCTACACTACG
Organism: Dipodomys ordii; assembly: GCF_000151885.1. Classification (NCBI taxonomy): domain Eukaryota; kingdom Metazoa; phylum Chordata; class Mammalia; order Rodentia; family Heteromyidae; genus Dipodomys; species Dipodomys ordii. The sequence goes on from NW_012267305.1 coordinate 4,569,164, forward strand.
TAATTTCTCCAAATTTTGTCCCATTGTAAAGGACAAATTGCGTATTCTATCTCAGAGTCTTTCTTCTTTTGTATTTGACTTGAGATTAGTTGTTTTTGGTACAGTAAGACCAAAGACTAAACATGTGTAACTATGAAAGCACGTAAGGATTAAAGGATTTAGTATTGGAAAAAAATTAGGGATTGTTTCCATAAAGCTAGATATGCTAGACAGGATCAAACTGAGACACAGGTAGGTGCACCTGGAAAAGTTGCTTTGCAGAAAGTCATCCTGAAGAACTTAAAATGTGATGAGAAAATGGCTCACTATGAAAATCCAGGCATTCCCGATCTCTGTGATTTCACATTAGTTCCTCTCATGATCATCCCTGATGAGGTAAGTACTTGAGAAAATTACATATAGGACTTTGTTAAATTGCGGCTTCTTTGTACAACTGCCTAAAGATATTAAAAAATATAACTAGAAAGGAAGAACCGAAGCAAATCAGGATGTCTTATGAAGATGGTTATTTCCCAAATACAGGATTTCCCCCTAAAATGGGGGGAGTACAGGTAATTGATGTAGATCAAGCAAAATGAAGTATATTATTAATACAAAGCTACCCAGAATGTTGGACTGAAATTCCCAAGCAAATTTTGTTATTAACAAATAAAGACAAGTTTGGTCATGGAAGAGCACCTATGTTAGAAAAGCTAACAGCAAATGGATTATAAATGAAAATAAATATAAACATTTTCAAGTTCAGATTTAGAGTATAGACACAGTGCTCCCTGAAATAATCCTGATTACTCAGGAGGAAAGTTATTCAAGGCTGGCCCAGGCAAAAAGTTCATGAGACCCAATCTCAACCAGTAAAACAATGGATATAGTAGTGTACTGCTACCACCCTAGCTTTTTAGGGTGCATAAATAGGGGGATTATAGTCTAAACCTGCAAAGTATAAATATGAGAATTTATTGGAGACATAATAAAAGAAAAATATGCTGGGAACATGACAAATCTCAGGCCCTGGACTTAAATTCTCCTATTGCCAAATAATTCAAATTCAAATATGAATTTTTAAAATCACTGTCTGATAAATGATGACGAATCAATACAACAACTAACAGATTGGTTACTTGTGAAGAATACAACATAGGAATGTAAAACATGTCCTGCCTGGGATGTGAATGCTAGCAAGACAGGCATGGGGAGTGGACAGGGTGAAGGAGAGTGAGTATATTCAAAATAGTTTATTTACATATGTACAAATTGAACCCTGAAGCTTGCTGAAATTACTTTGAAAAATAGTGAGAGGATGAAGGAGACCAATGAAGGGGATGAGTCTGATCAAGGTTCATTTTACACATATGAACATGTTAAAATGAAGCTCACTTATATGACTGTTCCTAATGAAAAATGCAGGAAAAAAGAAAGAAAGCTCCATGGTTATGCTATTCATGTTTGAATCTTGCTTGGGAAAGAGATTTCAATTCTCTGAACCTCATTTCTCTTTTGAGATAAAGATAATTATAGTGATGTCAATAATAAAAATAATGCAAGACATGTTGACAAGATGAAATGAAATAATAGTTGCACATATTCAGGGTAATGATTAATTAGGAGCTCCCTTAAGGTTCGACAACACATTTTGAATAGAGTTAAGGGTAGCAGACCAAAGCTAGACTAACTATTATGAGTCTTTTTAGGCCAAAGTCCCATAGTACTCATGGGAAAACAGGTCTTACAGGTCAACATAACATGAAAGAATACAGTCTTCTTTATGCCTCACTCATGGTTTTATTTCTGTGCTACTGCAAAATGTAATTTAGACCTCTCACACTAATCTTGTAGTTTTCAATGGTGCCAACACAATGAAAAAACAGAATATCCAAGATAGTTTTGCCTTCACTCTTTACTAATTGTAGGTAGTAAATAAAACCAAATAACTATCCACATAATATTAATCCCATTTCCTTAGCAGACATGGTAAAATGAAAAGTGGAAGAGAAAACACATTGGCTACTGGAATGTATATGATTTGTAAGAGAGCTATGGTAAACAGAGAAGTTAGACAGGCATAATAGTAAACACCAGATACATCCACCTCTCTAAATCATTTCAAATTCACATAATCACCAGCTGAAAAACTGGTATTTACTCTGATTTGCCTGTCTAAAGCCAAGCTTACCTCTTGGCGAATCACTGCAATGAAGGGAAATAGTTTGCTGAATTGGCGAGGCCTGGAGGAAAATTGCCTCCTCAGGCTCCATGCAGAATACATGGATTATAATTGGATCAACAAAGAAAATTCAATGGTTTTTCTAGAAAAAGTATAAAGTCATGCTGGAAGACAAGTAATATGTTTCAGTTTCAGTAGTCTACCTTGAAAAGGATGAAATATGAATAAAGAATAGTTCCAAAAAATGTCTACATCCTAATCCTGGAATCTGTGATCATGTTACCTTACATTCAAAGAGAATTGTGCAGATATGACTAAGAATCTGGGTCCTTGAAAGGACAGGCTAGCCCACATTGTGCAGATAGGCCCAATTTCATCAAAATTGTCCTTAGAAGTCGATGACTAAGTTATAAATAATTCAGTGTGAGAAGGGCTTGACTCTTCTGTTGACTTTAGGGATATCTGAATGAACCACAAGACAATGAAAGCAGCCAGGCTCTAGAAGATAGAAAAGCTAAGGGTTCATATTCTCCCTTAACTTTATTTCGATGAGAATACTGATCTACAGGAACATAAGACAATAAATTTATACTTTTAAGCCAGTACATTTTTGGTAATATATTACAGTAGCAATAGTAAACTCAAATAACATCGTTTCTAATATCATGATGAAGAATCTACTTGCTATCTACAAAACCATCATGGCCAAAGGTTTAGATAAATAATTTCAGAGGAGGGTCAGTCCCAGCTTTCAGAGTTCAGCTGATGTATAGAAAAGACACAAAACCTACAGCCAACAAAGACCCCCAAGTAGACAATTAAATTCTTTAGTCATTTTGAAGTTCTTGTGAGTTCAAACCAAGAGGATTCTTTGAAGATTTCTAAGTCAACCTTAATTCTTGGAAGCAGTTCTCAGCCAACTCATGCTAGGATGAGCAGGGAGGTTTCTATGCCCCTCGGGAGCATTTTAATAAGACAAGTTCAAAGACCAGAAAGTTCTGCATGTCAGCATCACTCATAGGGAGAGTTTAGCTAAACTCTGCACAATTCCACCCCAGTTATGTATACAGGAAATTATGGATGCTAAGCAAAGACTCATTTCGATTACAATGTTCAGGAAAGAAAAATCAAAATAGAAAATGCATATGAAAAGAAAAGACAGTAATGAATTGAAACAAACAAGAACAAGATTTACATAGCCAATTTAAGAGCCACTAAATATTTGTTCATGTCACTGTGGGATTTTCAACTTGACTGAATGAAAATAACCTGAGGCTTTCAAGGATCTAAGGTTTCCAAAATAATTTAGATTTACATTGACATAAATCTTACTTTCCTGGTAGATATTTAAACTAGCTCAAAATGTTCTTTTTCAGGGAGAGAAAAACCTTAGTCTGAAGAAGATAAGAAGCTGCATGGATCACAGCACTGAAAGCATGCCAGAGAAATGAGAGCTGAGCACTGTTTTCTGACTCTGCCAGATGATCAAGTGGCAGAATGATACACTTGACTTCCATAGAGAAAGCAAGAATTGACTTCTCCTAAAAGCCCTCCGTGTCAACTCTAAAGGAGGAACAGTCAACAGTACATATGGCAATATCTTATGACACTATGAGAAATATGGGCTTTGAGACATCAGGCAGAATAGAGTACATAGCTTATCCCAAGAAACCCAGAGGTCAATATGAACATAATTGTGGGGCTCAAACGTCAACTACCACTTCACATCTCAAGAATAGACTCTCACGAGCAATACCAAAACACTGCAAGCCCCCTGTTCAGGGGAGTTGATGTGTTTGAAATGGCAAATGTAAAGTGGACATAACGGTAATATAAGCTAGATGCATTTCACCGTCCAAATAAATAAATAAATAATAAGTGAATAAATAAAAGGAAGAGAAAAGAAAGCAAACGGAAGAGGGAGAAACAAAGAAGGAAAATCAAGTTACTCCTTGTTTACCCAACAATTTCAGATTCACTGCAACACCTTGACTGGAGACTGGAAGGAAGCTGAGGTGAGATTTCCCTCTAAGCATAATACTTAGAACAGTTCTGAAATCCTTTATCCAAGTTCATCCTACTGAGTACAAGTTATTTTATCATATGAGTCATATACATATTAAATAAATACCACAGGTCTATTCTGCTCTTAATATAAATGGGGAATCTGAGGTCCAGAAAATATAAGGGACATTAAAAAGCATTTGTAATAGAGCTAGGAATGAAGCTCAGCTCCTAGGTTTTCTAGATTTCCAAATCTCATGCTTTTACTCATCATATTTTGTTTCCAGATTTTTTCTTTGACATTTGATTACTATTATCTTACTTTGATAAGTGAAGCATCTTTGAATAGAACATTACCTAATGATTCAGTAAACCCATTACAGTTTGCCTCTGCAAAGTTTTTACATATTTGTCTCTTTGTGACTATGAGCTACAATATTTGGGACAGTGTGGTCATTAAGACACAGAGTTTTACAGTCCTATGGATCTATAATTTTCATTCTGCCAAGTCTAAGTAGCACTTCTTAGAGGAAGTTACTTTTTCTTTTTTTCTTCTTTTTTTATTATTTTATTTTATTTGTGAACATACTGTACAGAGGGGTTACAATTACATGGGCAGGATAATGCGTACATTTCTTACCAAGCATTGCAGCCTCCTCCT
>NW_012267305.1:4576274-4626034 GCF_000151885.1 Dipodomys ordii
CAAATGGATCAAAGACCTTGAAGTCAAAGCAGACACTCTGAAAACATTACAGGATGGAATAGGAGAAACCCTAGGTCTCCTTGGCTCAGGCCGAAATTTTTTGAATAGAGACCCGGAAACACAGCAAATCAAAGAAAGGTTGGACAAATGGGATTTCATAAAGTTGCAGAGCTTCTGCATGGCAAATGACATAGCTAGCAAGATCAATAGAAGTTGCTTTATTTTTCTATGTGAAGCCTTCTTTGCCTATGAAATGGGGATAAAAAGTTGTTGGAAGAAGTCAGGGAAATAACACAATGTACAGTCCTAAGTACAGGGCCAATTAAGTCAGCCAACTTTAGGACTTATGATTAATAGAACTAACTCTAGTAGCCCTTTGAAGGCTTGCAGAGAAATGCATACCCTAGGATAGCCATTATTCTTAAAGCTACTCAGCAATACAAAAGTTTTTTTTTTTAATATTTGCTTCTGGTCAAATTTGTTTTCACTGAGTGTGGTCAGTAGATTAGGACTAGGGATATAACCCCTCTATCGCAATACTGTAAACCCCAATATAAACGAAGGCAGAAGAGATGCCTTCACTTCCACTTGACTACCTTGATCAGAACTTCCGTTTCATTATCTACAGATTAACATTCCTGCCATAGAGGGTGTAATACCGAAACAAAATCAGAAATATAAGGTCCAATGTACATTCAAACACTATAGGCTCAGAATCCTAGAAATGAATAGTCTCTTTAAAGTCACTTACTTCAACTTACTTGTTTTATAAATGAGGTTACTCAGCCTGAGAGAACAGATATAATGTATAAACCCAAGGTCATAAGTATCAGAGCCAGGAGCATATGATAGTTACCATGCTAATAAACAATAGGTACTTTGTGCCAACATGTACACTGAGAGCTTTATAAACTAATCTCAATACATCCTGACAATTTCTGAGAAACACGCTGTAATCATTTCTAGTTTTGAAATGCAAAAAATAATGAGCCACATCAAGATTAAATAACTAATTCAAGACAATCTTCCTGGTAAATGTCAGTGCTAGGATTGAAATCTAGGCTGAACCACCCTAAAACCTGTGGCCTTTGCATTGACTGCACCCCCCTACTTCCTGTTCACACTTAGCTCTTTGAACTACAGACTCACCATGCAAAAATAAGAAACTTAGAGCTAGTGAAGGTATATTCTGAAAGCTGCACTCATTTTTGTGATTTTATGTATGTGACTCCATTTTGGGGATGCTGAGCTTACAGGAAAATTGATTTCATCTACTCAGGCTCAAGTTTGGACCTTTGCTTCTTACTGCTTGTGTCAAGCAAGCCTCAGAACTGTCTGTTCCTTGTTATGCTGCTTGAATTATAAGTATTCATTCCGAAAGCTTCCAAGTGCCAGGAATTCCCTGGCTATGATTAAGTCATTTGAATGTATTCCCTATTTATAGTCCAAAGTCTTCCTCAAAGTAACTACAAAATCATACTATACAGTTTGTTGTAATAATGCAGAAATTCAACAAGAAGCCTAGAATTGGTGTCAAGGGACTTAGTGCTACTGCTACCATGGGAAGTTGCCCAAATTGTTTTCACTTTTGAGCTTGTGTTTCCTCACATATGACCCTCAGACTGAATTCAATGTGGGTGAAAAGTCCCTCTTCCAGGCTGTGATAGATTAGACCATAGTATTTAGCACTCTGTGTTGGAGTGCACTTTTAATGTTCATTCTCTCTCCACCACCCTGTAGTCTTTCTAACTTTCATGGACTATAGCTTATTCATTCTTATATCCCTGGGGCCTACTATAGGCTCAGAATGTAACTACACTAGGTAATTAGCTTTCCCTTACACTTCTATGGCTTTCAGTGGTATTTTGGTCTGTATGCTATAGAAAGAGAACAACTCTATTCCTCTGTAGCAGACCTGATTTTGGGGCGTAACTTTTTCATGTAAACATTCTCAAACCTTTAGTAACCCAAACCAAAAAATAAATAGATATGAAGTCATATTAGCAGAAAGGATAACTTTGAGGGCTGATCAAGTGTATCACTAATTTTTAGTGATTCTTGAGGTATACAGAATTTCAAAGGAGATAAAGTTCATAGTGAAAATTACTGTGATTCATAGGGATTCCCCCACATCTTAGAACTAACCATTTTTCATGATATTATTTCATTCATTCAGCTATTTAAGCATATTTAGAGTTCTGCTTTTGCCTTTGTCACTACGCTAAAGTGTGAGGACCCAAAGATGAACAAAACAAGGCTAGTGACAGACACAGTAATTTTGACATAGAAATGGGAAAGTTACAACAGTGTAGCTACTGCTGGAGTTGGAATGAGAACTGGCTACGGAGAGGAGGCGGTAACTATCTCGGCCTATGACAGTGGGGCTTCTAAGGGAGAAATTTCAAAGATGAGGAGCAACGAAAAGGTAGAGATCACAGTTGAGTAGTGTTAAGAAGAACTAACACCCATCTTCCAACTGGAGGAGATGGATGGGTTGTTAGAGCATTTCTGGAAGAAGAAGCCACTTCTACCTGAATGGTGAAAAAGAAAAACGTACATTGGGCTCAGATGCAGATTGCAGGTAAACCTGAAGTATGGATGAAAGTAGAATGGAGAGGACAGAAATGGGGAAGGTATGGATGGGTAAGTCATGAAGGTATGAGAAGCTGGATAGAATATGTGGAGATGGTAGTAGACAGCACCGGAGGAAAAAAATACAATTTTATTTATTTTTTATTTTCCTATCTCCCCATCCAGTGCCCCTCCCTCCCCCTCCCCCCATCCCCCCAGATAAGGATTCAAATGTTTTTTCTTTCTTGTGATTGTTTCTAGCAATTTTATTTTTTATCTTTAACTGCTTTTAGAAGGAGTTACCATTCCACAATCAGTTTGTGAATACAGTGCATCTTGATGAATGTAACTCCTTTCATCAATTCTTCTCGTACCCCCAAAACTAACCCTTCTTTTCAATTTTCTGACTTGTATTACTGCATTCCCCTCCAATCCCGAGAAGTTCTCAGGTATCTGAGTCAACTAGGGAGTCAATATAGAAAACAACTTCAGTTTCAGCTGGGAGCTAGAAAACAACTGAATCAACTACAAGTTGGCCATTGTGTAGGACAATAGAGTGGGTGGCTCTCTGAATTAGAGATAAAATAGTACAGGAACAAGGTTCATTTAGTTTGTTTCCAATGCAGTGAATACTAAATGCCTAACCTTTGATACATTATTATCCATCTTATTTTTTCATATAATAGCAAACTGTCTTCCTAGGCAGAATATCCAGGAAGAATCTGGATCTAATTCTTTTATAGTCAAATATCTTAATTTTTGATTGTGGATTAAAAAATAACTACAAGTTGGTGGCTTAAAAGAATACTGTTATTATCTCCCTGCATGTTAATTTAAAAGTTCTTTCTATTAGCGAAATTTAGCTAGATCATCTCCTTTAGGTGTCATTGGTTTGCTATCTAGGTAGTGGATAGAATTGCAATCTCATTACAAATTCAAGTTGGGGTTGACCCACCACTAGGTTTCTTGAGATTGTTGGAAGTTTTCGCCTCTTGGTTATTGAGGACTAAAGTCCTTATTTTCTACCTGTCTGTTTGCTGAAAGCTTTGGTATTTGCTAATCAGCTGTTAAAAGCAATGCCAAGTCTCTTACCCCAGGTAAGGGTCTTCATAAACCCTTGAACAAGATGGCTGATATTTTCTTCAAGGCCAACATTAGAAATTAAGTGTCTCTGTCTTAGGAAAATGTAGGTCCTATTTTAAGGGCATTTGATGAATTCAGGCCCACCTGCAATAATCTCCCTTTTTATTAACTCAAAGTGAATTGATTAGGGATCTTAATTATTTCTGTAAAATCTACCAGTTAGAAGTCACAGATCATTCCCAAAGGGTGTGATTATACTGGCATGAACAACAGGAATCAGGATTAGAGGATACTGTAGGGTATGTCTACTATACCAAGTTCTTCTCTTGATTATACTTGAAAACTCCCTAAGTAAATGCATCATGGATTTGAATAAGTCTTAATATTTGAATATCATCATCCTTTTCTACCTCTGCAATCATTATCTTTCTGGGTTTCTAATTATGCAAATCCCCAAGTCCCTAGCCAAATGTAAGTCCCTAAACAAATGTAAGGTGAGACTGACCTTTTGATTTTAGCACAGAAAATTTCATCTAGTGCTGACGGCTCATGCCTGCAATCCTAGCTACTCATCAGCCTGAGGCTTGAAGACCAAAGTTTAAAACCAGGCTAGGCAGAAAAATCAGTGCGATTCTGTATGCCCAATTAACCAGCAAGAAACTAGAAATACAGGTGTGGCTCAAGTGGTAGAGTGCCAACCTTGATCAAAAAGGTCATAGGAGAGCTAAAACCCTGAGTTCAAGCCCCAGTGAACACACACAAAAACTAGTTTTCTCCTTCAAACTCAATGAGAATTTCTAAAAATCTCGCAAATAATTGCTGATCTACAGGGGCCTTCTTCCAAAATACCAATAAACAGCTTTGCTAAATGGAACAAGTTTGAGAATTCACCTTTAAATTCTTCATATGTATATCCTAAAATTATGCATTACTGAATTTTCCTCTCCAACAACTACACTTTAATAATAGCAATAATAATAATAATAATGATAATAGAAGTAATATCTGTTGTCAAGTGAACTTGAAAGTCCCTGAAGTTTGTAAAAGAAAGGAAGAAAGGCATAGAGATCACTATTTAACTTAGTCTTCTTTGCTTCTTTTTTGAAGATACAAAAGTTGTCTCGGGCTTCTGAAGAGAATGAGTATGAAGAAGATTCTTACAAATTCGCAAGGGGCCCTGGGAACTGAAAAAGGTAACACCAGTAACTGCTGACAACTTCTGAAAAATAAATGCTAAGACTACATAGGTACATGGGTACCCAAATCAATGACATAAAGTTTTAGACATTACAGATTTCAGAAATGGTATCAATAAGAAAAAGCTCAAAACAGTTATATGAATATAAAGCTATTGAACAGAATTATGAATGTATTTTAAAAATAGGAATTATTCTTCCACTGAAGATATTTAAGAGGTCAAAACTTTTTTGAAGGACATAATAAATACTGTGTCAGCATTTTATATTCAAAATTGTTGCAAATCTGTAGCATGATAAGCATTTCTGTCACAGACACACTGGCAGTCTTTATCTCTACTTTCCCAATAGACAACGATGATTCTAATGTGATATAGTCTCAAAGTTCACCTACAATGAGAAGGGATACATTGTGGTAAAGAGAGGGGGCAGCATATTGTAAGTACTGAATGATTATTTGAGTATGTGAATGAAGGAACGAAGGGACAGTGGTGCTTGAAACTCTGACAACTTAAAATTATAGGTCAACTCTGCCCCTTTTATATTAAAGTAACATCAGCAAAATTAATTAAACACAGATATGATGTCCATATTTTTAAATTGGAAATATTAATACTTCCTTTTCAAGAAGCAAAACAGAGGGGTTATGATTGTTCACTCTCTCAACAGGCCCTAGAACTTATTCCAAGGTCTCATACTGGAGCTATTTTTGTGCTTCTGAGCTTCATCAGCTTGGTGGAATATTGATGTGAGATACTACTCATAAACAGGCAACAATTGTTCAATGGTCAAATGACATAAAATTACTGGATTTCAAATTTCTTTTTCTCAAGGCATGAATCTCTTCTCTTCCTCTCTCCATCTTCCTGTTTTTCTTTCTCTCCCCCTCCCTCTCCTTTCCTTTCTTTTTCTTTCTTTGCATCCCTTCTTCTATCTTCTCCTTTCTTCCCTTCTATACACCCCCCACACACACACACTTCTCCTGAGTAATTTCTAATATTCTGTGTAACTTGGTTTGGTACATGCTAAATCAGTAGTTGCTAAACCTGGAAGAAAATCAACAATGTGTAGAGACACCTGACACATGGGATTATTGCAGAAACTTCCATTGAATAAGCTTGGTCCCTGTAGTGATGTCTCCTGTGATGATGTTCAAAATAGAGATCAGAGATCACTGAGGGAATAGCTGCTGCTATCAAATAAAGCAAACAATTATAGAGATGCTGCCAATTGCTGTGAAAAGAAGCTTCTAATCTTGGTGTCATAGACCATGCTGACTTCCTCTGGGCCCCCAAGCAGCTGGCATTTCTGCAGCAGACCCTGCAAACTGCATAGCCAACAACATTCCTCACTGTTTTCTTTACTCTGAGTCCTGATTTTGACAAGTTTCCCAGTCACCCTGCCCAGAGAGGATAATTCAGGAGACAGAAGATCCTTCCTCTATCTCAAGAGGAACATGCTTGTCCTGTCAACTATCGCCTTGACTCATCTCTATACTAGGGATTAGATTAGGACTAAGAGTGTGAAACTATTCTTCCAATAAAGAAAAGTCTGTCAAGAGAATTCTCTTAAAGGTTCCTCTACTAATAAAAATTATGGATGAAGAAGCAATCCATCTTTGTCTAACAGACTTGACCTGGATATGATGCTTATAAAGCGGTAGCAATCTTGTAGCCATGAGGAAACTTAAACCAGGTTTGTATTCTTAAATGAGCATGGAAATTCCTGTCCTTGAGTACTATTGCATGATCTTCTTCTTCGTGTTAAAACCAACATGTTTCAAAGAGAAACATTCAGCATTAACTTGTTAAAAAGTGCAAATTCTTGTGATCTATCCTAAAACCACTGAATCTAATATTCTAAGAGATGGGGACCAGTATACTAAATTCCAACAAGCTCTAGGGAAATGTTTGTGCATACTGAAGTCTGAGACCTAGTCGAGACTCAGTTGAGGTATTTGTGCTACCTGTAGCCAAATACCTGAACTGATAATAAAATATTCATAAACAATATAAAAACCAAGATTATTGCTTTCATTTATGTTTACTCATTAGTAGAACTTTCTTCCTAGACCTGAAAAGTGGTATTTTAATCTCGATATTGATATCATAGATATTTTAATTGGACATATACTAAATGATAAATGATATAAACAGTTCATCAGTACTAATGCAGAATGTTGGTATTGAATAGATATCAGGATTTTTAATATTAAATATTCACTATAAGCCATGTTCCATCCTAAAACTTTCCACATGATATTTCTTTGGATTTTCACATCAATCTTATAACAAACATTTCATTATTGTACCCATTTTATAGAAGAACAAGTTTGCTAAGGTGAAACGAAGTCTTTCAGAGTACACTAAAAATTCCACTCTCCTTTCACTCACTGATACGAATACATGCCAGTGGTGTGAGATGTTGCAAATTTTTGTAAAGGGTTGAATGGACAGCAGAACTTGGTGATGCACACCTGTAATATTAGATATTCCTTAGGATGATTGTGAGTTGAGTTCAAGGCCAGCCAGGGCCAAATTAGCAACTGTACTTCAAACACCAAATAAGAACAAATGTACTGGGTATGTAACTCAAGCAATAGGAACTTGCTTACCATAAAATTAAAAAGCAACAAATGCATAGTATTTTGATTGGGAGAAATGCATAGGCACATTTAAGCAGATATGAGGCCTCAGTTTCATTTCCAAGACTGTTTACCTCCAAAGACAAATAGATGAATATTATAGTTCCTATTTTTGGGGGTGGGAGAACAACAGAAAGTTTAAAAAGATGCTAAACCTTGCCATAGTAGATGGCAATTCTTGGACACAATCCCTGCTAGTGTTTCTGATTTTGGCTTTTAGCACACACTGACTGCTCTACTACTTCTAGCAAATATTTGTGAAAAGAATTAGCACAGCATGAATAAAGGGTAGAGCCCAAAGCACCTGTGTAAAACAGGGGTCCTAAATACTGTTATCTATCTGTTCTCTTGCTCCTATTTTAATCAATTTGGCACTGGTCTTAGAAAAGTCTATACATTCCAGATTCCTTTTATAGAATCTTTGCTGCTTTTTTTTCTAATGGCAAAAGAAATTTTAAAGTGTGATGGCATTTATTTAAAATATGCTTGGCTCTCTGAATTTGTGAGTCCTGCATCTGTGAATTCAAATAATTGAGGACAAACAATTTAGAAAAATATTGTGTTGTATTGAGCATTTGTAGACTTTTTCTTGCCATTATTCCTTAACCACTACAAGATAGTAACTATTTACATAGTATCCAGTTTTGCAGTTCATCTAATGATGATTTAAAGTACAGGAGAAGATAGGTACTCCATAATACGGAGTACCATTTTAGGTAAGATAGTTGAGCAGCCACAGGTTTTGGTATTCACAAGGGTTTCTGAAATGAATCTATTGTCGATACTAAGGGGCAGACAAGTATATAAATTGCAAATCATTCAGAAAGCAGAAAGCACATTGGATTTAGGATTCTTTGATTCAATTGAGCTGGAAAAATAAGATGAGATACTGAATTGTGTCACAGACTCAAGTATTTCTGTCAAGTACTAGGTGAAATATATCCTTGAGCACAGAAGTTAAGAGCTGCTTGCTTGCTTTAATATGTATTATACCCAGAAACTGTCTTTTACACCAAACCAGCTAGCATTTGTTCCCATGTTGTATATTATGTGAACATCCCTGATGCCAATGTAGACTAAAATATAAAATGAACACAATGTAATGGTAGATCTAATTGTAGTAATATAATACATATTAATTGATAATAACTTTTTGTCAGTATTAATGTATGTATAGTACATAGAATTGGAAAATCTTATTCCTTTTAGCTATTTTTACACTTACCATACTTCTGTGCCTGAAACGGCAGATAGAGCCCTTTCTTTTAGCCTATCAACTCAGCTTAGGCTTCTCAATAGTGACTGGCTACAAGTCTCCCTCAGTTTTATTTTCTATGGTCTTTTACTAGCCGACTAAGAAAGCTACTTCTCTTCAATTAATTTTAAGATTGCTGCTCAGTGACCCCTCCCACAGAACCATGCTATACAATTGTCTGGCTAATTTATGAAGACACAAAGCTATGCACAATACATGGGGAAGTGAAAATGAAAACATTCTGTTAGGTTACCCTACGGACTAGCTCAGTCTAAGTCATAGAAATCTGTTCATTTCTGGATGATGGAGTTATTATGGTCCTGTAGCAAACAGATTCATAAGGAGCACTGATACATTATTAGGAAAACAGTGAACATATAAGTCTAGGGTCAACCAAAATAAGAGATACCCAGTGAGGAAGTGAGGGCAAAATTGCCTGAGGAGTAAGCAGGTTGGCAAATTGAAAAAAGTACCTAATGGTCAGTGTCAGAATGGAGCTAAGCTCAGTTGTTCTAAACACAGATTCTGGAGCCAGACATGTCTGAATTGAAAACTCTTTTCTACTTACCAATGCTGAGATTTTAGGCAAGACACTCTGTCTCATTTCTAACTTTAGAAACTGGAGACAAGTCCTGTTTCCCAGAGTTTTAACTGAGGAATAAATGTGAGAACAATGATACAAAAAATTACAAATGCATGGTGTGTGGTCACTCAGAAGTTTTGCCCTTCTTCCTTTCCTTTGAATAAGAGATAGAAAAAGGATGGAGTTAGAGAACGAACATATGCAGAGGGATGCAGGAGTCTGACCCATGTAAGTTCAATTCATTTCTGAACTAAAATATTATTTCTGTTGCTTTAATGTAGATTATGTAGGGAAGTCCTTCATGTTAGGAATTTAATTCATCAACAAATATTTTTAAATTTTTTGAACATTATTTGAGAGTACTTGAAAAACCCTGTGGATGCATAATATAATATTGAAAATTTTCAATAGATATGTGTTTAGTTATTATTTTTAACTATACACTTGAAAAAAATTCTATCAATTTATATATGTCTTAGAGACCGAGACAGGGAACAAGTGGAAAAAACGAAAAATAAGAAGGTGTCAAAACAAATCTAGATTTGGACATCCATTTATCTCTAAGAAATTATCAGAACAAATCAAGTCAAATGCAAAGAAAGAAACAGAAGTGAAAACATCTGGAAGCATTTTTACATGAGCAAGAGGACAGGGCATAATTTTAAAGCACCCCTTTCAAACTTCCAGATACTTCCATGCAATAGACAGATGACATATAATCCTTACAATAATTCACAGTAAGTGTAAATTAAGTGCTTGAGATACTTAAAATATGGTCAAGTTTGTTCTGCATGGCTTGAAATCATGTAAAATATCCTTATATTGTTTTTGTGCTCCAATAAATCTGACAGAGATTCCTATTTTTGATATCCCACTCCTCAATATGACAACTGTGTATTGTAGAAAGAGAAGTCTCAAGAGGCAAATCATAACTCAGAAAAAAAGATGAATCACCCAACATATTAAAAGAGGAATTTGAATTAGATCCACCCACTAATTAATGTAGTTAGGATTGGTGACAGGACTCAATTCAATTTACAAGGAAACTTTCTTTTCTTTTTACTTTTATTCAAATCATAGTGTTTGTCACTCATGTATTCAAATTAAGACACAAAAATTTCAATACTTGCATGTGACTGTGAAGTCATTTAGTTGTCATTGTATTTATGTCTGGGGCAATCATTTCCCCTTTGGCATTAAAAAATTAAAGAATAATGGCTTGATTATGAATCATTTAGTAAAGCTGCAGTTCCAAAAACTTGCTTTTTAATTATAATATTAAAACTCCTTTAATTTATGAGCCTGCTTAGAATGAACAAAGCCAGTGAGTGATTCTGAAACAATTAAGATACATCTGTTAAAACAAATAGAAATGACTTATTATTATTAGCACATAATGCATGTTAGAATCTTAGTTTTTGTTCCCTTTCTTATATTTCCCTACTCTCCACAAGGTGATCTATGGCAAAGTGCCACACTTCTTGACTGTAGCTAACATTGTGTTGTAGAAGGGATTCCAAATCCCAGGCAAATTCAGGTGTCAAGATTTGATGCTTTCCAGTCTTTTCCAGAGTTCAAAGTGATCTGACTGTTTAAAAAAGAAAGATGATAATAGATAAGTCATGGATATTTTCTGCAGAGTGCAAATTCATAGATTTTCAATTCAGCCAATCCCAATCTTGTCTTTCTGCAAGCAGCACAGTATTCATGGTCCTTTATTCTAGAAGTTTCTAGAATAGGGTTTCTTGAGAAAACAATTATTTTCCTTTTACTAAATACTTGGTGTGAAAAACTGAGCTATAGATTTTGTATTCCTCATGTAATTTTTAAACCAATGTTCTTTGGAGGTGTACATGTACTTGTTAACTGTCCACCAAATATCTACTATTTCTTGTCCCATGAGGAGAACTTATTAGGGATAGCAAAGCAACCAAGTAAACATATTCCTTAGTCCCTTCTTCACTTACATGTGGTCATATGGTGGTCTGGTAAAATAAATATAATTGGAATTACAGTAATTATGTAACACCTCAAGACAGACTAACTGAATAAGGCTGCTTCTACACCAAGAGGAGGGGTCTCTCTTTGCCTCACTATGATTATTGTTTCTTTGTTTTGTTTTGTTTCTGGCCTGTCCTGGGACTTGAACTTTAGGCCTGGATGCTCTCTCTGAGCTTTGGGCCTCAAGCCTAACACTGGAGCCACAGTTCCAATTCTAGCTTTTTGTGGTTATTTGGAGAAAAGCGTTTTACTGATATACCTGCCCAGGCCTGCTTTTAACCATGATCCTCAAATCTCGGCCTCCTGAATAGGTAGGATTACAGGGGTGAGTCACTGGCACCCAGCACTATTATTCTTCTTATTGAGTAGAATGTAGCCAATATAATTGGAACTTCAATAGCTTTCTTGGACCAGAAAGTGACTTGGAAGGGGAAGGCCAAGTGCTAGGGTTGCTAGACCATAAATACAGAGGGAATTGACTTTCTGTGGACACTGGAAATGCCATACTAGTCCTGTACTTCCTGCCTTTAGATTTCTTTCACATGAGATACACTTCCATCTTTTTAAATCACTGTTATTTTGTGGAAGCCAATCTTTCACATGAGATATACTTCCATCTTTTAAAATCACTGTTATTTTTAGGAAGTCAACCTTACTCCTTACCAATGTAAAAAGTACACTGCAATTATTTTCTAAATTGAAAATTTGGAGTGGATATTGAAATATGTAAAGGTTCAGTAATCTACCCAAAGTTGGACAACTATTAAGTGACCAAGAATGAATTCTGAATCCAAATATGCACACACACGCATGCATGCACACACGCACGCACACACACACACACACACACACACACACACACACACATACACACACATGCAAAGGCATCTTTTTCCCACATAATGCCTCAAATGAGGACTAATGTTCTGTACCTTTCTTGTTTGTGAATCCACATGTGTAAAAGAAATAATAACCTTTACATTTATGGAGCAGCTACACTATGTCAAGAATGCTGATAAGGACTTTACACACATTAGCTTATTGCATTATCACAGCAAGTATTAAAACATTGCTACTATAGTCTCCCTTTAGAGATGAGGATATTGAAAAGAATCAGAAATGTTAACTATTTTTCCCAATGCTTCACCACTAGGAAATAGCAGAGCCAATATTCAATATCCAGTCTGTCCATTATAGATGGCACTCCATGCTAACTCTATTGTTAAATATTTCTGCCTACCACCCACATAAGAATAGGAAATATTCACCTTTTATGGTCCTGGTGTCTGGGTACTCAGGAAAATTTGACAGCCTCTATAATGAAGACAATGCATACAGGCATTCTAATTCCTAACAGTGAAACCAATTTAGACTTTGCCACCTTTCTATTAGAAACTTTCTATGATTCTCCCTGACCTTGTGAACAAAAATGAGACTGTTAAACAGGAAGTACAAAAACTTGCATCCTTTTTCAATATGCTTGCTATTCCTCAAATCATTGGTTATCATGTTTTCTGTTTTAACAGAGTACCTTAAAATATGCAACTTATAAAGGAGAAACATTTATTTAGGTTACAGTTCTAGAGACTTGTAAGTCCACAAGCATGATTCTGGACAGAGGCTCCAACTACATCCATTTACAGCAAAAGTAGAAAGATAAACATGTTCATTTGGAAGGGGTAAATAGTAAGCAGTTTCCTCACTTTGGTGGGGGGGGGCAGAGGTGGAAGATGGGAAGGGGAAACAAAAGAGGAGGCAACAATGCTTGATAAAAAATGTACTCATTACCTTGCCCATGTAATTGTAAACCCTCTGTACAGTATTTTCACAATAAATAAATTAAAAAATATATACTTGTGTGGCATCTAATCCAATCCTTGTAAGAGACAAACCTAATCATCTCCCTTTTCTGGGGGTTGGGGGGGGGCTACTGGGGTTTGAACATAGAGCCTCATACTGTCTAAACACATGCTCTGCTACTTGAATCATGCTCCAGAACTTTTTGATTTGAGGTATTTTTAATAGGATCTTATAATTATTCCCTGGTCAGCCTGGGCTGCAGTTCTTCTATTTATACTTCCTGCATAGCTGAAATGGTAGGCATAGACTAGTATACCTAGCTTGTACTGTTTAAGAAGGAGCCTTATAAATATTTTGTTCATATCGACTTCAGATCATAATTTACCTGATCTCATCCTCCAAGATTGTAGGTATGAGCCAACTTTTTACCAGTGCTAATCACCTCATAAAGGTGCTACCACCCCTCCACATTGTCATATTGGGAAATCAAATTTCAAAATGAGATGTGGAAGGGACAAACCATACTCAAATCACAGCACTTGACACATACTTATTGTCTTCAAGGACTTGAAATTTCTTTTTTTTATTGTGAAAATACCATACAGAGGGGTTACAATTACATGGGCAAAGAAATGAGTACATTTCTTATCAAGCATTGTTGTCTCTTCCTTTGGTTCCACTTCCCATCCCTTCCCATCTCGCACCTCCCCACCCCCCCCCATACCTCCCTCAGCCAAAGTTGTAAAGTTCGGTTTTTGACATAACAACTTGTACATCTCATTGATGAAATGGTTTGTTTTCAAAATGTACATGATGGCATCTTTCCATGTTACCCCAGCTGCTCTGAATCTTTGGTTTGATCTTCTGAACACAGCCTCCAATAGTTGTGACTACATGCACACACCACCACACATGCTCAAATTACTTGAAACTTTGGTTCCTTACCTGTAGTTTGTTTTCTCTATTAGTTTTACATAGCTCTTTCTTTGCATCAATAAGATGTCTTCCTAATCATTTTCTTACAGAGGTATTTTCTTGAAAATCTATTTACTGTAAGATTTATTTTATTACTGATATTTCTTGTTTTATATATTAGCTTGCATATTGCTTATCTCAAGTGACTGGAATATAATTTCTATCAAAATGACTTAGAATGGCTGATTGCTTTCTAACTAATGTGTTATGCAACAATAATTTAAGCAGAAACATTGCATAAGCATCTTCTCTCTATTTGGTCATCTAATTCTTTTGAATTTTTATGACTTGTACTTGGGACACTAAAGATCATTAAGGTATATCTTTCAAGAAGTAGACAATTTAGTTCTCTTCTTCTACCACAATTATGTTGTAGATTTAACCACTAGGTGTCTGCTCAAGGAATTCTTTTCCATATAAAAATGTTGCTCTGCACAAATAAAAGCAAGCCTTTTATTGAGAAATTACTGGATCATGAGGACACTAAGTTCATCAGTAGATTAACATATGTATTAGTTCATAGCTAAATGAGATTTACGAAGTTGAGCCTGGATAGAGGAAGTCGATCACTGGTGTTTATCTTTGATTTTCATATCTTGTTCCTACCCACTCTCTTTTTCTATGTTCTTCTCTCTCTCTTCTTCCTGGCTGCTTCGAGGTGAGGTACTTAGCTTTCCTCTGCCATTGTCTGAACTCATGACATTTCAGCTTTGCTGGAATGGAACCAGCTGAACACTGATTGAAACCTCTAAAACAAGGAGCCACAAGAAATGTTTTTCCTTAAGTAGCTTATTTCAAGTATTTTGTCACATCAACAGAAAAACTGATGCAAATATGACACAAATATGACATTCCTGTGGGTGTGTATTGCTTTTGTCTTTTTACTGCTATAGCATCAATATAGTGACCAGCATGTCATTACATAAATGCTGAAGGACTTCTCTGAAAATATAAATCATCAGAAGGTCAAATTTTAAGTATATTGAGGGTGCTAATTGCTAAAGAAAATATAAGATTTTCTTTTCTAAACAATTTCAGTGGATTCTTTTCACCCTGATTCGACCCACCCCTTTTATATTTCTCAATTCCATGGTATGTATATGCAATGAATTCATGACCACACTCTCCCCCTCTTCTTCCCTTCATTCATCTGATGCTCTCCCCTGTTCTCATCCCCCCTCTTACATGTACCCCTTTCCTGGTGCTTATTATGTTGTGTATTTGAGCTCATTTCTTAGTTCATTTGTAACCACTTTCATAACATGCAACGTGTTTACTTATAGATTTAGAACATCATGGTTAAATTTCAGGAAATATTGTTAATCGGTATATATTATACTTTTCATACATTTTGAAACACAAATTATTCAGTCATCAGTGGGAAAATGTTGATACATATCAACTTAAGTATACAGAAGTATCATTTACAGAATAATTGAATGTGGAAATGACATGGGCTAATGTGTATATATAGCTCCTACAGATGAGTATTTATGAGTTTTCACACAATTGACTGGGTTGAGGCAAAACCACACTACTAGGTTTGTTCTTCAATTGTGTGAGGCTGATCTATGCTGGATATTTGTTGGAACACAAGAATTCTGACACTGATTATTTTGCCATCTGATATAAAGATATTAACAGTACAGGTAGAGACCATTTGTCTTCTACATCTATAGGACTTAATTTCTTGGCCTTCCAATCTAACAAAAACACTGATATCTTAGCTGTTAGGTCTGCCTCTGCGACTAGCAAAATAAAAGACTAGATGCCCAATGCACTGTCCTACTTCACAAACAAAATTTCTGTTCTCTTACGTGAATGGGCCCCAACATCAGGCATGAATTGAACTATTTACAATAAAACTGAAGAATAACAAGATAATAATCTCTGCTATGTTGTTACTGATTATTTTCTCTTTTACATAGCTCCCTTTTATATGGCAGCCTTTTGATAGCAGCTAATTGAAATCTATATTGTTAAAAATCTTTATTCTTACCATTAAGTAATTACACTAATATTCAATTTTACATCATAGTCTCGTGTCCAGCCTACAGGTAATAAAAAGCACATCACATTCTAAATGGTATTTTAGAAAATCACAGTATTCATTTTGAAATTTTGTTGCAAATTTAGTAAAACGCTTACTTCCTTTATTGAGGAGAAATTAGGTGAATTAGTTCCTTAATTGAATTTAATCATTATTATTGTTTCCAGTTTTTACTTTACCAAGTATCCCTAGAGCCCCTGCTCCTAAAAGTGACCATAGAAATTGTCTACTTTCAAGTAAAAGGAGATAATATTATATTAACAAGTATAACAGAACAACAGACATATAGTAAAAATGGCAAGAACAAATTAGGACATATGTTCATGGCTTAAAAAACACTTCCACCAACTTAGGCTAGGTTATCACAGAGCTGCCTCTGATCCAAGGATTTGAGTACATATTATTTATTAAGGACTTCTCCCAGAAGAAAGGAGTAAGGTAGTGCCGGCATCAGGATATGAAGGGGAAGAGACAGTTCAGAATTTTGTTCAAAAATTACTGTTTTCAGTTTAGTATTGATATATTTTGGAGAGATTTAGAATATTAAATCTTTAATTTAATTTTAATTAAAATTGAATTTTAAAATATTTAATCTACCTAAATAAATGAGATTCTTCTTCAACGTGAAATCACAATGGTACTAATGGGTGGAAAGTCACATTGTTCCTTTGGAGTGAACTGAGCAATTCAGTCAAATTACAAGGTCCCATAGCTAGCATACAAATCCAGCCCTTTGCCCAAAAGCACAAGCATTTCCCTGAAGCAGAATGCGTTATTTTTTCATTCATATTACTTTAAAATGTTTGTGTTTAAAATTCTCTTACTTCAAAAATATGTTTTATCGGCTGGGTACCTGTGTCTCACACCTGTAATCCTAGCTACTCAGGAGGCTGAGATCTGAGGATCCAGGTTCAAACCCTGCTTGTGCAGGAATGTCTGTGAGACTCTTTTTCATATATAGAATTTATATTTTTATTGCTTATTATAAACATTCTAAAGATGATTTAAAATATAGGAGATGATAAGTATATTTTACATGCAAATACCATACCATTTTTTGTAAGAGAATTGCCACATCTGAAGATTTTGGTATCGGAAAGTGGTACTGGTTCTATAGGGCCATACATACTGAGGGATAGATGCACAATCTTTTCGCAGATCTGGAAGGTGTAGTAGAAAACCAAAAGTGGTGCTGTAAATCAAGTGGTGGAGCACTAGCCTTGAGCTGAATAGCTGAGGGACAGGGCCCAGGCCTAGAGTTCAAGCCCTATGAGGAACAATATATCAATATCTATCTATTTATCTATCTATCTCTCTATCTATCTATCTTATCTCCTCATCTTGCTATTGAAATTTTACTGGTGGCTCATGCTTAGCCGCTCAGGAGACAGAGATCAGGAGGATTATGGCTCCAAATTATCCCAGGACAAAAAGTTCACAGGACTGTTACCTCATTAGGAAAAACTGGGTGTTTGGACATATTTCTGTCATCCTAGCTACAATAAGAAGTATAAACAACAGGATCAAGGTTCAAGCTGGACCAGAAATAAAAAGCAAAATCCTATGTCAAAATAGCCCAAGTAAAATGAGGCTGGGGGCCATGGCTCCAGTAATGGAGGATGTGCTTTAGGAAGTTTAAGCATTGAGTTCAAATCCCAGTTGAACCAAAAAAGGGAAAATGAATAACTGCCAATTCTAAAGTCATTTTGTTACCAAAATGAGTCATATTCTGAAATAGATTTTCTTAATCAGATTTGTAATTATGCTGAGGAACAATTGCCCAATTGGGTAAGGAATGGAAAACTTATTGCTTCTAAAATTAAAACTTGACATTATTTTGCTGAGGGTGAAAATTTATTGTAGATTCATAATACATTAAAACTTTCAAATTATTTTGCCCAGTAATTTCATTTATGGGAATGTATCTGAAAGAAATGTAGGACTTTTCACAAAGACTTACATATAATGATAGTCTTTATAGGATTGTTTATATTAGCGAAATAAAAGAAAGAATTGAAGTGTCATACATTATGATTAACATATGCTATATACATTAAATAACATTATGATACACAAACCATTCTGTTATAACAACATAACCTCAAAAGCTTGAATCACATGGACTTACCGAAACAGATATTTATTTCCCATTTGTGCTCTCAGTTGAACAAGTAATGTTAGGATTGGTTGAGAGTTGGTGGCTCGTGTGTGTAATCCTAGCTACTCAGGAGGCTGAGATATGAGGATTGCAGAAATGTCCATAATGAAAGTCTGGGCAAGAAAATTCATGAGACTCTTATCTCTAATTAATCAGCAAAAATTTGGAAGTGAAGGTATTGCCCAAGTGGTAGAGTTCCAGCTTTGAGGGGGAAAAGTTAAGAAGAGTTTTGGGTCTTAAGTTCAAGCCCAAGTACTGGCACACAAAAAAAGAGAGAACAGGAGGAGAAGGAGGAGGAGGAGGAAGAGGAGGAGGAGGAGGAAGAGAGGGAGGGAGAGGAGGGAGAGGAGGGGAAGGGGGAGGAGGAGGAGGGGGAAATTGTAGGAGACTCCGCTCCATATGGCCTTTGATTCATAATGGTGGGCGGAAAATTCACCACAGCATGTCCATAATCCCTCAGCAGAAAAAGAAATAAACTGATGGTAGTACCTACCAACTATTCCATACATTGGTCAGGACATGGCTTATTTTTGTGTATGCCTGTAGACAAAAATGAATACTGGAGCTCTTTTTAACTAAAAAGAGGAAGGGAAATAGCAAAAGGGAAAATGGAATGCATGGTTA
Source organism: Dipodomys ordii (assembly GCF_000151885.1). Classification (NCBI taxonomy): domain Eukaryota; kingdom Metazoa; phylum Chordata; class Mammalia; order Rodentia; family Heteromyidae; genus Dipodomys; species Dipodomys ordii. Next base: position 4,595,215 of record NW_012267305.1, read on the forward strand.
GTTTAAATAAGCAACTTTCATCTGTATAGGACTAGAGACATGGCTCAAATAGTACAACACTTGCTAAGAAAGCCTAAGGCCTTGAGTTCAAACCTTAGTACCACCTCAATAAACAGTTCTATAAAGTTGTAACAAAATACTCACAATATATGTGAAAAAGCCAGCTGAAATGCTTGCAGAACTTAATTTTAAACTTGTAAGAGATATGTTTTATTGACTATATTTATATTGACTATATTTTCTTCAGTTAAATGTTTAACTTTTTATAATAAAATTATTTACAAATAATTGTCACTTGACTTTAGATAAACATTTTTCTTTTTATTAGCATCTAACTTATGCCAAGCACAGTGCTAGGCACAGTGGATGCAGAGATGGACAAGGTAGTTTTCATCCTCATAAATCTCATGATAATGTGGGAGAGGAAAATATATAAAATCAGTTGCAAAGTCACAAATGTACAGTCATGTGGTAGTAGACATGCATACAAAATACTATGGAATAATGGAAGTAAGAAGATAATGTAGAGAAATACAGAGTGCTGACAACCTTAGCTGTAGAGAAGAATCGAGAGCTTCCACACTTGAAAGGGCCCCCAAAATTTTTAGCCTCAGTTGTTTTGATATTTTTATGGTGTGTGTGTATGTGTGTGTGTGTGTGTGTGTGTGTGTGTGTGTGTGTGTGTGTGTGTGTGTGTGTGTACACCTGGTCTGGGGCTTGAATCTGGTGCTGTCTCTGAGCTCCTTTGTCTCAAGGCTAGCACTCTACCACTGGAGCCAGAGCACCACAGAACCAGTGGCATTTTTTGTGATTAATTGGAGATGAGTCTCATGGAATTTCCTGCCTGAACTGACTTCGAGCCGGGATCCTAAGATCTCAGCTTCCTGAATAGCTAGGATGAGATCATGAGCCATCAGCACCCAGCCTTAGTTTTTTTAACACTTCAATTTTCCAGTCTCCTGTCTCACTGCTTCTAATGTATTATTAATGATATTAGAAGTCTTATTCTTACAAGGAACTGGAGACAGTAAACTACTTTATGCCCTAAGACTAGGATCTAAATTGCCCAGCAACAAATAATGATGTAGTTACTCTTATGCAGTCTTTATCATATATTCCACATGACATGTCTCTCCTTCCCAATAGATGGACAGATCATTCACTGGCAAGTTCAAACCATAATGTGCAAGTATTTATTTATGGTTTGTGTTTTAATAAGACCCTGGTCCCTTTTCCTGCATCATCACATGAGAAATTATTGAATTATTCACTATTCCACACTCTTGCCCTATCAGATAAACCATGACACTATAACTCAATTGACTGCAAACATATCATTTACTCTGTGCCTGTTTCTTCTTCACACCTAGAATATATATGCATTAGACATCAGCCGCAGCCCCAAAGAAACATAACTCTACTGTGTCATCTTTGGAAACAATCATGTGGATGGGGATGGACATGTGGCTCCAGTGATAGAGTGCGAGCCAATGAGCAATTGTCAGGTACTGATTGAGTTCCAGTCTTACAAAAACAACAAAAAAGTAAAATGTGGATTCTTGGGGGTAATGGATAAATACTGGCAGCATATGACAATCCTCCAAATGGAGGAGTCCATAGGGTGAATCCTTAGCACATTCCTGGACTGAAGCTACTTTTGACTCTGCTAGTCTTCTCAATTGTTCCTAACTAGCCCGCGTGTTTTACTTCTAATCAATCTCTCCTTAATGCTTATCATCTTTTCCTAAGCATAGTTAAAGCTATTCATTGTTAATGGCTTAAACTAGTATGACAATGATGTTTTCATGCAGATTATGTCCATAGGAAATGTTAAATTATCTGTATCTCTAAAATGTGATTGCTTGTTGATTAATCATTTTAGAGAAAAAATATTTTGTACTTAGAACAATGAGTATTATTTTATAATTTCTTGCTGCTTCTAATAGCTAATAATACAAATTAGTAACAAAGTATGCATTTATCATTTCAAGATAAATACATAACTAGAAAAATTTTGCCATCCCAATGGAAAAAATTGTTAGGGCTGGGAAGGTGGCTCACTGGTAGAGCGCTTGCCTTGTATGCCTGAGGCCCTGGGTTCGATTCCTCAGCACCACATAAGCAAAAAGAAAAAATTGTATTTAATAAAGTGAGCTAGATCCAAAGAAACATAGGTCACATGGATTCACTCATTTCTGGTAACCAGAATGTGCCTATAAATCTGTAAGTAAACATGCCGGATGGTTAAAAAAATATTAGAACATGATAAATTTTACAGGTCTCTGGACATTCACACAGTGAGACCAAAAGAGGATATTCATAGGAGAGGATCATAAAGGCTCAATACCTTTGTGCATATGACAATATAAATTAATATTTTACGAAATGAGCTCCAAGAAAAACAAACAAGAATTTTGTTGTTGTTGCTTTTGATTTCATTGTCTTTGCCTTTTGTTTGTTAGTTTATTTGTTTCTGGGCAGGTAAGTGGGGACACAAATGGTGAAAAAATACAATAGTGGTATTCCCTAGATATTATGTGGAAAATAAACTATATATCTTGTGGGTAGGGATGGAAGGGAAAAACTGGGATCAAGGGAAGGTGAGACATTGTTCAAAAAGAAATGTACTCATTACTGGACACATATAACTGTAACCCCACTTTATATCACCCCTACAATAACAACAAAATATACTTTAAAAACAACCCTCCACACAAAATAGTCCAGATAGCTTTGTGAGAAAGAACAAGAATGAAATGTAATTTGGGGGCTGGGAAGGTGGCTCAGTGGTAGAGCGCTTGCCTTGCATGCATGAGGCCCTGGATTTGATTCCTCAGCACCACATAAGCAGAAAAAGCTGGAAGTGGAGCTGTGGCTCAAGTGGTAGAGCACTAGCCTTGAGCTGAAGAGCTGAGGGACAGCGCCCAGGCCCAGAGTTCAGGTCCTACGACTGGATCCCCCCCACCCAAAAAAAGAAATGTAATTTGATCAATAAGAACTCATTATACACACTTTTTCTTTTTCCAGGGCTGAGGACCGAACCCAGGGCCTTGCGCGCGCCAGTCAGGCACCCTTCTGCTGGGCTAATTCCCCAGCCCTGATATACACACTTTTTCTTATGTGATAGATTATATACACTATCAGAAGATAATTTCACAGGAACAATATTACATTGAAATATTGTTTTTGAAAAATCTTCCAAACATAGCAGCACACAAAGTCTGTTTATGTTTTGTGAATGGTATTGCAATACAAATTTTAAGAATAAAATATCATGCAAAATATGTGGGTTGTGGGTGTAAAACATCTATCAGATAGACTAAAAATAATAAGTATTTATGTGCAAAAGTTATATACAATTACATAGAACATTAAGCTTCTATCTTTAAAAAACTTTCAGTTTGTCCTATGATTTAAAGCAATGCTAATATTTTCTGTAGCTTGGATTTAAATTTCAGTAACAACATTTATTTTATTCTGAAGTAAATAGGCTTTACATTATTTTTAAAATCTTCCTTTTAATAATGCTAAATAGTACTCTAAAGCAATTTACTGTCCACAGGACAAAATCTAGGCCATAGCTCCTTTAATTTAATGAAATACAACAATACTCTATACATTTAGGTATCTATTTGTGGGTTTGCCTCTACATTAAAATGGTCTAAAACATTTACTATTTGGCCCTTTACATTGAAGGGCTTCACATAACAATTTAAAGTATACTCTTCACCTAATCTCAATAAAAATAATAAAGAATACTATTAGATCCAGGTGCTGGTGGCTCATGCCTGCAATCCTAGTTACCCAGGAGGCTGAGATCGGAGGATAGAGGTTCAAAGCCAGCCCCTGGCAGGAAAGTCTATGAGACACTTATCTCCAATTAACCACCAGAAAACCAGAAGTGTTGCTATGGCTCAAGTGGTAGAGAACTAGCATTGAGCTGAAGAGCTCAGGGGCAGCATCCAAGCTCAGATTTCAAGCCCCACGACTGATCAAAAACAAACAAACAAAAAAAAGCATACCCTTAATGCCAATTAGTTGAAGTACACATAGAAATATCGCTGTTACAGGGCTCATATCCTTGTAAAGACAGCCTATTAACTCTGTCAAGGCACATGTTTACTTGAATATAATCCATAACTTAATGAATACTTTGTGAAGTTTTATGGACTCAGCTAAAAATAATATTTAGTTTTTTTGCAATAGATCTCGCCTGTGAAATTGGAAGACTTGCTTCTGTGATTCCTCTTGTTTATTCACCCATTTAATGATTCATTAATTCACTCATTTATTTTTATGCATTTATCTACCATGTAAATCTTATGTGCTGGACTCTTTCTAGTATATGATAAGCATTAGACTCAGCAGTGAAGAAAACAAAAATCTACTCTCATTCTGGTGTTCATGTTATAGATAGAAGATAACGTAAGTGAGAAATTAGGTCAGGTAACAGAGATTGGAGAGTAAAAGATAAGAAGTAAAATTTTGAACCTATGATCAAAGAAGAGCACAAAAGTGTGCTACTTCCAAAAGCAATCAACACATCCTTCCATCTCCTCTTGAAAGACAGTCTTTCTTCAAAGGCATTCTGTGATGTGAATAAAGTCCTAAGCTTATGAGCTACTTTACTTTACCTATTTAAGGCAATGTTTCCTATCCCTGAAAACAGGGGTCTCTTGGGGGATATTTTAATAAAATATCTGGTTCCCTTGGCCCATTAATAAGATTCCCCAGTGGTGGGTTTGAGGCATAGGTACTTTTTAAAAGCTCTCTAGGTGATTATAATGTGCAATAAGAACTGAGAATCACCTCACTATTTTAAGGTGACTTTGCTTAAATTCATTATCTGTTGAGCATAAAGTTGAATTCCACAAAGACAACATTATTTCCCATTTGGGTGGCAAAATACTTTGGACCTCCATATTCTTCCGTAGAAAAAATAATGCATCTTCTCTTTAAACTGCTTATATGCGGAACAAAGAGTTGTAAGTAGTATATTTGAAATTTTTCATCAATTCCTAAAGCAGGATCAGAAACTAATAAACTATTGAAGTTTTTGAAAATAAATTTGAAAAATATAAAAATAAAATCTTTCTCCAAGATCATGATTTCACCAACCTAGTAGATTTCTCTTTAACAATAATAAAATACAAACTGTGCTTCATCAGGGCTCCTCAGTATTAAAGGTTGCACCACATTCCCCCTTGGAGAATAGAAGATTGAGTTAGTAATCTAGCTGCAGTCACATTTAGCTATTGATTTGTTTCAGTTCCAAGATAGGTGCTGTGCTGAGAATTACAGCACTTGGTTACAGGGTTCTGAGGCTATTTCCACCTATCTCCTGTCAGGGAGGCTGTTTACAGGAAATTCAAAATGACCATGTGCACCACTCATGGCTAATTGGGTAATTAATACAGAATAGACCAGATTTGTATAATAGAAGTGCAATATATGAGGACAGTGTAACCCTGAGCTTCTTCAGAATTGAGGTATTACCATTATCAATATAAAAGCAGTGGGAAATGAGCTTGTCACATTACCTGGCTGGTCTGAAAATTGCCAGCAATGATAACTGGTAGGAGACCCCCAAATGGGATTCACCCCACAGCTCACAGCTGTCAAGGTTTGTTCCCGAGAAAGTTTAAATTTGGTACCTGTCTCACTTTCTCTTGAGATATATACATATTTCCCAGTAAAGACAAATCTCTCCTTCAGAGGCACAATAGAAAGCCATGGACTACAGGAATTTCATTGAGAATATTAATGCCTTCCCCAGGCAGAAACAATAGCAGTAGAAAGGAAGAAATGTGAGCTTCAAGTACAACCACTCTACTATATGGCTCTTCTGGTTGAAGGGTTATTTCTTTTCATGCATCTGTTCCTTCACCTGAAAAGAAATTTTACCTAAATATGTAGAGAGGGGTCAAAATGTCTTTAGCACTAGAATGCATGTCATGAAGGAATCTTCTATATTTCCTGAAAAAGAAGAAAAGAGAATCCTCGGTTTAAATGAGGAAGGAACATTCTGAGTTCCTGCAACAATTACCCTCTATTCCTAGCTCTTAAAGCATTTGAATAAAAGGAGGAATCAAAGTAGAAAAATCTTAAGTGCCCACAATGTGCTCGGCATTTGACCTATATTGATGAGATCTTATGAGTCCAATAGTCTGGCCCAAAATTCACATCCTCTCAGAATCTCAGAATATGACCTTATTTACAAGTTCGGGCTTGGAAGGTACACAATTAAAGATCTTGATAAAATAGTTTACTCGGTTTAAATCCAGTGACTGTGTCCTAAGATGAGTGGAGGGTTTGAGTAATGAGGCCACAGCCAAGGAACACCGAGGCCATTGGAATTTGAAGAGACAACTAATTCTCCCCTAGTTCCTTCAGAGGGAATATGACCCTATAACATTTGATGTCAGCCTTCTAAACTGTAGAACCGTGAAAGAACCCATCTTTGCTTTTTATGGTATCAATTTTGTGGTATATTTTAATGCAGCAAGAAGAAATTAATATATCATCTAAAATAAAACAAATTTATGAGTAAAGTACACGTAACCTTACTTAACAGTGGAAAAAGAATTTTAAATTTACACCTATTGGACTCCAAGGTTTGTTTTCCTTCCAGTAACCTATACTACTTGTCCAATAAGGAAAGCTGTGATCAATTGTCTTCTGAGCTGGAGCTTCAAAAGCTTTTATGTGCACATGAATCACCAGGGGTTCTTATTAAAATGCAGCTGCTGAGTCCTAGATCTGGAAAGTAACTGAGATTCTGCACTTCTAACATGATCTCACGTGCCTCCAAGACTTGTTGCTTATTGGTACTTCTTGGTCTACACTTTATACCTATAATTAGTGGCCAGTAAAGTAGTTCTGGCAAGAGCCACATAGTAAGCTGTTTGAGCCTAGAGATTACTTTTGCACATTCACCTGAGAGTTGCCATAAAACAAAATGGATGTGTGTATGGCAAAGTTCTAATGAAACTAAATTTTTAATTTCATGCCATTTTAATTTGTCAAGAAATATTATTCTTTTGATAATTCAGCTGTTTAAAATGTGTTTTCCTGTCTATAATTTCAGCTACTCAAGAAGCAGAAATTATGAAGACTGTGGCTCAAGGCCAGCCAGGGGAAAAAAGTTAGTAAGATTCCATCCCAGCAAAAGAGGTAAGCATGGTGGTATGTTCCTGTCATCCCAGGTATGCAGGAAATATTCATTGGAGTGTGATGGTCTAGGCTAGCTGGGGAAAACGCATGGACCCTCTCTCCAAAAATAACCAAAGTACAAAGGCTGGTGATGTGGCTTAAACAGTACTGAAGTAGAATGCTTGTCTAACAAACTCAAGTAAGATGAAGTTGTGTGTTAACAACTGAACAAGACAGATTAAGTCGTGCAAAGGATCCAATTTCCCGTGTTATTTGCCTGTAGCAAAACATGCACAAGGTGTCATTGGTAAAAACATCGCTAATACTAGTGGAAGATTCATATGTGATTGGTTTTTCAAAGAGATTGTCATAATATAATATTTGTAACATGGATAATAGTGAGAGGAAAGTTTCTGGGATTAGATCTGAAACTTGTATGCAGCCATGTATACCTAGGTCTGCTGAACACTGAAACCCTTTATCTATTTCTGTTCTACTTACCTTAAAGTATGACTTTGAGGATCAAATGACCTTGGAAATGAAAGTAATTTGTAATTCTTATACTATGTAAAGTGAAGAATTAGAAAAAAGGGAAGAAATTATCTCATACTAAAGTGTTTACCCCGAAGAACAATTTCACAGCTAAGTATGATTTTTAACCTCATTTTACAGAGGAAGCTTTAAATAATATCAAAATTACAGTCAAAAAACAGTTTGTCCAAACTTAACCTTTGTTTTCTGAGTGTCAATATTCAAAATAATTTATCACCACATTTTAAAGCGAGTTACACAAATGCTTGAGTCCAATGATTCACAATGAGTTTTATATATTCTCCATGATGAAATCAACTAATTCAAATCCATGGGAGTTGCCTTCATTAAGCGTCCTCTTCCTTATTACTGCAGTTGTGACTGATGATGGAATTTGGATGACAACTCATTTATCTCATAGGATGGTAACATTAAGGGCTGCTGGCCTTTAAAGAAGTGAATGCCAGACCAAAAAATGAACATAAAAAGTAAGTACATATATAACCATCACATACAGGATTATACATCCATGTAAACATATTAAAATGAACATATACATATACGTGTATATATGTACATATGTAGTATTTCTAATTGTGGAACTGTCTGTGGGGGTTAGTTGGGTTAGACAATGAACAATACTGAAATACCCTTTATCTGTGAATAGGGATGGCAAAATGAAACTCGTTAATAAATGCTGAATAATAAGGGGCATCTTGAATGTGGTTAGTAAGAATTGGGGGTCAATTTGATTAGAATACTGTATATACATTGTGTCACATGCCATAGTGAAGCCCCTTTGAATAATTAACATAGATTTGATTCTTAATTATTGACATGAATGAAAAAGAGATTTTGTATGGGGTGTGGTATAAGTATAAATAGGAGGGGCCAGGAAAAATGAAGAGGGTATAGGAGGGTGAATATCATTAAAATATTTAAGTACATTCATGAGAAGGAAACAATGAAGCTTGTTGAGACTGGTTTGGGAAGAGTGGGACAGTGGATAAGGAAACATGTCACAGACAGTCTGATATTTATTCATATATGCACATGTCAAAATGAAACTTCCTTATACAACTAATCAGTATTAATAAAAATGTGGGAAATTTTTAAAAGAAAAGATGAAGACATGGGAGACTAGCATCTCTTGCAAATATTCATCAACCATTCCATCATAAGTAGTACTGTATTGTATTAGCATAAAAGTTGCCCAGCAGAGGTGGTAAGCAACATCTGAAATCCAGTTATGGCATTGCCCTCCTAGCTTGGCAAAATAGTATGGAGCAACTTCCTCTCAGAGATAAAACTTCTCTGCCAGTCTGCCCAAAGGAACTCACCAGTTCCTGTTCCTTTGGGTTTCAGAATCCTAAAAAGAGAGGTAGCCCTTAATGATTCATAAAATGTATTCTATTAACTAGTGACATTTGTTCCTTTGAAATATATATCTTATTTCCAGAAAAAGACAAATATTTGGCAAAGGAAAAATCTTAGCTAGGTATTCCATCATAATTTAAGTATCTCTAAAATAAAGATATAACTTACAATTTATAAGTACTTTAAATTTTTAGCTTGCCAAATCTCTGGAAACCTAAGAGAAAAAGTAGTCCTTTCCTTCTGGTTATCCCATTAGTCACTATGGGGATGGGTCAAAGGGGACATATGCTTTGAGATGATACCTTGTCCCTTATTGTACAAAGATCTATGCAAATTTCTTTCTCCGTTCTAACCATGGAACCGATCATTAAACTCTCATCTCCCTTTGAATATGAGTCTTGGTGATGGTAAATACAGATACAGTAAAACCATGAGAAACAGAATCAGAATTTCAACTGTAGACCCTCTAGAATAGACACCAAGAACACCAGTTCTTGGTATTGTGCTGTACTTTCATGATCAGCTCATATCTTAATGCTGTGTTTAATTGTTGATAATTCATTTTTAAAATAAAAAAGTAGAACTGATACTCACCTACTTGCATCTCAATACACTGTTCTAAGGTCTAGGTCTTGCCGACCCTCTACTCTTTGCCTTTTACTTTTAAACCTATACATAACAAAGACAAGAATATAAGGTCTTAGAGTCAGCTTGACCATGATTAAGTCCCTACCCTGTGTCCCAACCTCTTTACAAAAATCTGTTACTGGGCAGGGATGTAGCTCAGCAGCAAAGCACTTGCTTAGCAAGTGCAATGTCCTGGGTTCGATCTCCAGTACCAAAAAAAAAAAAAAGACAGAACAATGTAGTTAAAAAAATCTGTTACTATTTCCTGATACTGTTTTTCCAGTGTGACACACAAATTCCAGCCCCAGTTGCAACTATACTCCTTCTCAGAATGTCTCTCCCCCAATTCCCATAGTCCATGTAACACTTCTTCATTGAACTGACCCTATCCCCAAATTACCATAGTCTATGTAATGTGACCCATGTGACTGCCCATGTGACCCATGTGTCTGCCCCCTAAAATTGCATCTAAATTTTGTCCACACCTGTCCATGGCTGCTGCTTCTATTCCTGCTTGGAGCAGCCCATCAGGTCTGTCCCCTAATAAAGCCTGGAGCTCATATTGCTTGCTCTCACTTGCCTCTCATTTCTTACAACTGTGTGTGATGAATAGCATATAACTAGGGTATTTGGTATTATACATAATCATGGAAGAATAATGGAATAGTGATACTTATCTATAGACAGATTAAACATAGCAGCCCTGAGATGCTGTACTTAGAAAGGCCTATTTACAGAGTTGGCTAGTGGCTAGTGGCTAGGAAGCTGGGTTTTGGAAGAGTTCCCACCACTCCCCAACTGAAAAGAGGGCCTCATTATATCTAAACTGTTTCCATAAACAGTATGATTTATGCTGAACACCTGCTTTCCTTCGGGAAGTTTAGAATTCTGCTAGGCAGAGTGTGCCAACATGTCCAGACCCAATAGAAACCTTGAACACCAAGTTACTAATGAGTTTCAATGGCAGATGAGAGTTAATATGTATTGTCATAATTCCAGGCTGGGGAATTAAAGATTTCTGTTCTGACTCCACTGTATAAGTACTCTTGAAATATTTTTATTTTTTTATTTCATTGTAAAGATACTTTACTGAGGGGTTGCAGTTACATAAGTAAGGCAATGAGCACATTACTTGTAGATCATTGTTACCCCTTCCCTTACTCTTCAAATTTTATGGCGAGTTTCCATCAGAGGTTGCTACCATGGAACCCTTTTCCTTTATTGGTTTTACTTTGTATCTCTTCCTTGAAATAAATCATAGGTATGAGTAAGACTGCTCAGACCTTTGAATCCCCCTAACAATTGGCTGAACATGGGTATACTGGGAGATCTTCATTATATATAAATACCAAAGTATCATAGATTATACAGAAGGAAACAGAGCATTTGTTTACTGCTGATAGAAACAACCAGCTTTTCAAAGAAAAATATCTCTGAACTAATAGATAAATATTCATTTCTATCTTGCTTTGTTTTTCTCAAAGCTTTTGAGACAGCTTATGAGAAGAATGTTCATGATAGTATTAAAAGTATGATCTCATAATACAAAAATATACATATGAGCATAGGCATAAAGACTGGAAAGAATACAACAAAACATTAACAGATGCTTTCTACAGATGAAGTGATAGAATTCTAAAGCTTAGTTTGTACTTCTTGTGTCTAACTGTATGTTCTACTTTCTCCAATGTGCACATGTTGCTTTTATAATGAAGACTAAAAAATGATTACACAAAATTGAATGCTAAAAATGATTAACGATAGAACAATCAGAAAAAAATATACCAAAGTACAGAAAGCTGTGATTAAGAAAAAACATTAAAAAAATATATACAGTGTATAGAGATCTCTATAACTGTGAATACTTCTGCCTCCAATTTGACTGAGTCCCCTGACAGTGCAGATAAAAGAGATAGTCCAATCAGTGATTAAGAAGGCACTACAATTCATTACAATTTAGGGGCCTAAATAACACTGGTTGTATGGGTCAGAAGCCCAACAATCAGGATTAAGTTTTCACCTAGAATTTCTGGAGAAAAGCAGGGCCCAGCTTCATTTTCTTATGGTAGAGCAGGTTTAATTGTTCTATTGATTTCCCAACACTTGTGCTTTCCCTCCATTTTTGTCCAGCAATGGTAGGCCAAATCTGTCTCCTTCCTCATATCTAACTTCCTTATCTCTGACTTTAGCATTTATTATCTCTTTCTCTATTTTTTGTCAGAATTGGGGCTTGAAATTAAAGACTCATGCTGTCCTTCATATTTTCCTGTTCATGGCTGGCACTAATCAATTTGAGCCACACTTCCAATCCAGCTGTTTGCTGGTTAATTGGTGATAGAGTGTCTTGAATTTCCTACCTGAGCTGGTTTGAACTAAAATTCTTATATCTCAGGCAACTGAGTAGCTAGAATTCCTGGTCTGAGCCATGGCATCTGGCTTATGACATTAGATTTAAAGGGTTCTTATAATTGTATCACTCAGGTAATCTCCCTCATTCAAAATCAACTGTGTCCTAAAATATTACTGAGTTATACGAATGAAATACGTCATTTGCTTTCTTGGTTTTATATATAGAAAGTCTCTAAGGTATAGGGAATCTTGGGAATCATTTCAGCACTGTGCCAGACACAGTTAGAATGTCTAATTGTATACTTTGCTTATGTAGATATAGTCAGTCTTTTCCCTGTTTCTCTACCAGAGATAGGTCTAGCATTTGCATGGGTGCCTATCATGTATGAATGTACCATTCAACTGAATGTTGCTTTTTGAGGAGATATAAGGAAAACAAACTGGAAATGAAGGAGTAATTAGCTGAAGATAATGAGAATACAAGTGCTTTGGGCAGAGTAGAAAGTGATTAATATAAGTGGTAGGTGTGGGAAAAGAATAAGCATAAGTGGCATTCTCAGACACAGTCCTATTCTAATCCTGTGGCCTTGGTATCTCTGTGTCTATTTCTTTTCCACAGTTATTCTCACAGTCCAATCATTTTTCCTGTAATTTTTGTGTAAGAAATACTCTTAATGATTGGACATAGTAGATCATTGAGTTAAGTGCTCATATTGAACTGCTAGATATATACAAAGTTCAATTGTGGCTTTTTTATCAAAGTGTGGTTCACAGATCGGCAAAACTGACATCACCTATGAACTTGTTGAACTAAAACATGAAGCAGGGTGTCAGTAGCTCATGCTTGTAATCTTAGTTGCTCAAGGGAGATTCGGATGGTCATGGTTGAGAGGCAGCCTGGGCAGGAAATTTTCAAAACTCCATCTGTAATTAAGCAGCAAAATATCAGGGTAGAGGTTTGGCTTATATGATAGAATACCAGGCAATAGAATAGAAGCTAAGTGTGCCCTGCCCCAGTTCAAGCCTCCACACTGGGTGGGGGGTAGGGAGAGAAAGAAAAATACATGAAGTTTCAGATAGCTCTGTAAATTTAAATTAAAATATTAAAAATATTAGTTAAAAATAAAAAATTAAAACCTGGGTTTCAACCTTACTATCACATGTATTATGTAAACACTAAAAGTTAGAAATGCTGTTCCCTTAGTGAACTCTGCTTCCAGGACTCACTATAGTCCTGACAACCTAGGATCTTAGACTCTATTGCTTGTTTTATTGTCCCTTACTCTTAACCTATTCAAAAAATGAAAGGAATTATTAACAGTATTGTGAGGTTAGAAGTTCAGTTCAATTTAAGAAGCGACTGATATCCAGTGGTGCAAGCCTATAAATGTGGCTACTTAGGAACTGAAATATGAAGATTGTAGTTTGAACGCAGTTTAATCAGGAATGACCATAAGAATCTTATCTTCAATTTAGCTGCAAAATTTCAGGAGTGATGGTGTGGGTCAAGTGGTAGATCACCAGCCTTTAGTGAAAAAATATAAGGGACAAAGTGCAAGCTCTGACTTGAAGCTCCAGTACGAACACACATAAAACTAATGTGGAAAATTAATGGCTATTCAGTAAGTAATAAGAGGTACGTTTTTGAAAGGTAGTTATGATATAAGAAAAGAAGTATAAGGATTATAAGTATGGGTCAACAAAAGACAACTCAATAAATAAGAAAAGTAAAAAGGAATACAAGTGTGGATCAGGTGGAAGATGCTGGTTTAGAAAGAATAAGAACGTGAGTCCTTTCCAAAGGATGTGTCAATCAAAATGTTTAAATGTTTAAGAACCTGAATGTAAAAAAGTCCTAATTCAATCATTACATATTGAATAAATGAAACAAATTATCACACGGTATTACAAAAACAGGAACAATTAAAATAATAGTACTAGAGAATTTATGAGGTGTACAGAGAGGATCATAGGATCATAGTTTGAAAACAAAGAGGAAATATCTACCATGATTTCATTAATGGCAGTAACATGTAGGAATGGCTACAAATATTGCCTAATTTTGATTCAAAGAAATCATTGTATCAAACCTATGAGGTGGGGAAGACTGACATTCCCTTCTCCGGAAGTGGCTCTTACACCTCCACATTTCATTGGCAAAGACTCCTGTCAGTTTGCCAGTCCCGTGGTCGGGGAGGGCGGGCTTTTGTAGTGTTTCCTCTGAGTCCAAAGGAAGCCATGATGACTCTGAAGACGGCGCTTCTAGTGTGGCGGCAGCCATTGTTCGTCTGCAAGCTTTTGGTCTTCCTGAGGAGCCGTGGGCCTCTCTTGGAGAGCAATGGCGTCTGAGTAATGCTCAGTAATGCCCAGTAATGCTCCTGAGGGCATTGCCGGTCGTGTTCCGGGACTGGTGGCCTTTTGTCCGGACAGCGCCTTTGGGGCCGTGGCGGCCATGGCCCCCAGTGGGACGGAGTTCGAGTGGGTAAGGATGACTTAGTGTATGTTCCTTTTCGAGAGGGGGCACAGAGGCCTGTCTCTTCTGAACGCAGCTTTGCATTTTAGAGTTAAATTCTGCTCGCAGCGTCTCTGTCCTTTGGTTATAAAAATCCCCGCTTTTCCTCCAAAATGGAGGCCTGAGTAGCGCGAAGGCCGCGCCCGCTCCGCGAGGCCTGAGTAGCGCGAAGGCCGCGCCCGCTCCGCCTGGCAGCCATTTTGACGCCCATTTCCAGAGCGCGTGGGGCCGTGTTCTTTAAACCCGAAGGTGAAGGCTTTTCTGCGACTGAGCTAGCAGGGTCAAACAATGTGATTAGCAAATTTCAAACGTTAGAAGCCTGTCCCTTCAAGCTCCAGCTTTGTATTTTAGAGTTAATTTCTGCTCCCAATGTTTCTTGGCTTCGGCAAAAAATTCCTGCTTTTTTTTCCAAAATGGAGGCCTGAGTAGCCAGAAGGCCCCGCCCACATCCCGTAGAAGCCATTTTGTCACCCATTTCCAAAAATCGGTGATTCTGTTTTGATTTTCCTTTTTACCTGAAAATCAAGGGTTTTGAGACTGAACTAAAAAGTTAAATGAATGTGATTTCTGAATTTTGAAGTTGCTTTGTCTAGGTATGAAATGCCAGCTGCAGTGGGGGTCCATAGCTAAAAGTGATGTGTCATTCAAGGCCAACCTGGGCTGTCTCATTAGTGAGACCCGGTTCCCCACAAATACCTATCCACATCATTTATATCCACATCATTTATATCCACTATGAATATGTGTATTTTTACATCTTATTGTGTTTTGGAATATTAGCTTAAGTAAGACAGAGTTCTGCTTGGGAGAGATGGGGCGGGTTATAATTGTATTTGCAGGTTGTACCAGAAGTTAGGATGACCTCTACCAAATGAATGAGCAATAGCGGTATAGAGGCAGAGTCTCATCCCAGCCACAGTGGGAAGATCATGATTTCAAGGTGAGCCTGGCTTGCATTGCAAGACCCTGTCATAAGAGTGTTTCGTTTTGTAGTCTGAAATACTATCTTTCATAGAAGTTAATGCTTATGTAGGTAATCTTTATACACGTAATCACAACTTGGAAGACATAGATACAGAGGCCATTGCTAGGAAGGTCCAGATGTTGCCCGGGCTGGAAAAAACCGACACCCTCTCTGAGAAATAAAAGAAAGCCAAAAATTGCTGGGGCTACACCTCAACTGGAAAAGGACCTGCCTCTGGACAATACACCCATGCACAGTGTTGACATCAGAATTCAGTCTCAGATGAAAGGGATTAAAGAACCTTTTGGAAATATTTATAAGTTTTCCCAGCAGTTTTTGTGGGGAAAATGTACCCTGGGACTGTTACACAGTGCATTGATTCATGTCTATGTAAACTGTGAAAAACTGAAGCTCTTCAGATGCTTTCCTTACTTGAATAGCTAGGTTAATAATTGAAAGGGGAGATACTGTCTTCACAGATCATTCTTTTATTTTCATGCTTTTCTTTGAAATCAATTTCAAGTTTATTAAATGTAAAATAAAATAGGAAAAACAAAAGCAAGCTACTCTTTTTTAGATTCTCATTTTTAGTTTTCATTTACTGCATGTGCATCACCTGGCCTTTTGTATTTGAGTCAGTTGTACATACCATGACTGCTCTCTTCTAAACTATTTCCTACAGATAGAAAAATAATACAGACACTGTAGTACAATGATATAATGAAGGTAATTAGGCCATAATATTGCAGTGTGCAATTTACATATATTGTTTTAAACTTCATTGTTGAAATTTTGTTTCCTTTCCTATTGCCAGATTTAATGCTCTTTTGGTTGAGGATCCACTATGATTATCTCTGAAACCCTACATCTGGCCCATGGTAGGTGCCTCTAATTTATTTTTTATTTCAATAGATTATTGTCTAATTATAGAAGGCTTGAAAATTCCATTGTTGTGTTCAGGAAAAAACAATGCTTTTGTCTTCTATTAACAATTTCTATTTCACTTAATTGTGAGCAGAGTACATTTTCTAATTTTTTTCCTTTTAGAGATGTAGTGAATGTTTCATATGATTTAATTCATGATCATTCTTTTTGCAAATTTCAGTAGAGCATAGGTTGAAGGTATGGTCACAAGCATCAAAGTCTGGATTTTGAAATATGTTAAAAACTTACTTTTTTAATTTGGTTGCCTATGTATTCTCTGTTGTTGCTCATTGTTGCTCATTTGATTTGTCAGTGTGCTTTTCTTCACTCTGTCTTTGCATATTCTGTATTTTTGTTCATCAGTTATTGTTTTGTTCTAAACATTCTTATGTATAGATTCATTTGGCATTTTGACCTTTAATATAAAAAATAAGCATGATGTTAACTTTTATTTTGTGTGTTGGGGCTTGATTTTACTTAGTAGAGCCTAAGATGCATTCTGTTATTCTTTACAATTTTTTTTTGGGGGGTCCGGTCATGTGCCTGAACTCTAGGCCTGGGTGCTGTCCTTCAGCTCTTCAGCTCAAGGCTAGCGCTCTACCACTTGAGCCACAGCGCCACTTCCGGCTTTTTTCTTTTTGCTTATGTGGTGCTGAAGAATTGAACCCAGGGCCTCACGCATGCAAGGCAAGCGCTCTACCACTGAGCCACCTTCCCAGCCCCTGTTCTTCACAATTTTTCTATTTCATTTCCTCTCTTATTATTCCTTGTATCTTCTATTTGATTTTAGCCTTTTGAATTAATATTCGTGGTATGGATTTTCTTTTGTATAACATTTTGGGATTTTGTTATGTAAGAAAATTGAAAACATTTTATTATGCAGATTAAGCCCCTTTTTCATATGAATTATGAGCATAGTTATTTTCTAATCTTCTATTCATGTGAATTGTTTTATCAACATGTCAAGTTGGTATAATTTACTCAATGATAGCTTCTATTCACATTATTGGAGAAATTTTCATTTTATATAGAGAGTAGTTGCTTTGCATCGATACCATTTTAAGTACTAGAAGTTTCTTTTTTCTCCTTCAACTGTCCACTTTTTAATTTCAAGTTACTGTAACTACTGCATGTTATATGTTCTAGTTTCCCCTTTTCCTTTTTTTTTGTTGCATGTGTTTTTGGTTGCATGTGTTTTTTATTTTTAAAACATTCAATATTTGTGCATTGGATTTTCACTCTCATTTTCTCACAAGTTTGTTTTTGGTTGTTACAAGTGTTTTCTTCTTTACATTTTATCTGTCCATTCAATTATAAACATTCTTGCCTCCCTATTTAGATGCTTAAATTCAAGTTTTTCTTCTGATTTTTTTTTCTGCTATCTCTTGAAGAAGGTTAGCTTCCAGAAAATATTTTGGCAAACTCTGTTCCGTTTTTTAATTCTTTGTGTGTGTTGGTCCTAGGTCTTGAACTCACAGTCTTTGTACTGTCCCTCAGCTTTTATTTGATCCACCAATAGTGATATATCACCTCAAGTAAATGTCTGTCTTTGGCT
Source organism: Dipodomys ordii (assembly GCF_000151885.1). Lineage (NCBI taxonomy): Eukaryota > Metazoa > Chordata > Mammalia > Rodentia > Heteromyidae > Dipodomys > Dipodomys ordii. The sequence goes on from NW_012267305.1 coordinate 4,613,206, forward strand.
TTTTAGGTGGTCAGTTGCAAATAATAATCACAGACTTTCCTAACCAGGCTTGTACTTCTCATTTATCAAGGTCCTAAATAGTTAGGATTGTAGGTGTGAGTCCCTGGAGCTGTGGTCAGACTTTATTTTTTATGGGCCATGTAGTGAATTTCAGAGTATTTTAGAAATGATTATTTCACTTTTATGCTAGAAAAGATTTATAAATATTTTAGGAAAAATTTCTTTGGCTCTATTGATATAAATTTTATCTGGGGATATTTTTGAGTTGTATAAAATCTCCACAATCCATAAATATTAATTATTTGATATTTTATCAGTTAATCATTTGATACTGTCTTAGCCATTAAAATCAAAATACTCAGTTTTTTTAACACAAGGATACTTTGAATATGACTTTTTGACATTTGTTTGCCCACGTATATGTGCTCTAGGAAATTCCTCATGCAGGCTCATGCATGTAGAATTCATTATACTTCTGTACATAAAACACATATTAATACCTTGATATTTGAAGGTTGCTTATATGAACTAAGATTTGTTGATTTATGTTTTCTTTCTCTGAGTCTGATAAATGTGTTGCTTTCTTTTTGCATTGATTTATGTAATGATTTTTCAATATTGGACGACAGTCTAAAGAACTTGTGTTTATATATCTCTCTACCTTTTTATCCTGGAGAATATGAAGAACTTCCTTTTTAAAATCAATTGGTTCAGATGTATTTTCTCTTATCATAAGTTACACATTTCCTATGTCTAGGTATATTTCAGTTATTTACATTTTTGCAGTGTTGTATTTCAGTATGATCTTTAGTTATAGATTTCTACCATTCAATACGTTTTGTCAGAACTACAGTGATATAAATTTTATTTCTTTATTTTCTATATGCTCGACTTACACAGTTTTCATTTTTCCCTAAATCTAAATTTTATTTCATACTTTGTGTTCAGTACAATTTAATGCCTTTTGCTGAATTTTAATGTGTACTTTCACTTAGCAGTTTTTCAATTCTTTAGTTGTTTTTTCCTTTCACTTCTCTCCTAAATAGCCAAATGTTTACATATTTTCCTGAACTTATTTGGTCTTTTCTGTTCTTAGATTTCATTTTGTGATTTAAGGACTTTTAAGGTACAATCAAATGTTTCATTCTATGTAATTCTATAAACTAAAATGTTACATTCACTTTTCTCTTATTCCATGGTTATTTTCTTAGTTTGAGTTCCTCAGTTGATATGTAATCAGTATTATTATATTGATTTGAATTTTATATACAGGCTTGAAGATATTTGAGTTGATTATTTAGGCCTGAATATATTTGAGGTGATTATTTTTGTGCATAAGAAATTATTAAGGAATTCCTAATAAACAAACATATTTAGTAAAGAATACACAGGCTGTTTACTGGATTCACTTTATTTTGTTCCTGGAAAAATATTGGGTGTCTTCTGAATTAATTGGTCCCTTGTAATGGATGATACTAAATTTGTCCATTTTGCTTATATGTACCCTTATTAAACAATTGTTGATATGTGTCTCTTTTTCTACCTTTACCATTTTTTTTGTTTGTTGGGGGGTCAAGGTGCTTTAATGTAGAACGTGGGCACTGTTCCTAAGATGTGTTTTGTTCCCGGCTAGTGGTCTACCACTTTGAGGCACAATATCACTTCCAGGTTTTTATTACTAACTGGAGATAAGAATCTCATGACTTTCCTGCTCAGGGTAGTTTGAAACAGGATCCTTAGCTTTCAGCCTTCTGAGTAACTAGAATTATAGTCGCAAACAAATGGTACCCAGTGCCTTATTTTTGAGATAGCACTTTGAAAACTCTCGATATCTTTCTAAGCTTTCTACCAAAGCTGAGAGTGCAACCCAAGATACACAACTTTCTTTGGAACACTGCATGTATAGGTTCATTTACTATCCCATAATACAATATTCTGCTTCAATTTGTTTCTTTATGCTTTTAAGTTGGCATTCTGGTGATCTTTTCCTTGCTAAGTTAACATGATTAAAAAGAGTTTTATTGTTTGAAGCTACTGGATATGGGTATGTTTTGCAGCTTACTTTTTAAATGTACTGGTTTATTGGGTATAAAAATTTATAAAATTATGAATGTTGATATTGCATCCTGCTATTTTTTATTTATAAGATCTCATTTGAAAACAAATGTAGATTGAATTGTTCATTTTACATTTGTATTGTTTAACTTTTTTCTCTTGTTTGAATATTCTGGCTGTTTCCTTAACTTGGCTATTGTGAATAGTAATGCAGTGAACATGGGTATGCAAGTACCTCTACTGTAACTTGTCTTACAAGCTTTTGAGCAAATGCTCAGTATTACTATTGCTGAGTTAAACATAGTTCTACTTTATTTTTTTTCAGAATCCCCATCAGGTTTCCTTTGTGGTTGTAGTGATTGAAATTCTCATATATTAATCTATTAGGTATTGTACTCTTCTTTGCTAATAATAGTAGTCAAGATATTTATGACAATTTGACTGGAATGGTTTAATATAGATATATAACTACATATTAGTGCTTATGTAGAAATAAAATGAATAATGGCAATCATCCAGGAAGGAGGAATTAGCAGTAAAGGTATTCCATGAGGTATTATGGTCTATCCTGTAGAATTTGGAGATGTAAAAAGTTGAAATGCATTAAAGCAGCACTTAGCCTACTCACATTCAAAAGATGCCATTGCTGAAATCTGTACTGTAGACTGTCCATTATTTACCATTGAGATTGTGTGGCTGAAGAGGAACACCAGATACTTCTGCTGATTTTTACCATCAGAACATACAATAAGACATATCAATCAAATAGGGGTATGAATTTAAGGAGGGTATTGGGGTAATACATGCATTAGTCTCTGTATTTTTTCCTCTTTGCCATGAGATGAGCAGCTTCTTCCACCACACAGTCCCTCTCCATAGGCTACAAACAATTTTCTATGGTATAATCATCCTATATTAATGCCCAAATTAATATAAAAATTAAGCTTTTGAAGATACAGTTTGAACATTATTCCATACTTGCCTATAAGTCCAGTTTCTTCTAATCTGAGACACTTTCTCATTCATAAACCATCCCAGTTACATTGTCCTGTCTTTAAAAATGTTATTACATTTATGTTTTATCTCAGAGGCAGTGTCCTGGTTGTCCCTCTACTGATAACATTCAGGCTTGGAGCTTTGCACAACAATAGATTCATTTCATCATTTTGTCTTGGTTCATGTGCACTTCTTCAGTAAAATCTTTTCAAGCTACCTGACATAAAAGTTCTCTAACCTCATGGTCTTACTGACAATGCAAAGTGTTTATTTTCTTCCCAGAATTCTTGTCTATCTGTATTTATTAATTTAGTTATGCATTTAAACCTTTCTCTGTAGTGGAATTTAAGAAGTATGAAAGCAAGAACTTTATTGATTTTGTTCAAGTACATTTTATTGTTCGCATAGGCAACTTTGGTATCAATGAGATGTTTGCAAATAATTTGTTGAATTGGTTCTTGTTATTGTCAAATGAAACGTGAAGCTTGAAGAATATAACAGATGCTCAGTTATACATCAAGTAACATTTGAATTTGAGAAAATCTCTTGGACAGAAAACACAATAAACAGAATAAGAATGATAACTGAGTCTAGGAATGAATAGCAAGCACTGTGCTTGGACAGGGAGGTGGGTAGGAAATAAGGATCAGAAATCTGATTGTGTAGTTCAGTGGTAGAACACCTTGATGTTTGTTGTCTACTAACAAGCTAGACATATATGAATTGTTTATTTGTATGCTATACAATTAAGTATAGGCCATCAATGATGATTGTCCCTTTAGGTGGCTAATCCATTTTCTTGGGTTTGAAAATATAGATTGTGTACATGGTTTGCAAGGAAGGCTTGGGAGTTGAAAAGTTAGTAACCAGCAGTGCTTGCAAATGTTCCCACAGTCTGTTCTCCTCAAGGCCAGTAATTGCAGGGGAGTGGGGAGAATGTGTCCCTCAGTTTGATACAAAGAATGCTCACTTGCGTCAAGCTTAGGAGATGTTCACGTAGGTAAGGATGAACATGTCCCTCCCCTGATGTGATTCTTGCACTCCACATTTCATTGGCTAAGCCTGCCATCACATGGCTCACTCTAAGGGCAGGGGAGAAGGGGCTGGTGAAGTTGTTCCAGGGAACTCGTGAGGAAGCCATGGTGACTCTGAAGGTGAAGGTTGCAGTCCAGCGGAGTCCATGGATTCTTGAGAGATTTTTGGTATTCTGAAGGAGGCAAGTATCCTTTTAGGAGGTGAGTGCCCTGGTGGGGAGAACATTGATTCTCCTGAGAGGATTGCTCTGTCTTCTCAGACTGTCTTTTGATCCGACTGAGACACTGTGCTACTGGGCTCTAGCAGTCAAGGCTGTGGGAAGGAGTTAACTTGGTAAGCTTTACTCATGTTCATTTTGCTTTGTTTAAATTGTGTTTTCTAAATTATAGAAGTCTGAATGTTGATGAACTTACTCTGTATAATTTTTTTTACCATTAAGTACTTTTTCTTTTGTTCTAATTTCTTTTGGTTTCCTACGTACTTGCTTATCCTTAAAAATGGAGGTCTGACTATCTAGACAGCCATACCTACTTCCTTTGAACCTCTCTTCAATAGTTATGTTATTTCATTCTTCTCTTTACTCCAAATGAAGCTATGGATGGACTTGTGTTTAGAGGGCAAATAGATGTAATTTCCAGATTTCAAGTACTTTTATTTTTCTAGGTGGGGCAGATTGTGCCTGCAATTCTGGCTGCTGTGTGAGGCCCTAAGTAGGAAGGACCCTCATTTCAATGCCAGCCTTGGCTGCTTAGTAAACCACTTTTTGAACAAATACCTGTGGTATATATACCTGTGTTTATGAGTATGTATAAACAGGCTCATGTGTATATGTTATGCATTCATATGTATGTAAGTATATAATACATATAAATGTGTATATATTTATACAAATATGTGTATGGATGTATATGTATTTCAGTTTTGTATGGTGTTACATACTATTAGCTTAAATGATAAAGCAGCTGTGGAATTTGGTTTCAGAATTTAACTCTACGTCTTCGGAAGGTGACTATCCTGAGAGAAAGATTCAGAGCTGTACAGTCCTGTTGGGAGTCACGGGCAAAAAGTTTACAAGATCCAACTCAGTACGCACTGCAGCACTGACATGGCACAGAATTCTTTTCCCAGGTACCTGGAGTAGATCATAATTTTGAGGTGAACCTGGGCTTCAGTAGTCATGCCCTGTCTTAGTTCACATACATTTCATATGTATGTAATTTTGTGTTTTACAATAGAATTTCAGGTACAAAATAGTTAATTCACTAGTGAGTTAACATTGTGGATATAATCAGTAATAATGATATGTACATACACAGGCATGAGTTTCTTAATCCTAGCCCACATAGGGCAAAACCAGAAACTTGATCTGAAAAGCAGTTAAAAGCACAAAAATTTCTAGTGATGGAACTCTTGATTGTAGAGCAGTCCCTTAGAACATGCAGTTGGCTGAGTTTGCATACCCAAATTGGAATTTGGGAGTTTAAATAAAACACTGCACCAAACTATTGTTCTGTTTCATTGAAAACAGAGAAGTTGAACTGAGGATGAGAGTATTATTGTATTAATATATCTTATATATCAAACATATTTAAATATATTATGCTATTGGATGCATTTAACATTCTGTAGAGCACTATATGAAAAATTACCTATGGAAATGTAAAACAAATAACATGTAAACCTAAAGTGACAAAACAAAATCTTTACGTACTTGACTCAGTTCAATTTCTAAGAAAATAAAGGTGTTCTTGATAAGGATAATATTTTGTCTTTGTGTTATAGCACAAGAATGTATAATGTAGGTAACACATGTTATTTTATGCTTCATTGTTGAATTTTTTGTGTTTTCTTTATCCCAGATTTTTTGCCCTTGAGCCTGAGGATTGGCTCTCTTCATCTTCAGGATTCTGGATCAAATACATGGTAGATGTGTTCTTCTTATTTTTTTCTTCTTTCTTTTATTTTTTTCTTCTTCTTATTTTTTTCTTCTTGGCGCTGTTTTTTTTTTAATTTTTTTTATTGTGAAAATACCGAACAGAGGGGTTACAATTACATGGGCAAGGTAATGAATATATTTCTTATCAAGCATTTTTGCCTCCTCCTTTGTTTCTCCTTCCCATCCCTTCCCATCCTCCCCCGCCCCCTTGAGCCAAAGTTGTAAAGTTTGTTTTTCGACATAATGTCTTGTGCATCTCATTGTTGCAATGGGTCCACCTTCCCCTCCACAAAGTATACCTACATCAAATACAGTGAAAACAGGGGTTATACCATGGGGGAATGACATACAAAGCAACAAAGAAATATCTTAATTATGTAGGATAGCAAATACAAATTTTTGAGAATGAAAAATATGACTGATTTATTATCAATTGATTTATTTGAAATGTGTCATTATACTGATGTATTATCCTAGAATGGCTTCTAACATTTTTTACTTTTGAAACATATTTGTTCTCTATGGTTTAATATGTGAATACTTGTATAAATTTACAAAGAACATTAAATGGAATCTTGTTCATGTTGCAAGGACTCCGGTAATATAAATGTCATTTCTTCCGTTTCTTCTTCCTCTTCTGTTTTACTTTTGGCCTTCCTAATCAAATTTTTATTCAATTGATGTTTCCTTGCCCCTGAGTGTAATTTATTGCCTTTTACTAAATTTTACTGAGGTCTAATTTCCCAGAAAGGGTTTCTAATTTGCTCTTCATTTCTAAAATTATTTTTGCCTTTCTTCCTGTTCTTTTCTGCATATCTTCATAGGGTTTCCCTTCTTCCAGATTGTATTTGTTCTTTTCTGCTTTAGATATGTGGTTGTGATTTGGGAGATTTAAAAAATATAATCAAGTGTTTGTTTTGTGTGACTTTATTCATTATAGTCTCACAGTCCTGTTTGCCAATTTTTTCATGGTTACTTTTTTTTTTCTCCTTTTTTTATTGTGAAAATACTGTATAGAGGGAGTACAATTACATGGGCAAGATAATGAGTATATTTCTTATCAAGCATTGTAGCCTCCTCCTTTGTTTCCCTTTCCATTTCTTCCCATCCTCCCCCTGCACCCCCCCCCACCAAAGTTGTGAAGTCCGTTTTCGCCATAATGACTTGATGGTTACTTTTCTTACTGGAGCTCTTCATTTAATAACGATTATATTTACTGAGCTTCTAATTTTTATATTAGGTTGATTTTGTTTTAGTTGCTCATTTCTGTGAAACTTGAGTATTTTATGTTCACAGAGACATTCCATACCTAGTTTTTTTTACTTGATCTTTTGTTTTGCGCAGGAAGAAATATTGGAATTCATCTGATATTAAGTTTGTCTTGCTTTATACAACTCTAAATTTATTCCTTTTGCTGATTTTCACATTCACCCAACAATTATTGTAACATCTTTCTTGTCCCTGCTTCCCCCACTTCTGCCTTTGGGAAATATTCAGAGATTTGGCATTGCTAAACAGTATGTCAGATACTTGAGCCAGGCTTACAGAATGTTTTGCACTGATTATTTTTGAGATAGTCTCTTGAAGTTTGTGTTTACAGAATAAGGATCCCCTCCTATTTATATTTTCTTCCATAGCTAGTTTGACATCACAAAATTACAATACACAGTTTTATTATAAGTTGATAATGGAATTTTCTGAAATTTATTACCATTAATTCCTGGAACCAGTATACTCCTCATGTTACCTCCCTGTTGTTGGAAGATAGGTATGAACAAATGATAACCTACTTGCTTCCACATTTTAAATACTGTTTGTCTTTTCTATATTGGAAAAGTTTTAATTCAGCTACACCAGGATGGTGTTATAGCTCAGTTAAACATAATTTAGCATGCACAAAGACCTAAATTTCATACTGAGCACCAAAATAATGATTTACTGTGTTGCATGAGATTTAAAGTCTTTTCCCAACCATCTGTCTTCTAATTTATCCAGAAAGTTTTTGTTTAAACATATTTTAGATATCTCTACTGTGTTTACACAGAGCAATTTATTTTTTCCTATATCTAATTTTCTATAACATTCTAAAAAATTGTACATAGCTATTTACTAGGATTTGATGTACTTTCATCATGTTTAACTCCTCTATTAATATTTACGTTACTTTCTCTCTTTTAAGTGTTTTTAGTGGGTTTTCATTATTGTGTGTTCATTTAGCTTGAAAATTTTGTCACTCTTGATCATAATTTCTTAAATATTTCAGAAGTTTGTTTCCTATTCCTGTTATATCCAAGTAGTTTCTTCTAATGAGTTTTGAATTTCAAGTCTTACATTAAGGTCTTTCATTTACTCTGAAGTTACTTTGTACAGGGTAGAGACAGGGTTTAGTTTTAGGGGTCTTAAGGGTGGCTATGCAATATTCTTATCAGCAGTTGTGGAAGTGGCTAGATTTTCTCCAGTCTATGATTGTGCTTCTAGATCATATATAAGATGAACATATCACTGGGTGCAGGTGGCTCATGCCTGTAATCCTAGCTATTCAGGAGGCTGAGATCTGAAGATTGTGGTTAAAAGCCAACGTGGGCAGGAAAGTGTCTGTGAAACTCTTACCTCCAGTAAACCACTGAAGTGATGTTGTAGCTCATGTGGTAGAGCACTAGCCTTAACCTGAAGTGCTCAGGGACAACACCCAAGCCCAGAGTTCAAGCCCCACAACCAAAAAAATAAAGATGAATATATCTGCTTTGCTTTCTTGTTCTATTTGTATGTATATTCTCTTTTATTGCATTATTCATTTGCCTGCTTTTATGCCAATGCCATACTTTTATTACTATCATTCAATAGTAGTAGTTTTAAGTATTTCAGTGTGATTATCTTACACTTTTTTGCCCATGATTATGTTTTGTATTTTGAGTCATTAAGGCTTTCTTATGAGTTTCAAGATTAACATTCTATTTTTGCAAAGAATGGGATTTTGATGGTTAAATCAGTAGGTTGATTTAGAAACTATAGTTTTTCATCATAGTGATAATGCTGATAACAATGAAGGGTTTCCATCTTCTAATGTCTTCATCGTTTTGTCTCTTCATGGTGTCAAGGTATGATATGTTATAGAGATCTTTTACCTCCATTTAAGTTTATTCCTAGATGTTTTATATTTTGAAAATATTGTTAATAGTATTGTTTTCTAGCTTTTATTTTCAGCCTGCTGGTTTATCCTGTGCTTAAATATATGGAATTATGTATGTTAACTTTACATCTTGATACATTCAAAAATAGAGCTGATAAAGACAATTTACTATCACCTGTTAGGACTTCATACATGGGATCTTCTCATCTGCAAATAGGGATAGTTTGACTTTTCAAAAATGTTTTTTGTTTCTCTTAATTTTTTTCTAACATTCATTATCTGGCTAAGAAATTTATTCCTTTATACAGAAATGGTGGAGAGTGTGAATATCTTGGTATATTCCCAACTTCAGAGAACCTGTTTTCATGTTTTGTCTAAGTAGTATGATGTTGCTTATAAGCTTATCTTCATTCTTCCCATAATGTTGATATACTCCTGGCAATTTTTTCAGAACCTTTATCATGAAGAGATGTTAAATGTTATAAAACTTTTCTATATAAAGTAAAATAATCATGAATAAACTTATAGTTTATTGTTAGTTGAACCATCCTTGAATATCATGTACAAAATGGAATTGATCTAGCATCTGATGTAGTAATGAAGTTTTGAATTCAGTCCTCATATATTTTGTTGAGAACTCATGTGTCTACATTTATAAGGAAAGCTAGTATATAATCCAATTTGTGTGCCTATCCAGTTTTGTTAGCAGGGTAACACTGGTGGTAGAGAATGAAATCATATAGATTTCCTTTTTATTTTGTCAAACACTTTGAGAAATACTGATGTTTATTCTTGAAAGTTCTGTAGAATCTGTCAGTACAGAGATTTTTTTGGTTTTTGAAAACTTTTATTTAAATTATGTTTATCTGGTTTCAGTTTTTGTAGATTATATCATCTAGAAATGACTGGTTTGAACAAAGAACTACAAGGCATAATATTTGGAAGATTTTTTGTCTAATGGTATTTTGTAGCTTTTATATAAGTTTTAAATATTATATGTACTGATATTTAAGTCTCTCACAGTATTTCCTTGGTGTTTGTATGAATTCTGTTGATAGTGATGGATTTCAAGTAAGGGCCATTTGCTTCTTAGACACATTTTTTCTTCTAGGGGTGGGAAAAATTTAAATCTGCCACTAAACAACCACTGAAATTAAAACTTGACCAGAAGCAATTTCTTTCTATTTTTGTTTTCTTGCCAAAGTAGCTGGAATAACAAGAGTATGCCATCACAGCCATCTTCTCTTTTTGAAAGAGTCTCAGAAACTTATGCCAAGGCTGTCCTCTTATCCAAATATTTTCCATGCATCTCGTTGAGAATGAAGGATTATTTGGAGTGAGCCAACAGCTGGTTTTGCTGGATTTTTAAAATGGGTGATCCTCCGTTATTGTGTTGGCATTTGTATCCCAGGTCTGTGTTTTTGATGCAATTGAATTTTTGGATGTTTGCGTTTTATCTAAATTAAAATTTTCATGTCTTTTTGAAAAAAATTATTTGATGAATGTGAAAGTAGACTTGCTTTGTTTCTTCTGCCTAATTTTAGCTTGGATTTTTGATGTGATAAACTTCAGCATAGCTACTTGTACTTGCTTCCAACCTCCGTATACGTATTCTAACTTTCTGCATCTTTTCACTTCAAGCATATGTTTGTCTTTCCCATTCTGGTACATATCTTAATAGCACTATTTTATGACTCTTGCTTTTAATCATATCACAAGTCTGTATTTGGATTAGAGAAATGAGAGGAGTAGTCACATTCACTATTCAAAGATCTAGTGTTTCCTCTTTTCTGATTTTTAGAATTCTACCCTTATCCACATTTGCTTATATACTTTTAACATCAAATATGTACTTTCAATTTTGTGTTTATCTTCTCCTGTTTGTGGAACATTTTTGAATTTTATTTTGTTGTAAAAATGCTGTACAGAGTGGTTACAATGACCTAAGGCAGTGAGTACATTTCTTGTCAAGCATTGTTACCCTTTCCTTGTTCTCCTATTATCCCTTCCCTCCAGCACTTCCCTCCCTCCTGACCTTCCCCCTTCCCCCTCCAAGTTGTAAATTTTATTACCAATATGCTGTTTTGTAGGTATACTTGTTGCAATGTGACATCCTATGTCCTTGTTTCAGCATTTTGTTACTTCCCTTCCCCTCCCTGAATTAGACAAATGTATAGACAAGATCCAGGGTACCAAAGTCAAGTATAGTGACAACGGGATATACCATAGGGGGAAGAACATACAAAGGAAAAAAATCACATAATACATTACAAACAACAACAACAACAAAGAAAGGCCTCATGTGTCCATATCTTGGGGTTCATTTCACTTAGCATCATCTAATATGGTCATATGTATATAACTTTTGATCTTTTCTGCTCATCTGATAAAATTATCCTAGACATATACTAATTATTGCAAATGAGGAAAACCATGGGATCTATATTTCTTTGGGTCTGGCTTACTTCAGTTAATAGGATTTTTTTCCAAGTCTTTCCATTTCCCAACAAATGGGGCAGTGTCATTCTTTCTGATGGAAGCATAGAATTCCATTGTGTATAGGTGCCACATTTTATTGATCCATTTGTCTACCTGTTTGTGGAATATTTAAGTACCCTTTTTAGTGCTAGCTTAGAAAAAAAGATGTTTTTTAACTTTTTGGTTTTTGTTTTGAAAGATATTCATTATCCCTTTAGGTATGAAAATAGCTTCCCTGGTTAATTTGATACCAGTTGGTATTTTCATTCTCCTAAGTTTGGTTAGGAGAAATGTGTGGTTATTTGGATATAGAAACTGTATATGCAATATACATATATGTGTGTGCGTCTCCTATTCTGTATATTTTTTTAAATGTTTGTTATTTAATGAAAATAGTTTGATTGACTTCATGGATCCCTAAATGAATCTTGGGAACCCCAATGAATCTGCAGATTATTTTAATAACATCCAGTGTTAAGTTGATGATAGCCCTCAATTAAAAGATGGCCATTGCATTGGCAAAATGAAACAGTAAAAACATTTTATTGTTTTTTGTTTTTGTCGGTCATGGGGCTTGAATTCTGGGCTTGGGCGCTGTCCCTCAGCTCTTTAGCTCAAGGCAAGCACTCTACTGCTTGAGCCACAGCGCCACTTCCAGTTTTTGTGGTTTATTGGAGATAAGAGTCTCATGGACTTCCCTGCCCAGGCTGGCTTTGAACTGCGATCCTCAGATCTCAGCTTCCTGAGTAGCTAGGATTACAGGCATGAGCCACCAGTGCCCAGGTGTAAAAACATTTTAAATTGTAGGAATTTTACCAAATTCATATTGCAAGGAACAAACACAAGAAATAAAATATATTATTTTTATATGAGCTTAAAGGCTTTAAACCCTATGAAATGGAATTATTGGTGATAGTAGACTTCAAGACCTTGAGACAGAATGTTTCCCTTTCTCTGAGATTTGAAGAACCATGGGATGTCCACCAGCATTAGAATTCATATTGGTGACTTTGGTTCTGGGGCTCTTTCATGTCCCTGGTAACTACTAAAGTAAGTTACCATATTTTTTCAATTTTATTTTATTTGTGAACATACTGTACAGAGAGGTTACAATTACATGGGCAGGATAATGCATACATTTCTTACCAAGCATTGCAGCCTCCTCCTTTGTTTACCCTTCACATCCCTTCCCAGCCTCC